>NW_020955205.1:982085-1073841 GCF_003031625.1 Empidonax traillii
AAAAAAAAATTAAAAAATTAAACAGCACAAGCCACAGAACAGGGAGTTCTTCCAACAATCTGTTTTCCGTACCCTGGAAAATAATAGCAACCCATATGGAAAGCCCACACAGCTATTTTCCAGGTGCTTTCTGTGGTGTGAAATCCATGGAATAAATTACCTGCGTGATGGGGGGGATGCTGGGGATTTGTTTGTTGGCTGCACCTCAGTCCCTTGGGGTGCAAACACCGGGCATGGAGCAGGATTTTCCCCCTCTGTCACCCTAAATATTGGCAGCATGGGGCATGGCTGTGGCATAGCCCAGCTGGGAGCAGTTGGGAAGGGGGAAAGGAAAAACACCAAGAAATATGTTCCAGGAGTACCCAGGAGGTGAATTTAATGGGGTTTTCCCCCCCCTGCTGCTTGTTCAGGGTGTTTATGGGATGCCTGGATCCTCCAGCTGGATCGGTACCTGGCCCTAACAGGGAAACTGAGGCACTGCAAGGGCTTTGCTTCAGGGTGCTGCAGAAATGAGATCCATGGAGGAGTGCAGAGCAGGCAAACAAGCCGTGAAAACATTCCAGTTGTGGAGAAGGCAGCAAGATTTCGGCTGGTCCATGAATAAAGCCCTGAAACCGCTCACAGACACATGAGTTTGTTTCTCACATCCATAAAAGCCCCCCCCCACCTTCCAGCCCTTTTGTTTGATGAGGTGGATGAAGGGCATGAGGACACCCTTCCAAAGAGGATGCTCTTCTTGGCTGGACATTTCCCAAACACCTCGGAAAGCTGTTTTCGCTCAGGCAGCACCGAAAAGACACATGGTAATTCTGTTCTCCTTCTGTCTCAGCCCTTAAACCTGGGGGGTTATTTTATTTTCTAGTTTTTTTTTTTTTCCCTTGGCCAAAACAACATCAGTTTGGGTACATGCTCAGGCTGCCTGAATCTCCCCTTCCAGCGGGAGCTGCACCAGGTCCTGGCTTGGGATCAAGCGACACCTCCACACCCTAAAAACACTCTGTGTCCCCCTTCGAGCCCCCTAAACTGACTCTGAAAGGTTCAATCCCTTCTCCCTCCCGTTTTTAACCCCAAACAAGCAGATATCCATGGCTAGAGCCCCCAGGGCAGGCTCTGCTCCAGATCCAGGGATGGTTTCATTTCCTGGATGTCACACACGGATGGCAAGAACAGTGCTGGGCTCCCACAGCCCAAAAATTTGTTAGGGATGCCCCCACAGAGCCTGATGAAAGATATATTTAATAAACTCAGAGTTTAGGCTGATGGGAAGAAAATTAAGCCTGGGGTAAAGATGAAGGGGACGGTTTGGCTTCTTCCCTCTCCTCCAAAGCATCCAAGAGACAGTTCAGCAAAGACCGGCACAAACTCATCCCAGAGGTTTGAGATCCCACTCCTCCTCCTCCTCCTCCTGAACACCACCATGTTTTTCCCACCTTCCCATCCTTAAGCCGCTTATTACAGGGCGACGTGGGCAAATCCAGACAGAAAATTAAAATGTTGTAAAAAAGAGGAGAACTAATTAAAGCCGCAATCAAGCCTGCGCCGCAAAAATCATTTCAGGTTTTCCTCGCTGATAAATCGGAGGAGGGGACGGAGCCTGGGATGTTCATCCACCTGCTCGAGCTCTTACGGCCTTGCATGGCAAATAGATTGTGTGATTAAGGGAGTAATTATGAAGCTGGACCATAAACTTCGATAATTAATGGGCTCTTCCCTCCCCCTCCGTGTCTGCTCCGGCCTTGCAGGCACCACCTGGCACTGCTGTTGATCCTATCTCTTCAAGCCCGGGATATTTTTGGGAAGCTTTGTGGGATTGCAAGGTCTGTGGGGAATTACAGCCTCCAAAACTCAGCCAGCAGAAAGGGGTTTGTGCCTCAAGGAGGGGGTGACCAGTGGCACCCCAGTTGATTGCAGCAGGAGGTTTTAAAGGGACCCACGTGGACTTGATGATCCGTGTGGATCCCTTCCAGCTCCACTCTGTGATGTTAATAGGGGACCTGCCAGGTTCTGCCCCAGTACTTGCTCCTTCTGGTCCCTCATCCCAGTGCTGCCCACAACTGGGTCCTGCCATTGCCCACCCCAAAATCCCTCCTGCCCCAGCACCAGGAGCATCCCTGTGGAGCTGGCACAGGGCAGCACCACCTCAGAGCCCACCCCGACCCCCTCAGCCCAGCAGACACCTGCTTAAAGGGCTCTGCAGGGTCTTCAGAGCCCCCTAGAAGACAGTGAGAAAAGCAGATAACGGGGTTAAACCACTCCTGGGGGATGAGGGGGAGATCAGGGACTCCCCCAGAGGAAGGCAAAAGCCAGAGATAGAAACATCCCTCTGCAGGGTTGGGCTCCCATCAGAGGGGCCCAGCACCCCACAGCACCCCCCAGCAAAACCTGCCCCCCTCACCTACACCCCACTCACCACGTGATGCCCAAGTTTTAGGGGATTGATGACAGCACATAGGAGGAGTCCCTGCAAGGACACACATTCCAGGATCCCCATGGCACAACTTCCCTAAAAAACACAGCTGCCCCCAGTTCCCCCACCCTCCAATAAAGCCACACAATGAAAAGAGACTGATGAGCAACGCTTCACTATCAAAATCTAAATATGAAAAATATTTGGTTTAAAAATTCTAGAGGGTTTGGGGTTTTTTGCACCCTCTTAGCACTGGCAAAGACTGCTGCTAGTCCTTGGCCTGGCAAAATGATACATCTCATGTGGTGATGGGACATCTCACCTGTGGAGCACCCCGAGATGCTTCAACCCTCAGCTGAGGGAATTTCTTTCCCCTTTTTTTGTGTTTTTTCCACCTCCCTGCTCATTCGCTCAGCCCTTGCTCCTGAATCCTGCTGGCCTCCAGCGCCCATAAACAGCACAGAGCCCCTTCCTCATTAAAAAACTGAAGTCCTGAAGTTTGGTACCCCAGGAAAAAAATTAAAGAAAACAAGAAAAAAAAAAAGGGATTTTCCCTCTGGATCCCTGGAAGTGCCAGGCCTGGGGAGGAGGTGATGGCCACCAGTGGGTTCCCGTTCTGCTCTGTGCGTGGTCCCAATGGAGGGAGCTGCTGGCACAGGAGCTCAGCTGAACAGGGACCATGGGGCAGGGGAATGATTCCCAGCCTTACACCCCCCCCCAAATAAACCCTAAAACCCAAGAGAGGACCAAACTAGAATTAAATGGGGATGGCACACCATGAAACCAGGGAAAACCGCTCGCGAGGATCCGTGGGCAGCCTGAGAGCTGGAGCCCTCGCGCTGCCTCCGAGGGTCTCCGAAGAGACTGGAGAAGAGCAAGGGAAGCCCCTGAACCTCTAAACAGCACTTTGCAGCATCAAGATTCCCTCTGGAGCTGGGCCTGCCTCTCTGCAGAGCATGGGCTCTCTCAGCCCACCAAATTTTAAAAAAATCAGGAAATCTGTTTCCCAGTAGGGGAAAATCAGTTAGTTTCTGGGAGGCAGGAATCACCTATTCCTGGTAATTAGGAACAGGGAGCATCACTTACTAAATGCCTGCAAGGTGGTTAATTAGCAAAGAAGCAAGTGCTGAGCAATTAAGAGGCATTTTTCCAACAATTCAGGGTGGCAAGAAAAGTGGAAGAGCAGAGGGAGGGCTTGGCTTTCGTTTCTCAGGGGCACAGAAAGGTTCAGCCCCAGGGACAGCCCTGGATCCACATTCCTTAAAAAAATTAAAAAGCAGAGGTATTCCATAATTTTTGGGAGAGAAACCATCTCCCATGTAGTCCTCATGCTGCAGGACAGCTCTGTGCCCCAGTTTCCCCACCAACACCGCTGCTGGATGTGGATGATGGGAACACAACGCTGTTCCCAACCATCTGCTTCCACATATCCCTTTCCCCTCCCTGGGAGCACCTCCAACCTGGGGCTAACAAGGCAACCTCCAGCCAACGAGGCTCTTCGTGGCACACAGGGATCACATTCCTTCCTGTTTGTCCTCAGCATCCCGGGATCTGCCTTTCCAAGCCCGTGGCAGATGGATTTGGGCACAGCACCGCCAGAGCCATCCCTGTTTGCCAGCTTATTTCCTTTCTGCTCAGGCACATTGCAGCATCTGCAGGTAAGTCCAGCCCTTATTTGATATCATTTTTCTGCTCAGTGAGAAAGGCAGCAAAGAGCAGGAGAGCAGCACCGAGGATCTCCCCATGAACCAGCCTCTAATCCATCCACCACGGGCTGCGCAGCCCAGCTCTGGCGCTGGATTTTGGCAGGCTGGGATGCACAATTAAGTCAAACACGACACAGAAGTCGAAGGACATTAAGTCAAGTTGTCTTTATTAGCTGACCTTGTGAACTAGTAAGAAAAAATAGCCTGGAGGTTGCTTGGCAAGAGCAGGATGTGACACCTCTGCAGGCTTGAGATGGCAGTAATCTCCCTTGCCTGCCCGATCCAGGATGGAGAAGCACGTGCCATACCCTTGTCTTCATCCCATGATGTCCTCCTGTCATCCATCAGCATCGCTTTGGGATATGGAGGGGATTTGAATACCCCTTTGTGGAGAAGAGAGTCCTGGAAAAGGTTCTCCTCCAGCCCAAAGGATTGATGAGCCAAGGAGAGTGTGGGATCCTGGGAGAAGGCAGCATCCGTGAGGGAGCTCAGGAGGGGTCCAGACCCTCCACACTCAATGCCAGGCGTGCTGGGGACAAAGGTAGGAGGCAGGTGAGGACACCTTGGCACACAGGGAGGGTGACAGGAGCAAACACCAGGGACTTGGGGTGTCGTGCTGCCCATTTGGGATCCTCAGGGATGGGGAAGGGGGTACTGGTGAGCACAGGCTGCGGGCTGTGGCTGCCATGAGAGGTGCTTAAAGGGGCTCTGCCCTCCCTCCAGCCTTCCCATCCTTCCTGGAGCAAATTGAGGCCATTTCCTATGGACACGGAGGATCCCGCAGCACCTGCCTGTGAGTCACCGGCTGCTGGTCACAGTGAGTCACTGCACATCCAGAGCTGGAAGGTCTTGAAGCGTCCCCAAAAAAGTGACCATGCCCTCCTCACATTCCCATGCCGTGGCTCCCCGCAGGATCTCGTCAGCCAGAAACCGTCCTGGCTGCTGGGAGTCTCCTCCAGGATTCCCGGGCAGCGAGAACAGCTGAGGAGGGACGAGACAGGCTGTAGAGGAGAAGGCAGACTTGTTCTCTTGGATAAAGATGGGAATTATGAGGATTCAGACAAGGAACAGAGATGCCTTCCCGTCCCAGAAAGATCAGGTTTCTGCTCTACCTTAAGAGAACACAAACAAAACGTTTTGTTCTGGGCGGTTTGAAAGCATTAAAACGATGAGTAAACTCAGGGAAAGAGGAACAGTAAAGCCCATCCTCTCTCCATCGTGTTTCTCCCATCCCATCCCTAAAGCCTCACTGGTATCCCAACGCCCTGAGATCCCCTGGGGAGACAAAGGACCAAACCCCTTCTTTGCCTTTACCCTCCCTTCCCTGCCTTGGCTGAGCACCCCCAGCTTCCCACAAGGACTTTTTCTTGGCTGGTTTTGACTTTTTTGTTTCCTTTTCCATAAACTCAGTGCAGAGCTTAAGCTCAGACTGTCAAGAGCAGGAATTGGGGGGGGGAAGGAATCCAAGCATTGCTACCCTGGGTGGCTTTCCCTACGGTATCATCATAATTCACAGCAGATAAAACATGATGTTTGGAGTGTGATGTCAACCCCCTGAATGATTTTTTTTTTTTTCCCGTCCCTTTCTTAAACATTCCACTCTGAGGAAACAAGTGTGTGGAGTGAAATCCAAACAGCTCAGATTCCTGTTGATGCTGGGATGGAGCCATTCAGCATCTCCAGGGCTGGGAAATGTCCCCCAAGATTGGGACATCTGTGGGTTGGGTGGTCCGGACTACCCCAGGCCTCCTTTTTTTTGGCTGAGAAATAGGGACAGCATCAATTTTTCACCCTGTCTGGGGGTGGGGGGAAAGGCTAAATTGGTGTTTCTGAAGTGCTCGCACAGGTGGGCAGCTCCACTGAAGCAGCTCAGTGACTGCTCCGTGCCAGCGGAGCTTTGGAGACCATCAACACACAGCCAGCACCGACCTCTGGACCAGCTTTGGGTCCTTTATCCATTCCTGAATGGATTTTCCTGTTCCCAAGAGCCCACCATGAACCAGAGGAGGTCCCACACTTGTACAGCATTAGGAACTGCTGGCAGCTCATGGGATGTTCCTTCAGTCCCAGCAACCCCGGCTGACACCCAGGGTGGATTTTCCCTTGTTTGATCCTTGCGGGAGAACGGTGTGGGATTCTGTATGGACCTACCTCAGCAGACAAGCTGGAAAAGGCCTCCTAGGTGCTCCTATGGCTCTGGAGAAGATGATGGATGGATAATGGGAGCTGAAAGAACAGGGTTTGGATGTGGTGGGACGCAGAGGTTCCCCCAAATCAGCCTTCATGCTCTCCAGGTGGGCATGGAAGCAGGGAAGGCAGCAGCCTGTGTCTACCTCTGCATGGAGCAGGTAAGAGCATGGAGAATTAATCCAGGGAACAGACCAAAAGCTTGAGGAAACAAATATATTTGAGGTGAAAAAAGCTTCAGCAAAATCAAAGAGGAAAAAAAAAAGGGTTGAGGACAAGCAGAGGGATTTTCCTTGCCTCGGGACAACATGTGTTTCTTTGCCCCAGCGCGATATGTGCTATCTCAGGGGGTTGCATCCTCTACTTACATTAATTTTTAAATGAATTAAAAATAAGAATAACTTAAAGGGTAAAAGTCAAACTCCTGGGTTTTTTTTAATCAGCAGCGTGTCAAGATGCCTGAAATAAAATATTTCATTAAAAGAAACACAAAAAGGCAAGAGAAAAGAGCTCAGAAGTTCCTCCAAGGGTGAAAGTTTGACCCAACACTCCCCACACCCCTAAAACACCAACACCCACAGACTGTACTCCCAGAAAAAGCTGCATGGAGGCCTCACAGTTTTTCCAAGCATCCGTCCCTGGGATGGGACCTGGCTGGTGGGCCCAGCACTAGGATGGACACCCAGTGGCTCCCGGATCCTGCTCCTTGGTCCATGTGGTTCTTTCCAGTGGTGCCACCTCCACCCAAGCTGAGGTTTGCAGTGTCCTCATGGTGAGTGACGTCAAAGGCCTTTTAGGAAGGGCCCAGGACACCACCTCTGCTTGGTTTTGGGATAAACCTGGAGGGAGTCCCCTGTCCCAGAGCAGGGAGTGACTCCTTCACGCTCCAGATCTGGCAGCTGGGAGGGACCCCACTCCGTGCAGGGATAACATCTGCATCTTGTCTCCCTTGTTTATCGGGAGTTCACTCCAGAAAATCTAATCATCATTTTGGAGTTAATCCCTCTATCAAACCCTTACAAATCCCTTCATCCAGAAGTTTATTAATATTAGCTCCTCTCAAGCAGAAGCAAATAAGCGCCTTTACCTCCCGTTTGGCTTTCTGCTCCCCTTCTCTCACCGCTGTTAACGGGAGCAATTCAATTAAGGAACAAACGACTTCCCAATAAAAATCCTTCCTCTCTGCCTCCCTCCTCCTTTCATTCAAGGACTAATAACGTTTAATTGGGGAAATGAGCTTGGCTGGAGGTGCAGAGTGGGGGGGTGGAACAAGCCCTGGCAAGCGCAGCCTCCTGCGGGCTCGGGGCAGAACGCTCATCCCAGGGAAGGGGGATGCCTGGTTAGGAATCCCCAGAACTCCCTGGTTTGCCAGGAGATCTCCCAGCCCCAAAGTGGCTGTCCCAGTGCCCATCCCGTTTGAGCACAATGGTTCGACGGGCGGAGAACCCTTCAAAGCTGCACCAAATGGGCACTGTGGCTGGCAGGGAATGCTCTGCAGCTGCCCCACGTCTTACTGATGCTCCAAAAATCCCTGAGATTTCCTTCATCTCGGTGCAAACCGTATGCATTCCAGCAGGAACCGCTGCAGATCCACAAGGATGTGGGGGTGAACCCAGCACCAGCAGCTCTGGCTGCAGTGGAAGGCTCAGACTCACCTCCAGCACCAGGGAGAGGATGAAAACAGTAACAAAGTTTGAAAACAGGGCAACAACTGTGGATACAGCTTGCACTCTGCATGCAAAAAGCCTCCTCCAAGGGGGCTCCAGGGGGTCCGAGCCCCTCCTCAAGGGGTCCAGGCAGCCTCTACTGACTCCATCTCCAAGCCTCGAGCTGCAGGCGCGGTCCCTGGAAGGGGAGGCTCAGCTCGCACAGGGAGCGGTGCCGCCCGTCAGCTCCGCTCCATCGCAAAGGCCACGGCATTTCCCGGCTGTCACAAAGGATTTGTTTGGTGCTATGCCCCCCCCCCCCCCCCCCCACCTCCTGCAGTGACAGAGCTCTTCGCCAGAACCTGGGGTGAGCCTGGGAAAGGAGGTCGGATCGCTCCATCCATCCCATGATCCCTCCTTTTGCTGGGCTTGGACCTGTCTGCGTCAGCAGCAGGAGGACGTGATGGACCAGAGATGCTCAGCCACGAGCTGAGGGGCCACCTGCAAGGAGAAGACACGTCAGCAGGGACAGGGCACAGGAAAGGCATCAGCCTGGGAGAGCTCCCTGCTTGTACCCCTTAATTCCCCAAACCTCCTGCTGAAGTTGAGGGGCAGCCAGAGGAGTGACCCCCTCTCCCTTTCCAAGCTCTGCCTCTGCCACCCCGTTCCAGCTGAGACCTGAGGGGCTTTACCACACCTTTTCCAGTACTGGAACTCTAATGATGGCAAGAAAAACGCATGGCGTGGTCTGAGGTGACCTCCTGACATGCTCCACTCACACGTCACCCCAGGGTCTGCCCGGGGGCTCAGCATGGAGAGCATCCCCGTGCTTTCACACATTTTCCCATGGTTTTCCTTCCAAAACATCCCTTTTCCCAGCTCTCCCCTTGCCCTGGGATGTGTTGAGCAGCATCCCCTGCCCCGAGTGCCAGCATGGGAGGATGAGGGACGGGCACCCGCCTCGCTGGTGGCCACGTTCCAGCAGCGGGAGAAGCGCTACGGGAATCCCTTCGGGAAGAAATGTCCTGGTGAAATGTCAGTGGGAGTTATCATAATGGGAGAGACGGGTTTGTCGAGCAGAGGATGGTTCAGATCAGGACAGGCGCCTGTGGGTGTTTGAGAGCTTTCAAGCCCGAGGAAAGCTCTGGCCCCAGTCTCAGGACCCTTCCCAGCTGGACTTTGGGCTGGCAGAGGGATGGGGGTGGTACTGCCAGCAAGGAAAGGGCTGTGGGATGCTCTGGCAAGGGTCGTGTCACCCAGGCTGACTCATTTTTGGGCAGTAAGGAAAGCAGAGTCACACGGCTCCAACTTAGCCTTGTGCTAACCTTGGACCAGGCTTCTTCTCTCAGCTGCTGGAAAGCCTCCAAGACACGGCTGCAGCAAGGGCAGGACTGCTTGGAAAAGGAGATTTCCAGGAAGCAAAGCAGATGAGCAGAAGAAAGGTTTTGTTCCCTCTCTCTGCTTCTTCAGATCCCCCCCTTCTTTAGGTTCCCAGCAGTCCCATCGGCACCAGGACCTGTGACTGGGTCTCCTCCAGATCCATGTTCCCTCCAGACTGTGAAGTTTATGGGGTCATCCACACACAGAAGGGTCCCATCTTTATCCCATTGGGGTCGTCACATCCAGCCCCTGTTCCCTGCAAGTTGGGCCTCACCTTAGGGCGGTCAAAGTGGTGGAGCTCCAGGCGTGGTCGCCCGGGCACATCTGCAGGGGGGTCGCCACCTGAGGAACGGCAGAAGTGGCAGTGGTATCCATGGGGGGATGGGAAAGGTGGTACCTCACCTCCAGAGGCTGAAAAGAGGAAAAAAAATTTCCACCTGCATCAACATTTTCTTCTCCCACGAGGGAGAAGACACCAAGCAGCCCCACAGGGCATCTAATATGGCCTTTGCCCCTCCTTTGGCTTTACTTGAGGGGTGGCTGCTCATTAGTGAGAGCCACTAATTAAGAGAAACGAACCTAATTTGCAAAAGCAGAGCTAAGAGGCTCCACTTGCTCCCCTCTGCAGCTGGGAACAGCTTTGAGGGGGATTATTCAACCACCAGACCACGGTGAGGGCAGTAAATGTTGGACGTGGGTACGTCCCACCCGGGAGGAAGCAGCTCCTCTGGGTCTCACAGGCACTTTCAGACCCAGATCAAGGAATTTCAACAGAAATCCGGCTTTCCTTTTCCATGACACAGTCGGAGAAAAGCACAAGTTGAAAGTCTTTCCGAGCCTTGACGTGCCTGCCTTTGATTTCTTCAAAACAAAACGAGGTTTCCGCAAATAAATTAATTTCTTTTCAACGAGATGTTTCTTGGCAGGTCCTCTGACACCTGCTGACCCAAAATGGAAACTTGAGAAATTATTTTTTTTTTCTTTTTTTTTCCCCTTAATAAAGACACAGTTCACACTGACCCAAATTTTGAGCTTTGCTGTTGTTAGCTTTGCCTCTGGATGGCAAATGGAAGAAGCAGCTGCTCTCCCATTGCCAGGGGACACCCAACTGGGGCATTATGAGGAATATTATGAGACATCCAGGTGGGATCAGCAATTCCCACCCCTGAAGGAGGCCAAGAGGAGATGTGGAAGCCTGCAAGCAGCAAAACAAGAGGGAGGAGACGTTCTTCCTGGCTTTAAAAATTCATCGCTGGCTTTCTCTGCATGTCCTGGCACAGGGATGCTGGAGGCTGAATCCAGACCACGGGGCTTAAAATCCCCTGGAAAGCTCTTCTCCACGAGCTGGTGAAGCCCAATTTGTCCTCCAGAGCATCCTGCAGCAAGAAGTCCCATGAGTGAACATCCCACTGCAATGAAAAAGGGAAAAAAAAAACAAAACAACAAAACAAGCGATTTGGAGTCTTTTGATTAAAATAAAAGACATGAAACAAATTACACAGGACAAGCTTCGCCTGGGATCTGCCAGGGAGCTTGGCAAGACCTGGCGCTGCCCGTGGAAATGGAGAAGGAGGAGAAAGCTGAGCCACCAGTGGTTCCTTGAAGCTCTTGATTTCACCTTTAATGTATTTCAGTGCATGATTCAAGCACATTATCTGCATGAAATGCTGCATTAGCATCAAAATGAGGGGAGTTCTGTTCGATATATTAAAGTGGCTCTGATGGGTTTGAAGGGAGCTTAGCGCAGGAGAGGCATTAAGGAAGTAAATGCCACATTTGTATTCAAAAGAGCTTTCTTTTTTTTTTTTTTTTTTCATTTAAAGCCATTGATCTAAGAAGTGGTGCTTAAGACGGGCTTATAAAAGCAGGAGTGCATCTTCCCCGGGAGAGACAAAACGCCATGTTTATGGGGAATGGGAAGGGGAAGCAAAGAGCCCATTTGGAAAATAGATGGCACTTGGGGGGCTTGGCACAACACCCTGAGGAGCCAAGGGCTGGGAGGGACGGGTCCTTCAGGTGGCATCACCACTCTCTTTCCTAATGTGTCCTACGTGATGCCTTTTTTTGGTTCAAGTCCGGAATTAAAAACGCCTTTTCCAGGCTGGCCACGCCCACCATGCTTTTTCCTGGTAAACACCCGGTTTGCCTTTTTCTGCTAAATCTCAAGGAGAAAAATTATCTTATTTAAGCATTTTATTTTTTTTAATTAGGATTTTTTTAAAAATTAGTAATTCTTTCTTTTTTTTTTTTTTTTAATTAAATTTCTGCGTGACAAAACAGCTTCAGACTTTTCACTGGAGCATCAAAAGTCGAAGCCAAGGCAAAGCGAACGTCACCGACGTCTCCACCAGGACAATTTCAGTGGTCTTACTCACCAAGAGTTTTTAAAAATTAGTAATTCTGCTTCAGAATATTCTTTATCTCTTTATGCCACTCAAGTAGGAAAAGTCTCTTTTGTAGCTGGCTCTGAGAAAAGAGTTTTCCCCCCAAAATCAGGCTCGGCGCCGCGGTCCCGTTTAAACCACGATGAATTTTTCTTGTTCTGTTAATGCCACACAAGGAGCATTTCAGCTAAAAACACCAGGATTTCTGCAGAATTTGGGAGATCAAACTGGTTTAGCTTCATTATCTGAAGCAAACAGAAACTGCCCTGAAAGCTCTGGGGCGAGCATTAACTGCCTCCATCCATCTTTGCCACCTCCAATGGCAATTAATAGTCCCTTGTCTTTCCAAATGGAGAAAGCAAGGGGTTAAATTAATTGCTTCTGACCACTTAATGAATCAGGGAGAGACCCTGGGAAGCTCCTCTTGCCTCTGCCTGCAAATCAGCCAGAGGAAAAATACACTTTTCTTGGCTGAGATGCATTGCTTACAGAAATATCTATGCCTTGGAGCTGCCACGGGTGTGACACTCTCCAGGCTTGGAGCTGTTGGAGGTTGGTCACCCTGTGAAATTCCACCACGTGTGGCCCTTGGAGTGAATTAAATAAATCAGAGTATTCCTCCCATGGGAGCTGTGAGTAGCACTGGGGAGATTTTTGGGGGTGTCCACACCGGGACACACACTGGGACCTCCAGCCACAAGCTACCAACCTGTCACCCATGTCATCCCTTCCCTGGAGGGCCGTGCCAAGAGGAAGACACACCAAGGAAAAGCTGGACATCTTACAAGTCTTTATAAACTAACAGCCCCTTCCTGCCAATGGCACTGAAGCCCAGCCTGAGGGGACGTGGCTTTTGTCGCTCAGCCTTCCTCCCTGCTCCGTGCTCTTCCTCCATCACCCTGCAAAGCGAACCTGGGTGGCTCGGGGACATTCCAGCACTCCTAGCCTTTCCACCCAGCTGTTCCCCAACCCCCTTGAGTATCCCCCACACCCACCCATGAGGATGGGGCTGTTGGCTGGAAGACCATCCCTGAATTTGGGGGGGTGGACAGGAGGGGCAGCAGACACTGCTCCCGCCCTGATAGCTCCCACTCCCAATATTCTTTCCCATCCCAGCTTGTTTTCTCCCTCCTCCCCAGAGCAGGTTGTCATGTCACAGAAGAAGGGAAGGAAACAATGCGGAGGAAATTGATAAGCATGGCTTAAAAGCCAGAGAAAGGGAACATTTGCCTGGGAGAAGCTGTGATTAGATCCGTGTGTGTGTCCTCTGCCAGCGTTCCTAAAAATAGAGCTTGGCTGCACAGACTGTCACACGCATGCAGACATGCTCTCGCTGGAGCTATATTTACCAGCCTTGGAGACAGCCAGATTCCCAGGAACGAGCCGTACGTCCCCCCGGGACCGCCACGGAGGGTTCACACGGCCAGGAAGGGACACAGGGGTGAGGAGAGAGCTCCCTGAGCATCCCTGGGAGCTGCTGAGGGGGGGGTGGGCACGGAGAGACACGGGTGGGGAGCACAAAAACGGGGAGCTTCATTTCTGGAAGGTCCTGGAGAACATCTAGAAAAGCAGATCTCTTGATTTGGAGGGACACGTGGGACAAAGAGAGGCCACCCAGATGGCCACGCATTCATGGTCCTACCCCTCAGCACAGAAGCAGCCCTCAAAAGAGATCCTTATCCCCCAACCCCTCTTCCTGTATCAACCCAAAAATCCAGTGTTTGTGGCCAAGTCTTCCAAGCCCAACATCTGGGCCAGCACAAATATCTACATCCACAGGCTGAAGAAGGTTCACAGCGAGCTCCAGTCCTCCTCCACTGATGAGACCAGGGCTTGGTGCCATCAGCCATGGTGTTGCATTCCTGGATCTGGGCATGAAGAGGCTGGGAAGGAGGAAGGTCCCACAGCTGCTTGTTGGAGAAAGAAAAACTGGAGCATGACCTACATCGCCTGCTGGAAAGAGGCTCCTCCGCCCCCCGCCGAGCTCGTTGGCCTCGTGATAGAGTGGGGAGTGTTTAAAGGGACAAAATTGAGGCATTTGAGTCATATTCATGAGGTTTCTGAAGAGGATGTTTGAAGACCGAGGTATTATTATCCACATATGTCTTCCCAGAGGTTGCGTGCAATTAGCATTATTCACAGATATGCAATTAGCATTAGCCAGAGATATGTATTTCGGGTGGGAAAATAAGTGTTTTTCTTCCCGGAGTAGTTGTTTTGTGCACGGTTTGCTCAGCTCAGAGTGCTTTGGTCCGATTGGAAATTGGAGAAGAGCCACTTGCCCCAGTTTGCCCCTGGAAATGGAGAGGCCAGCAGCAAAGGGCGCTTCTGCAACTGCAGTTTCGGTTTAATTAGTGGATTTTGGATGAGCCGGTGGGCACCCACACAACCAACTGGCCCATTGCCATCTGTGGCGTCATTTCCCCAGGGACCAACAGCACATCCCCAGCGGCTCTGCCTTCCATCTGCCCAGCACAGGGCAGCCACCCCAACCCTGTGCCATCTCCAGGGAGATGAATCTCATCTCCTGATCCAGGCCCTGAGCCACGGCTTTGGTTGCAAACCTTCCCCTCTGATGCCCGGAGGCAATGCTTGGCTGCAGAGGGGGGAGCAGGGTGGTGTCTCTGAGGACGGGTCCATTTCCGTGGCATCCCAGCAAAGCAAAATGCTCTTCCCCCCCAGGAGGAGCAGCAGATGCTGCTGTGACCCACCTTCATTTTCCAACTCAAATCCCCTCTGTTTAACCAGCTGGGTGTGAGATCAGCGTGTGGGATGTCGTTACCGGAGGGTGAGGGGTGAGTTCCACCCCACCACGGAAAGGCAGGAGCGTGGAGCGGCTCCATGAGCCCAGACACCCTGAGCCGCACACTCAGAGCTCCTGGACTCACCAGCCTCGGAGGAAAACGTGGAAGGTGGCGCAGGAGAGACTCTCCAAGAGTGAAGGATTGAATAGGCTCACTGTGCTGACAGCCGGGTGTTTTGATAGGAGGCTGCAGCACCCTAAATCGTGCCAATAAACACTCAGACATCCAGTTTCGATTCAGCTCAGTGAAGAGCTGAGCTGTCTGCAAAGAGGCGGTTCGTAAATCAGGAATTTGAGGGTCACTGAGTGAGGACAGTGCCGTAAATCCAGACCTTTCTTCTCTCTGACTTGAAGTTTAAAAGCCCAGGAAAGGGCAAGGTCTAAACCTAAACAGATGCCCAACCACCTGCAGGAGGTGTCCTTGGCATGAGGACTCCAGAGAAGCCTTCACTCACAACTACGCTGCAAATCCCACTCATCTCGCTCCAGGTTGATCCTCCTCCCATTGGTCTCCATATCCGTAGGGTCCTTTGGACTGAATCCCACTGGTCTCTGGAGACACCAGTGCCCTCAGGAGAAGAATAAATCCCGCAAGGGATGCTTCACAGAGTTTCTCAGACAAGGTGGAGGGTGTTGAGTTGGTGGCTTTTAATTCCTTGAAGGCACCAGGCTTGGACCTGGATACAGCAGGTGACCTGTGCCGAGATGGGACTGTGGAGCACAGCTCAGGAGGCCCCCACCCCTCAAATCCATGCAGCGCTGTGGGACCTCTCATTCCCAAATCCTCCTCCCTCCTCTCAGGAGGCAGGTTAACCTCAGCGCACAAGGACACATCACAGGGGTAGACAGAGATTAGTGGTCAAGCCAAGAGCAGAGCCCGATTCCCTGACCCCTCTGTGGGCTCCAAGAGCAGCCAGGCCTCACCACACACCCAGCCTAACTTCCGAGCTCAAAGGGGCCACAGGGACTGCCACAAAGTCCTGCTTTTCCCTTCAGAAAGAGCCTAAACTCTGCAAAACCACATCCATTTGTCACCAGCAGCTCTTGCTCCAGGGCATCCCATGCCAGCTGGCTCCGTGCTGTGCCAGTCCCCAGTGTCACTCCCTGCTCCTCCTTGCTGCAGCCAGGGACCTTTACAAATAAATAATGTTCTACTCCAATCTGTTGGAGCAAGCTGGCCTCCTCCACACCTCTGGGGAGGGTGGCAGATGAGGAAGGATTGAGGATCTGCATGGAAAACACCTGCCTGTCGCCCAGAAATGCTTCTAAAAAGCAAAGAGGTTGCCTGGGTGCTCCAGAAATATCTGAAATTCAGAAATTTGACACCGCGTCTATCGAGAGACCAGCACCAGCTCCCAAAACATGTTGGCAATGCCAAGAGAGGTGCCAAGGAGCCCAGAGCATCATGTTAATGGCATGAAGATATCCAAGGGCTGGTGGCCCAGGGTGAAAGGTGGTTTGCAGTGGGTGGAGACCAGAATAAGCACCAGGACAAGTTCACAGAGGAACTGTTCACTTGCAGGCAGCTCTGGGCTGCAGGGAGATGGCTCTGCCTCCCTCCTCAGGGCTGTTAAAACCCCCTCATTTCCCCAGTGAGAGCTTTGCTTCAGCACAAACCTCAAGCAGAGGCACAAGAGGCACAGAATCCCAGAATATGCTGAGCTGGAAGGGACTCACAAGGATACTCCAGTCCAACCCTCAGCCCTGCATAGGACCCTCCCCAAGAGTCACAGCAGCTGCCCCAGAGGATCATCCCAATGTTCCATGAGCTCTGTCAGCCTTGGTGCTGTGCCCACTGCCCTGGGGGAGCCTGTTCAGTGCCCAACCACCCTCTGGGGGAAGAACCTTTTCCTGAGATCCAACCTGACCCTGCCCTGACACGACTCCAGTCCATTCCCTGGGGTCCTGTCACTGATCCTCACAGAGCAGAGATCAGCGTCTGCCCCTCCTCTGCCCCTCACAAGAGAGCTGTAACTGCAGTGAGGTCTCCCCTCAGTCTCCTCTTCTCCAGCTGAACAGACCAAGTGCCCTCCATGTCCTCACACGGCTTCAAATCAAGGCTCTTCCCCACCCTTGCTGCCCTCCTTTGGACACTCTCTAATGGCTTAATGTCTTTCTTATGTTGCAGTGCCCAAAACTGCCACAATATTCAAGGTGCAGATACCACTTCTCCCCAGCCCTGGCTATGGAACACAGGAAAAGAACAAAAAAAATACCCTTGGGATGGGATTGCACAGCACCCTTGTATCTAAGGACAGGGTGAGGCTGCCCCAGGTTCTCAGCCAGCGCGAGACTTTCCCAGCACCATTGCTGAGAGGGGAAGATGCAAAACCCTCTGGAAGGGAAGGAGCCCATCAGGACAAGAGGACGTTGTCTCAAGCTGTGCAGGGGAGGTTTAGGTTGGACATCAGGAAGAATATCTTCACAGAAAGGGTAATTAGACGTTGGGACAGGCTGCCAAGGGAGGTGGTGGCATCACTGTCCCTGGTGGTACTCAAGGAAGACTGGCCACGGCACTCGGTGCCACAGTCTGGGTTGGCACAGTGGTGTTGGGTCTCCAAAGGTCTTTTACAACCTAATTGATTCTGTGAGCCAAAGCTGAGGAACCACAGCGTGCAGGTCCTCTTCCTCAGCCAAAAGACTCCGGAATGAGCTCCAGGGCAGCATCCCCAGGGCACAGTGACCACAGTTCCCTCTGTAGCTTCTCTAACTCTGAGGGCAACCATCTGATGCAGGTCATGCTTAAGGATCTGGAGTCACAGGTGGAGCACCTGCAATCAGTTGCAAACCAGGTTCACCAAGCCTGAGAGGAGAAACCTGCTGCCAGGGCCTTGGCGTTGAACCCCAGAGCAGGGATGTCCCAGTAAATCCTGTACGTATGAGCAGGTCACAACCATCACTGGGGAGAAGACACAGAAGCCTCAAAGCCACCACGAAAAGCCTTATATTTGCCTTTTTTGTGTGTCTGCGTACTAGCCCCTCCACACACAGGAGCCATGGTTGTGACAGGACAAAGGCAACTGAGAACCTCACCCCTGAATCCAAAAAAAAAGCCTGGAAAACACAACATGGGTGGACTCTGCAGGACACAAAACAGCCCAGCGTTTTGGAAGAATCTCCTGAGACTCAAAAGGTGGAGGAGACCAGCTCATCCAGGGCTTGTCAGAGCAGAGCTCAGCAACAACCAAAGACCCCCCTGAGGGCAAATCCATCCCCTGCTCATCCCCATGGGATGCAGGGTCAGGTCAGCCTTTTGCCCCATGGTTAGGTCAAGTAGGAGACCCTGGATAAACCCCACAGGACTTGACACACGGGGAAACAGCTGGTGAAGGAAGTCACTAGGGAGCCCAGGCATGTATCAACCACATCCTGCAAAAAGAACCGCGGTTATCTACCTCTGGAAAAAAAAGCCCAGGGCACAAAAGGTGGACAAAGTTTTCATGGAAGGGGGGAAAAATTCAAAGCTGCTTTAATCCTGTGGTAGATCCTCCACCCAGCTCATGCTTCCAAACTCATTAGCTGCCATCCGATTCTTCCTTGACAGCAGGATCGTTAATTTTGCACTTCCCAAAATAATATTTGCCAGGCAGCACTCTTCACTATGATTAAAACAATATTGGGCACTAAAAATATCCAGCTCCTGGGGGAATCCTGCCTGCCCGAGACAACAAACTGCTGAAGACACATCGAGGAGGAGCTTCGCTCCCGTTAAAGGCAAAGTGGGACTGTGCTCTGCAACGGGGGGTTGGGAGGGATGGAAGGGGGAAACTGAGGGTGAGGAAGGGACAGGAAAGGTGGAAAGGGTTCTTTCAGGCACAAGACACCTGGGATGGCAGAGCCAGGGCTGGGGAAGGGGTAGTGGGCATCCACAGGAGGTGAAGTCCAACACCTGGAGATGACCCAGGCAAGTGCTGCTGAGACCCTCCCTGCAGAGCTGCCTCCAGCCCCGGGGAACAACAGCGCAGAAAGGACATGGAGCTGCTGGAGCAAGTCCAGAAGAAGCTACCAAGATGATCAGAGGGATGGAGCACCTCTGCCATGAGGAAAGGCTGAGAGAATTGGAATTGTTCAGCCTGGAGAAGAGAAGGAGTGACCTAATTGTGGCCTTCCAGTACCTGAAGGGAGCTGACAAGATGGAGAGAGACTATTGGCAAGGACCTGGAGTGACAGGACAAGGGGGAATGGCTTCACTCTGACAGAGGGCAGGGTTAGATGGGATACTGGGAAGAAATCCCAGGGTGGAGAGGCCCTAGCACAAGTTGCCCAGAGAAGCTGTGGCAGCCCCATCCCTGGAAGTGTCCAAGGCCAGGTTGGACGGGGCTTGGAGCAACCTGGGATAGTAGAAAGTGCCCCTGCCCATGGCAGGAGGGTGGAACAAGATGATCTTTAAGGTCCCTTCCAGCCCTTCCCTGACTCTGTGATTAGGTCAGTATTTTCCCACGTGGCTCCAGGAGCTCCCATTGCTGGTCACATCATCTCCCCCACCTGGTTACACCACTCACACCTCCTGCCAGCTAATGGATAAAACATCTGCGTGCAGGCACTTCATTATTCAGCCAGCCCCTATGGCCACATACAATTCATCCAGGCAAATATTTGCATTTTTATTCCATCAAGTAACAAATGAATTATCAGGCAACACCCGCTCCCAGCACCGAGGATCCATCCCCGAGATCGTCTCTCCATTGTGGTGGATTCGTGTTTGCCAATCCATCCATCCTCTGTGCATTTTTTCCCCCCTCTCTTTCCAACGTAAATATATCTCCATTGGGTTTTTCCTATTTATTCTTGTGCCAATATTGTCTTTTCTCTTAACCCCTCCCCAGTCCCCTGGTCCCCTCCCTCCCCGGGGCATTGCCCGGTGCCCACGGGCCGCACAACTCGCCTGGAGCCTCTCTTGTGTTTCTGGGCCACGAGCTGCAAAGCCTCGTGCCCTTCCCCAGCTAAATCATTAATCACCACTCCTCTCTGATCCCATGATTTGCATGGCTGGCAGCCAAGGTCACTCCAGGGAGGGCTGCCTGGTGGAGATCAGCCTCTGGTGGATGCCCCACCACCTCCCACGGTCCAGGCAGCACAAGGACCTTCTCGGCAGCTGCTGGGGCAGGTCCCTGCAGAGCAGCCCCCACGGTGAGCTCCGATTCCAAACTCTGCCTGCTCCCCATTCCCTTTGATCTCCCCTTCATTAGTCCTTCTCCTTCGCTTTTTGAACGTAATTAATACTTCCCTGATCAAAAGCTGTGGCGCAAGGAGAGTTTTAACAACTCTTGTCTCACTGCATGTTCCCATTAAAGGAGGGCTTGGGCAGAGGGGAGGAATGAGACCTCTTTTGGAGCCTCAAAAATGCAGCAGTTTCTCATCCCTTTGCCCTGTCCCCAGGATCTCACCACCAGCAGTCAGGGCACACCATGTCCCGCTTCTTCCCAGCCCTTACATTCTCCAGGGGACTCAGGACCTACATGATGGTTGTTTGGGGTCTGGCCAAACACCCACCTGAGCCATCAGCAGCACCCAGAGGATGAGGGAAAACACAGGGGTTCTTTTCCCCAGCACCCAGGTGCTGTCCCCTCACTCCCAAGCTGGCAGAGAATCGTGCCCTAAATAATCTTCCCTGATCTCTACATCCAGCCCCAACCTGTCCCAGTTCTCATCACTCGAGCTCCAGCCCAAGCTTGGAGCAACCCCGAGCCCCTCTAAAACCCCTTACAACTCAGTGAGAAGCTTTGCTGTTGGGCCACTTGGCAATCAGACAATCCAAGAACTACATGATCAAAAAACCCCTGGTTTAACCTCCTTGACTGCCCCAATCCACAGAAGAGATCCCATAAGGTCTTAGCTGGCTCGTGGGGCTGTGGAGAGCAGCTGAGTTGGGGGGTAGGGGACAGCACAGAACAGAAGGTGGTTCCTGAGACGATTTAGGCACCAAAACCCAGCTTGCTCTCCCCATGGACCATCAGATGCTGCTTCAAAGGGCCTCAAAGCAGCACTTGAAGTCTCTGCTGCTGCCCACACACCCTCACTGACCAAACCTCCCCAATCCTGGCTGAGCCAGAGCTCAGCTGCAGTTCAGGTCTCCAGGAGGAAGGTGTTGATCCAACCCCCAGCCTTTAATGCACAGGAGGGTCTCCAGAGCCTCAGCTCCTCCTGGCACGGGGTGAAACACCATTTCCCCAGGGAAACAGGGGGAGGAGATGCTGATCTCACATTGTCACCTGTCAGCAAGCAGGTTTCAGCTTTGCTGAGGGGAAAAGAGCACAGAACCACCACTCAAAGCATGCTCAGCCCTCCCAGAACCACCCAAGACATCCTGATTTGATCAAAGGATGCTGCCCACACACATCAGCATCCTTCCCCCTCCAGCTCAAACCCAGAAGGAAACCAAAGGTATTTTTTTTCCATCCAAACTTGCTTTTTGGGCTGCTCAGAGCTTTTTTAGCCTGCTGGTGTCCCAGCCTTTGCCTCAGCCAGGCCAGCAGCGTGTCCCACACAGGGACCTGCCGGCACAGGAGCCAAGGTCACTCCACCCAGGTGACGTTACCCAGCAGGCACATCCAAGGGCTTGGCTTTGCTCCCTGGCACCGTCAGCCTGGCCAGACCTTGCGAAGTCACATAAGGTGACATTTTTCCAGAGAATTTAACTCACCCTGATAAAAAGCCAGCTAAAAAATCCTCCTGTCTGTACATATTCCTGCTGGGAAACGCTGTTCCAGCGCGGGGAACAGGCTGTTTTCACTGGCATTTACTTGGGAAAGAAAGGGAACAAGCTCCTTCACGAAGGTGGGAACCACACGAGGTGATTGTTTCCTTTGAAAAGGCATTTTGGTTGGGCTCTACTTTTTTATTTTGTGCTGCAGCAGCACGATGAGACGGATCTGTTCAAAGGGAGAAGGAGAACACGACGCTCTGATCCGCTCGGACAACTCCAAACACATCCACACACCCCCCCCCACCACCACCTTCCAACCACTGCTCAGCTTCCCCCTTCCCGAAAATGTTGATTTATATTCCACCTGCAAACGAGGAGGAAACAGAGCGGCCAAACACCCCACCACGCTGAGCCCTCAGGCATTTAGGGAATGAGCCTCTGCACCCCAAAACGTGGGGGGTTTTTTCCTCCTTTTATCCTTGCAGTAAGCAGGAGAAGGATACAGGCTTCAGGGGCTTCAGGGTAAGGAGCAAGGGATAGCCTGGAGCTTTTTGGGTCGGGAAAGCTACAAAAAAAAACCCCAAAAATAAAATAATTCCAAGACATATTCGCAACCTCTCCTTTGCCTAAAGCTGCAGCCACAGACAAGTCACAGCCCAGCAACCGGAAAATGTGGCTTAGGAGCAAAGATTTTTATTTGCTCTGCCTTAGCCTTGTGCTGATAACATAAGAAGGTGGGAATGGGATGATGTTGCACCTTGTGGTGTCTCCTGGGGACCCAGTTCCAGCTCTGGAAGCTTTCGTGGCTCAGCAGGGCTGGCCCTTGGATGTAGCACAGGGAAGGAGCAAAGGAGGTGCAGTGCTCCTTCTGAGGGCTGAAGAGCTCACAAATGCAACAAAAAACCCCAAACCATGTTAGAAATAGAGCAGCAGAGCAGAGGGGATGCTCACTGCTCGCCGCAGCCCAGGGCAGCCCGGTCCTGCTGCCACCACTGCCCCTCCGAGCTCCACCCTCCAGCAACGCAAAACCCAGGCCCAGGGACCACAAACCTAACAGAACCTGCACTCAGTCCTTGGGCAAGCCCAGAATCAGGGCAACAAGGTGAGGTTTTTTGGTCTGGTTGTCCTTGCATCCCTCAAGATGCCACACCGTAGCCCAGATCCCCAGTTCATGCCATACTCCAGCCGCTCCCCTCCTGCCTAAGCTCCAGCTGCCAGCAGGAAATGTCTTCTGCCACTTAAAATCCATTTTAATGCCACTTAAGAATCACTTAAAGTTAGTCTAAACTTCTTTACCAGTGAGGAAACGTGCCCTCTGAAATCCCAGGAGAGCAGGACAGCTGGTTCAGCTTCTGTCCCAGGCTGGAAAAATCCATCCAGCTCTGAACACCAGCAGAAAGCATTAAATAAAGAAAAGAGACACATTTGGTGTCTCTGGACAGGGGAAAAACCCGTAAAAATTTACACTTTTATGCACCCCGGAGCAGAAACTGGGAAATATTAGGGATATTAGCAGATATTTTATGGGTCTGTTTTATTTCAATTCCTCCCCTTCCCACCCAGTGCATTTATTTTTTTGCTGTCCCACTGCATCTTTCCAGAACAGGGAAAGCATCACCTCAGGATAAATAAAATAAGGGATGTGCAGAGAGACAGGGATACGGGCTCAGGGAATTTCCACTGGAGGAGTCAGGGCTGGAGGCACTAAGTCATGGAGGTCATGAAGTTTGGGGACTTCCCCCCCCCCCTCCTTCTCTGTTGTTTCCTAGTGGAATGACAGAACCCTCTCAAAGCTATTTTAAGCCCTCGTGACTCGTTTCATCTCTCAGGACAGATGCTGATCCCAGAAGCCGGAGGTAATTCCCACATGGCAGCATTATTCCAGGAGTGATGGCGCAGCCGGGGCTGGTCACCTTTTATAGATGCTGAATAAGCTTCTAAAAATACCTGAATTTTTTTTTTTTTTTGGTAACAGAAACAAGGGAGCTGCAGAGGGGAAAAACATACCAGTTTGCCTTTCCTGATGCATTTCCTCACCCCTGAGCTCACCAGAGGACACTGCTGGGGACAAACAGCCCAATTTCTCATTCCAGAGCCCATCCCAGACACTCATTTTTGGGACACGTCAGCAGGGCTGAAGGTTTTGACCACTTTTGGATACCAAGGAAGATCCTTTCTCGGGTCATCTCTTCGCCAGGACACTTCTTTGAGCAGGGAGGAGCATCCAGAGCTACCACAGGGGCAAGGTCCAAGAGACACTTTAAGCTTTGACCTCTGGGTTGACACATGTCCCCAGGGCTCCTCCTCCACCTCTGAGCTCCCATCTCTCCCAATCTTTTTCCCACTTCCTTGCACAAAACAAGTTTGAGGAGTCTTGGCATCAAATCCCACTTGGTGAGGGGTGGAGAGGCTTTTTGGGACATCTGTGAGCTGTTGGGTTTGCAAAGGAGCTGTACACTCATCCTTGAGATGCACCAGGGAGCACACAAAATTTGCTGGATCAATCCTAGTCCTGGAATTGGGAGGCTGTGGTGTTCCTGCTCCCACAGCCACAGCATCCCTGGGGTTCCCCACTGGGCAAACGTGCCTCCAAAATAAGTCCAACCCTCCCACCTGCTCCCAGCACCTCCTCTCCCTTTCTACAGCCGGGCAGGAAGGGCTCACAGTGGGAGTCTCGGGGGGAAAAGCAGGGGAAGGAAACCCTGGTGAGGTGGGAATCTGCAGTCAGTGCTCAAACAGTGCTCAGTCACCTCCAAACTGTGCTCAGTCACCTCCAAACAGCACCCAAATCCCATGGGAGGGTGGCTGTCCCCTTTCACACCCACTTGTCCCCCTCCAGGAGATGCACTGGGAGTTTATGGGGTGCTCTTGTAAACAATCCATATATATATATATTCATATATCCATATAAATACATATATTGCAGTTGCTCCTACACTCAGGCACTTGGCTCAGTGAGAAGAGAGGGAGCAAGGCAGGGAGCGATGGTTAATCCAAGCCTTGCAGCAAAGATCCCGGAGTCAGGAAGGTTGAACCCTGTGACCAAAGTGATGCCTGTCTGAAGTTCCAGGCATGGCACACACAGAAAAGAAGGTCTGAGGAAAATTTGTCTAATCCCTTCTAAGTTCTGGAGATTTAAATCCTTGGCATTTTCGTCGGGGGCTGTTCCAGCTCACCAGGAGGAACAGATCCCCTCTGAGCCCACCAAGAGCCAAGTCACGAGGTTCAGAGCCCTTTTCCACAGCATCCTTCCCACATCCCATCCCTTCCAGGACCTTTCAGCAAAAATAAATCAGTCACAGAATTATTTATGTCTATTCCTCCCCACCCCCACCCCCCCCTCAAAGCCCAGAAGCAGCCAACTGGATTTTGTTCAGCCTGTCTCAAAAGGCTCCTAAACAAGAAGGGGAACACGCAGCAGATGACTTTGAAAA
Organism: Empidonax traillii; assembly: GCF_003031625.1. Taxonomy (NCBI): domain Eukaryota; kingdom Metazoa; phylum Chordata; class Aves; order Passeriformes; family Tyrannidae; genus Empidonax; species Empidonax traillii. The sequence continues at coordinate 1,006,679 of NW_020955205.1, forward strand.
ACTCTGAATAGCTACAGTGATGAAGCAGCTGGGAAGTCCCCAGATGGACAGACACAGCCCTTTGGGATGTCCCAGGCCCTGCGAGGTCTCTTTTTCTTCCTGGAGAGGGGCAAGAAAGGGGAGTGAGAGGGAGAAGAGGCCACAGGTTTTGGATCCACTCAGCCAGCTCAGCCTGTCCTCTGCAGGCAGTGCTGGAGTAAGAAGGGCTTTGAGACAACTCCTGCATCCTCAAGCAGCTCACTCGGCCCCGGGAATGCCAACTTTTGCTTTCAAATCAATAAAAATGAGGTAAAAATTCAGTGTAACCCCGTCCACATGAGGAGTAAGATTTGACAGCAAAGGGGAGAAAGGATCTGCTGGTGGAGGAGCTGAGATCCCGAGGCAAGAATCAGAGCAGGAGACAAGGGGAAGAACATCTAAAGCTCATTTCTTCCCCAATAAGCTTGGGGAATGGGGACAGCACCCCCACTCATCTCCATTTTCTAAGCTCTTGAAACGATCCTAAGAAATCCGGACATCCCAAACTCCTGTAGGCTACAAATGCCTCTCCACCAGGCTGGTGGATGGTTCTGCTCCAACCCAGCTCCTGCATCTCCCCATTTTCCTTCTAAAGGCTGAGATGATGGGGTTTTCTCCCCCATAGACCTTGCCGAGGAGCATCCCACCAGGGCAGGGGACACCAAAATGAACATTTTTAGCAGGAAAAAAAAAAAAAAAGAAGCCATCAACCAAAGGAGGAATTGGGAAAAATCAGCAAGACAAAAAAACCTTGGAAGCGCTTCCAGGTCAGCTCCTCAAGGTTTGAAGGAATAGGGCCTTAACTTCACCAACTGTGAAAACCCATTAGCATCTCACTAAGGTCCGTTAAAAATTATTCAGCTGGAGGATATTTTATGCAAAACTGTTGCAAGGCATTAATAAAACACATTGAAATCCCTGTCCCGTGGCAGCCGCCTCCCAGTGGGATCAGGGAAGTTTTCCAACCTGGATGCACCCACGGGCCACCACACTGTGACATGCAACGTGCAAACCCCGCAGCACCAAAAAGGGGCTTTTCCAGAGTCCCAGCCCCAGTCCCAGAGGGATACACAAGCCCTTTCCTCCTCCCCCACCGGCTCGCAGGAGATTCTGGGGCAATTCTCAGCTTTTCTTCCTGCCTTGGGTTTATTTCTCCAGTCCCACGGCGGGGAATTAGGAGGCAAGAAACTCTGCTGTGGCCTCTGATTAACAAAATATATCATTAGCATCCCAAAGAGAGCTCTGCCACAGCCTATAAATACGAGGCAGCAGTGACTCAGCAAAGCCGGAGCGACTTTGCTCCCAGCCCGCCTTCCCCCCCACCACAGTTTCGCAGGTAGTTCCATTTTGGGGTGTGCACGCGTGTGGTTCTGGCTCCTGGGATGCCGTGCGGGTCGTCATGGAAACCCCACGCTGCTGAAATCCTCCCTCCTCCAGGAGATCCCGCGCTAAATCCCCCCCCCCCCCCAGCCTGGCCCGAAGCGCCCCAGGCTGGCACGGACCAGGCTGTGCCATCAGTTGGCAGCACCAGGAGGAGGAACAAGAGGATTTTGAGTTGTTTTTAAGCCACTCCCGGCCTTTAAAAAGTCACCCATGCAGCAGGGAAGGTTCTCTGCTGCTTGTCTGAGGCAGTGCTGGGCTTGTCCAGCCCCCAGCCTGGGCAGAACATGCTTTATTTTAACTGCGAGGTTACCTGGGCAAGAGTAATCAAGGGAAAATACATGAAAAACCACATTATGACATGGGTTTCCCGCTGTTTTGGGCAGTTCTGTCTACCCCTGATTAAATCCTGCTGTGAAACCAAGCAGATTTAATACCTCTGCCCCCCCACCCCCTCCCCCCCCCCAAAAAAAGCATCAACACCAGCAACATTTGGGAGTTTTAACAGCCTTTCACACATCACATTAATGGACTCATCCAGCCCCAAGGCACAAAACCCTTTGTTGTTATCGAGCTTAAAGGATTTTCATTTGCAAATTCACCGTGCTAAGCAGGGCCCTGGGGCGGAGACAGCCCAAGTTTTCCAGGAAAAGAAAGGAACCAGCCCAAAAAAAAAAAACAACCCCAGAATGCTCGGCAACCCCCAAATTTCCATGCCTTTGTCCAAGTTTCAGGGAGTTGTTTGTGCCCGGAGGAGGCCAGTGCTGTTTCACTGCAGCATTTAAACGTGTTGCTGCCCCAGAAAAGGAGATTTGCGTTTGGAAATTGCCCGTGATTTTGCTTAAAAAAAAAATAATAATTTAGTTTGAAAGGAATTTTGACAGAAATTCCTGTTGTGGCTAAAACCAGGGAATCACAACTGGAGACACCACAGGCTGGACCAGACACCACGGGTTGGGAAGGGGGGGGGAGCAGCAGCCATCTCCGTTAATATTAATATTTTTAAGTATGTGGAAACAGCTTCTGAGCAGTGAAATGAGAAGGAGAGGGTGGCCAAAATGGGCAGAGTTTGTCCCCAGTCCTAAATTCTGCCCCAGAAGAGACCACCTTCCTGTGTCCGCAGTCAGCTCTGCCACTACCCCCCACCAGCCTCTGGGGCCAGAGGTCTCCCTGATTAATTATCCATCCTTATACACCATAAATCAGGAAGAATTTGAAGTGGAAACCTGCCCATGCATCACGAGCAAGGTCACCTGTCCCCTGCCAGGGCTCAGCTCTCCCATTCCTGGGTCGAACACGGATATCCCAGCCCAGACAGAGAAGATGCTGTAATTACATCCAGCCCTTGTGATGGTCGCAGACAGCACATGGAAATTCAGATTCCACATCGCCGCACTTCAATGATCCAAACAAGCAAGGAGCCAAATGGGATCTTGGGTGAAGTTACCAGGGAACATCAAGAAATCTGAAAATCCAAGGATCCCGGTGAGCATCTCTTGCGTTTGCTCCGGAAAAATCTTAATCCTAAACCCCTCATAATCTCAACTCCTAAAATCCTAAACCCTGAAATCAGTCCTAAACCCCTAATTTCATCCTTCTGATAAAACTGATTTTATCCTTCCTATTTATATCTACCTCCCCAGTCTGTCCATGCTGGAGACTCTCTGGGCCCTCGACAGCACAGCTTGGTGTCCACAGAACTACAGAAAACGGATGAGAGCCAGAAACTTGGATAAGGTCACGGACAAGGCTTTTAGAAATGTAAATGAAGCCCGAGGAATTGGCCTAATCCTGCAGGCAGGAACTCAGCAGACACGCAGGAATGAGATTAGCACAAGGTCCCCTTGGCGCAGGTCGGGCCCATCTGCTTGGCATTCTCCTTGCAGAGGGTCTCCCTGAGGACAGGCTGGAGCCAAGGGCTCCCAAGGACATCTCCTGCCCCAGCGCCGTCCTGCTCGGGCATAATCGCCCTGGCAGGTGTCAAATAGGGGGAGAAAAAGATGCAGTTTTGGGCCAAATCAGCATTTCACTCCCAGAACATCACTGCTGACGCTGCATCCCTCGAAGGGAAAGGAAAGTGCAAGGGAAGCTGGAAAACCCTCTTCCAAAGCTTTGGGGAAAAGCTTATTTTTCCCTTCAGCATTTATTTGGGTAGAGGTTTTTTTTGGAAAAGCAGCTGGAAAAAATCCGCTGTCGAGCCCCAGTGCTGGCCCAGAGCTCTTGGACGCTGCTGGGGCTCCTCCAAATCCAGCCTCGCTGCATCCCTGGGTCCCTCCCAGCGCTCCCAGCCGGCAGCCCCAGCAGAGCACAAACCCCAGCCAAGCCACACTTCCAAACTGCATCTCTAGGAAAGACTTCCACTTAAAAAAATGTCCCTCCAGGCTCCCAGTCTGACCGGCACACACAAGCTGGGGGTGGTAGAAAAGGTGTTGTGATGCTCAATCCCAGCAGACGCTTCCTGGGGGCTCAACTCTGATCCCAGACTAAGGGCCAGGATAGCTTTTCCTCAGCCCAGTCCCTGGTGCCACCTTCCTGCTGCCCACCAACCTCCAAATACCTTCCCTCCCCTCCCGGAGCACTTTGAGCCCAAAGACAGAGCCCAAAGGGAAACTGAGGCAGGGAGCATTGGTGGCACCTGCCAGCTCTGCAAGAAGCACCAACCAGGAGTTTTCAATCTCCACCGAAGCACCTTCCCCTCCAGCAGGCACCTCGACCTCTCCAGCCAAGCCAAAAACGTGCGTTTTCTGGGCACCCCCAGACCTCACAGGCACTCCCTGCTCCAGCACCGGCAGAGATGCCCCGAGGTCCCCCCTCCTGGTTCCCAGCGCTGTTTGCAGGGATAAGCCATCCCTGAGGAGATTCCACTCCCCTCGCCGGGGTGATTAATGGGGGGTTTGCTGGTAAAACAAAAGGCCATTAAGAACGTTAATATTTGCTCTCCCTCCTCCCTGCCCACTTCATTTCATACTTCAGTGCAAGCCCAGCACTGGCCCTGACGAGGAATTAATGAGGGCACGAAGCCACATCGATTTTTCCTGCCACAAGGGATTGGATCCATCTGCCTGAACCTGGAGACACCCTGACCCACTGTCTGTGACAGGATGCTCCCAGCTCCAGCCATCCAAGTGAGGGATAAATCCCAGAGCGGGTGTCTCCATCTGAGACTGAGTTTTTCTAATATCAAGGAGAAGAGCAGCATTTCCACCTGGTTTTCAGCTGACCTGGCGATGGAGAGGATCCCAAATCCATCCCCATCCCAGCCCTGCAGCAACAGAGACTCCACCGACATCAGAAAGCTTCACTGAAGCAGCTCCAAGCAGCCCAAACCTCACAGCTCTGAAGAATTAGGAAATGAGGAGAGAATCCCAAGGGACAAAATCCTGGGGAGAAGAGCCCCATTTTGGGGTTCTTCCCTACTCACCCATAGCAGCTTCTCCACAGCTTCCACAGGGACAACCTCTCAAAATCCCCAGCTCCAGAAGGAATCCTGGTGCTCTGAGCCCCCTTGAAGTCTTTGATGCTGATGATCCTGCCCTTCCCAGGGCTTTTAGCCTGAATACATCCCACCTGTGGAGGGAGGTTGGGTACCCTTGGAGTTATTTGGGATGGGGTCGTGATTTTCTCCAGTGTTTTATACAAGCCAGCCTATCACAGGCCAAGAGCCCCGACGTGATGGGACACACATTTTCCAACCAGATAGACAAACTAATTAGAATATAACCATTTTCTCGAGGTAGGAGCAGTTTGTAATTTTCAAAGCCTCTTTGGAAAGCAGCTGTGAATTTCCCCAGGTCCCACTCCCCCCTGGAGCCGATGGTTTTACGGGTCACGCCCGTGTTGTCACTCCACTTTAATAGGCTTTTTTTTTCCTTCCTACCCGCTTAAAAGCAACAAGTCGACCTGAAATCACCCGGCTGCAACACGTGGCCTGAGCACGTTGGCTCAGCAAAGCCGTCACGGCTCAGCACCAGAGGCAGTTTTTATTCCCCACCCTCACCAGGGCCGGGCTAGGATTTGAAATCCAAGGATGCTGCGCTCGCTGGCATGAGCCGACACAAGGCATTTGGGGTTTGGGCCCTCTGTGGTGTGACTTTGAGCTGGAATGTGGTGGTGAGGGTGATGCCCACACCAGGCAGAGCTGGAGCTGCCAAGATCTTGTGGTGAAGCCCCCCCCAAAAAGCCCATCAGGGACCATCTCACCGAAAAATCCCTAATCCTGACTGGACAGGAGGATTTTGATTTCCCCTCAGCCCTGGGGGGGGAGCTCCCAGCAGGGAGAGGAGGCCCCTTCCCCCCTGAGCATGAAGGTTTGGGAACATCTCAGGGATTAATTCTACATCCCATGTTTCCTTTAACTTAAGGATAAAGTCCATCCAGGAGGAGGCCGTTTCACCGCGAGCATCCCGTGGGATTTCTCCTGGAAGGCACCGTCTGCTGCCAGGGGAAGAGTGGTTGGGTCTGCCAGGGAAGGGTGGCAGAGATGTGGAAAAAAAATAGATTTGAAACATTGCTCTCAACAGGCTTTTTTTCTGGGGTTATTTTCTATCTCCTCCCTGGTTTCTTCCCATTATTCTCCGCAGGTTTTTCCCGGGACCCGAGGCGCTCCCAGGCTTGGCGTTGCTAACACACAATTCTGTATTCTCACATCTCTCCTCACTAATCTTTAGGGAAAGAGGAATTGACAAACTGGTGAAAAACTGACTGACACTCCAATCAAAATACAAAAGAAACAGAAATAAATGGCTCTGAAAAGAATCGCTATTTAATTAGAAATTAGATCTGTGCCAGTGAGTCACGGCAGGGAAGCGATACATCAGCGGCTCGGCAGCGGAGGGCACCTGCTAGCAGCATGACAATGGGGACCAGCTCCAGCCCAGGGCCACCACAGGGGCCTGGGGGGGCCAGAGAGGACCCCACCACCGTGGGGGTCCCATGTCAAGCCTTGCTGAGCCAAGAGCCACCCTGCAGGAACCAGCCTGGCATGACCCTGCAGAATAAAACGCCTGCGAGCCCAAAAGCCTTGCAGAGAAATCCCCTCCCAGCAGTTTTCCTGTTGGAACAGGAAAATCCCCAGTAAATCAGATCTGACAAAAGGCATAAATAAAGGTTGGAGAAGAGGGAGGGAGAGAGGTTAGGGCGGTGGGAATGAAACCACTCCTCTCTCTCTCTCCATCGCACTCCAGCCATGTCCTTCCCAGGGGGTCACCTCCACCAGTGGGGTACCAAGGCCGGGCAGCATTTGGGGATCTCCCCCAAACCCTCTGGGAGACCCTGAGGAAGGTGGGATGGCATAGGATCAGATCTGACAGGGAGATGGAGAACATGGATCAATCACAAGGGCTGTGAGAGCTGAGAGCAGGGTGGGCCATGACTCCCAAATCCAGGCTATGATGCATGGGTGGGAAGAAGCATCCTATGCCATTCTCCAGGTTCTTCAGAGGGGGAATCCAGGCATTGCAAAGCAGAAAACAGAAGCAGAAAATAAATTTTAAAAGGAAAAATCCAGCCTCTTCCTATTCTTCCTCTGCCAGTGATGAATCCACCAGCAGCTGGATTCATCCATGGTGGCATTCACAGCAGGATCAAGGCAGGATGGGAGCATGGGAATGCATCCCCTTGGCAGGGGGGTCATCCCTCGCTGCATCCCTTTGTTTCACATCCTCAAGACACCATCCAGAGGGTTTCAGGTTGTAGAAGCCACAGCTTGGGGGGCCCTGACCTCACACTGGAGGCTCTGGACATCCCTGCAGGGCCATTTTGGCTGCTTTAGCTCCACCACCATGGGCAGGAGTTTCCAAGGCAGGTTTTTGGGCCCTACTCTCACCCTCCAGTGCTGACAATGGATATTTCTGATCATCTTTTCTCAGCCTGGCTGGAGCCCAAACTCCCTGGGCTGCTGGTGCCCACCACAGCTGGGAGAGGGGAGGAGCAGGTCATGGATGGAGCCGTGTTTCCCCCTCAGTCCACACCTCAGCCACCCACTGTATCCCCCACGGGAGCGTATTCAGCTCCTCCTCCACCCCACCCCACTCAAGATATTTTCCCACCTGCTCCCGCATCACCACTGGACTTCCCAGAAGCAGCACCTCTGTCTAGGTTTTACCACCTCCACTCTTTCCCCAGATCGCTGTCCCAGTATCCCTGCTGATTTTTGGGATGAGGCAGAGCCCGAGCTGGCATTGACGTGCTGTTAGAGGAAGCAGGGGGAGCACAGTGGCTGTCGGGGACCCACGTGGCTGCCCCCGGCTGAGCTTCAGGTGCAAATTGGAGGAGATTCCTGCTGAAAACTTCCCACATGATTACCCTGGAAAATATGATTTCAATAAATCTGCACAGTGAGGGATTGCTCGCCAGCATCCACCACACACCTTGGCGCCCCTGCCATCCCCGGCTTCCCACCGGGATGTGCTGCGGGAATCAGAAGAGCCCCCAAAGCACCAGCTCGCCACGAGCTGAAGGATGAGTCAGTTCGGGTCCACGCCAAAAAGTGTGTTCAGCACTTTTGAACATTCCCAGTAGGAGGCAATAAATAACATAAATGCGCACCCGCCGCCTCGCCGCTGGCAGACCTGGGATTGCCACCTATCGTCACCGCTCAGCTCCAGGACAGGGATCTCTCCTTGCTCCCACTGCTGCTAAACCGGATGGATTTCCCCGGGCTGGATCCCTGCTTTGGAGCAAATCGCTGCCCTCCTGGGGGTTCCTCCCCATCCCAGCCCACCCCCCAACCTCACGCACACACTCACATACAAACCCTTGGTTGTTGTTTTCCTCCCATCCAGGGACCTTTGCTGGGATCCTGCTCCTGCATCCCGGGTGGGTTTTTACAGATCCCTCAGAAATTGGCCCCAAATACGACCCACGGGGCAGGGGAGGGGCATTTTGCATTCAGAAGAAACCAGCCTTAACGAGCCCGTGATTTGGAGTGGAGGCACAGAGCGGGGAAACTGAGGCACAGCTAACCTCATCCCCAACAAGAGACCCCCCACCCCCCCCCAGCGCTGCCTCAGTTTCCCCCCCGGCGCCGCCCCCCGTGCAAGGGAGCTCCCGGTCCCTTTAAGCCCCCCCCCGCCCGGCGGAGGCTCAGCCCCTTTCTCTGACACAGCAGCCGCCGGGGCGAGCGAACCGGGAGCCGCGGGGAGGCTGCGGCCGGGGCCGGGGGCCGGGCGCCCACCGCCGCTCCGCCCGCCCCATGGCTCTGCCCGGGGCGCCGGGCGCCGCCCGCCCCGCTCCGCCCGCCCGGCGCCCGGGGAGCCGCCGGCCCTGAGCCCGCACCGCCGCCGGTCGGTCCCGGGGGCACCGCGCGGGGGTGCGGGGGTGCGGGGGCACCGGGAGGGAGGGAGGGCAGAGCGGGGAGAGGGAGGAAGGGAGGGAAGGAGAGGAAGGGAGGGAGGGAGGGGAGGGGGATGCGGGCAGTTGGGATGCGGGGAGCGGGGATGGAGGATGCGGGCTCCCGGGGATGGAGGATGCGGGGAGAGGGGAAGGAGGATGCGGGCTCCGGGGATGGAGGATGAGAGCGGCAGGGATGGAGGATGCAGGTAGCGGGGATGGAAGCTGCGGATACCGACATCCTCCATCCCCGGTGCCCCGGAGGATGCGGGTACCGGGGCTGAAGGATGGGAGCAGCGGGGATGGAGGATGCGGGTACCGGGGATGGAGATGGGAGCATGCCGGGACTCCCCCTCCCTGTGCGCACCCCCGAGCTGGGGGGAAGCGCCCCCCTCTCCCCATTCCGCCTCCGCCCGTGCTGCTTTCCCCCTCCCCGGGGGAAGGGGGGACATTTGGGGCCAAGGTGGGTTTTCCCCCGTCCTCGGCCGAGGCGGGGTTGGGGTTTGAACCAAGACGGGAGGAGAATGATGGTGGGATGGGCCCCAGGGAGGAGGAGGCTGCCCGACACCCCCCCCCCCCGCAAGCAGATGAGTCTCTCGGGACGCGTGTCCCCGTCCCCCCGCCCCGGCAGGCTGTCACCTCCGGTAACGTCTCACCCCTTCCAACAGCAACCGAAGGAAAGTGGCCCCCGGACTCCTCTTGAGCCACGGAAAAGCCCTGAGGGAGGAGGAAGAGGAGGAGGAGGAGGAGGGAGAGGAAGTAAGGAAAGGAGAAGGGGGAAAAAAAGGACAAGGAAGAGCTTGGACTGGAGCCAAGGAGGGTCTGGATCGAGACGGTGAGTTCCTGAGCTGCACAGCTGTCTGTCTGTCCCTCTATCCTTTCATCTGGCTCTGCAAGACCTCACTGTGCCCCCAGTCTGCAGGTCTCAAACTGTGGGGAAGTGGGGAGGGCAAAAGGAGGGGGACAGCATCAGGCTCCATCCTGTCCCCCACTCAATTAGGGGGGGCTGCTGTGGGGGTACCTGGGGGCTTGTCCTTGTGCCGGGGCTGAGATTAAGGCAAGGTGGGAGTGGGCAGAGCCCCCCCCCATCCTCCTGGCTCCAGAAGGGATGGCTACCTCACGCTGTCTGTCTGTCCTTGCAGGAGAGGACCCTGGGCTCCCCGGGACACCTGTGCCCATCTGGGAGGCCCCCCATCACCATCAGCACCCAGCGTTGGAGCCGGAGACCCCGCAGAGAGGGCCCGACGTGGGGGGAAGCATCACTCCCCGGGGACACCCAGCCCTGCATTCCCCTCCCCGGCGTCGGGGAGCAGGAAAGGCGGGAGCAGCTGGATTTTAGCTTCCTGGGACATCCAAGGGACTCTTCCTCCTCCTCTTCCTCCTCCTCCTCCTCGTCCTCTGCTCACCCCATGGCCACCTCACACCTCCCTGCGGCCACCGGCTGAGTCCCCTCCGCAGCATTCCCGGCTCTGCATGCTGCATCCCGACCCTGCTCCGCGCTCCGAACCAGGGCCCCCCGGCCTCGCAGGGAGGCGAGCGTGCGGCTGGGACTTCCTTGGAGGCAGGGGAACGTTAAGATGTTGAAAGCTCCCCGGCCGAGAGGGGCTGCGCGGACGCCAGGCCACCCGGCTAGAGGGGAGCAGGATGGACAGAGCCGTTGGGGCCGGGAACCGAGGCTGGTAGGGAAGGATGGACTCCCAGACCTGCCAGGACAGGCAGCCCAGTGACCACCCCAGCAGCAGCAGCAGCAGCAATTGTAGCAGCGGCAAGAGTAATTGCGAGCGGGAAAGGATCCGGAGCCGGATGAAAATGGTGATCGGGCAACTGGAAGGCATCTTACAGGAGCTCAAGGAGGTGGCCAAGGAGCTCCGGGAGGTAGGAGAGCGGGTCGTGGTAGCTGGTGATCCCGAGTGGGGGTGCCCTGTCCCTGCCCCCCCTGCCCCAGGGTCAGGATGTGGGGGAGCAGAGCCAGCTCAGCACCTGCAACCCACTGGCCCCAGGAGGCACCTGGATGATCTGCAATAGGATTTTCAAAAAAGGGATAAAACTGGGCATGGTTTGGAAAATCGCTCCCGTCCTTGACCTCGGGGTGAGGGGGCCCGGCCAAGGCACCAGCCCTGTGGGTGCTACTGGTGGGAGAAGAACCGCCAGCACTGGGAGAACTGGTGTCGCAGTCCACCCTGCTCTGCCTTGGAGGGTGTTTTCCAGGCCCCTTCCAATCCAAGGAGGCGGATAGAGCAGGGATGGTGGGTCCCTCTGGCATTGCGGAGGGCACTGAAAACATGCTATCAGTCCTGGGTGCAGTGAGGAGCATCCACAGCGTGGACAGGGGGTCAGAGTGACCGTGTGTCCCACAGCCCGGCTGGAGAGAGGCCATTGCTCCGGCAAGAATATCTGTGTACACACACAAAGTGTGGCTGGAGTTTTCTCCCAGTGCTGAGGCACCACAGAGACGCTTTGGTGGGGAGTTTAGTATCTCCCTGGCTCGAGTGTTTGGGCCACACATCTCCAAGCTAGAGGGGAAGGGGATGGGGTTGGTAATTTAGGACACCGCTGCAGGGGATGGGGAATGGTGGATGGGAAGTGCAGTAGCCTTGAGCATGGAGCGGCTGATTGATTGCTTTGGCAACAGGGCAGGCAGGCACTGGCATCCTCTCCATGGCCTGGGACTGCATCCAGGACCTCCCCACTCCTCAGGAAGGGCAGAAATTTGCCGTGGGCACCACGGAGCAGCCCCGTGTGGGTTGGTGGCATCTGGGTGCCACCCAGAGAGCGCTGATGCAGGGGGACCAACATCATCCTCGTGGCTGTGGTCAGGGAGGGGACATCCTCCAGCAGTGTCCTCCTTTGGGATGGCTCCACTCCATCCAGGAGATTTTAGGGGTGCTATCCCCCTGAGAAGGCTGGCACTGGAGAGATGCCACGTCCTGCCACACTGCCCCGCTGGGTCCCTGTGAGGTCTTGATGGGGCCGTGGCATCCCAAGAGATTGTCCTTTCTCTCCTGGCTTTGCCAATCCTTCCAGCAGCAGAAAGGAAACCCAACCACCCAAAGCAGAAAGCCCCCTGCTCCCCCACCAAATCCTGCAGTGCCATCGGCTGAGCCTCAAACCCCTCCAACACAGGCTTTCAAAGGGAGGATGATGATGGCAATTGGCCCGTTTTATTGACCCCATGAGTTTAAGGTCAGGTGGGACCACCAGGAGCATCCCTCTGCCTGAGGATACAGAGGGATAAGGAGGACCAGGATGGGGCAAACCCCATTTCACAGCTGAGACCAGGTTGTGCTTGCCACCAAACTTTGGGTGGCTCCACAAGGTCCCTGTCAAGCTCTTGGGGCCAGAAGGGTCTCAGTGGGCTGTCCAAGTCAGGCTGTGCCAGCATGTGTCAGAGGAGAGAAGCGGAGGAGGTGGCCAGAGGACACCCATCCCCTGCCCCCACCCTGCTCTGTGCCAGGGAGGGGGTCCACGCCCCATGAGGTGGCTTCTCCAGAGGGTGCCAGGAAGTGTTAGGCATGGAAATGTTTTTTTCCATGGAGCTGGCACATCCCTACACACTGGTAACCTCCCAGGCAGCGTCCCATGGGTGCCCTGGGAGGGCCCCCCACAGCAAGGGACAGCGAGGCTAGGTCAGTGTGCAGCCAGATACGAGGTGGGTCCTAAACTTCAGCCCTTCTCCGGGATCCTAGAACAGCCCCATAAAACTCTGCAGCAATTAGCTGAATTCATACAAAACAGCCTAAATCTCAGTACACTCAGGGCAGGCTTCGGAGCTAAAACACACCCTTCCACCCTTCCAAGGTTGAACTAGGAGTCAGCAACTCCAGAGAAACAGAGGTCTGGTTTTCCCCAAACCAAGTAGAATTTGGATGTTAGAGACTTTGGAAATTCATAGAATGGTTTGAGTTGGATGGGTTTAAAGCCCATCTTGTTCCACTTTCCTGCCACGGGCAGAGACATATTCCACTAGACCAGGTTGCTCCAAGCTTGGTCCAGCCTGGCCTTGGACACTTGCAGGGATGGAAATTCATCTTCCTGCTCTCTGGATCGCTCAGAGCAAGCTCAGTGGGAGCAGGTTACATGGAATTCTCTTTCAAGCCCACACAGAAAAGTACATGGCAGACACCAGGCTGGCAAATCGTAATCTCTAAGATTTAGGTGGAAAAGAAGTTTAAAAAAAAAATGAGCCCTTCTTGTTGTCTTCCTTGCACACAGCGATGCTCTTCCTTGGCTGGAAGTGAGGGCCAGGACATGGGGACGGGCAGGGCTGATGGCCCCAAGCTCAGGTGGGCTCGTGGGTGGGCTCACAGGTGGGGTCCCAGGGGGGGCTGCCCTGGGCCATCAGAGCCCACCAGTGTCCTGGCATTTGTGATATTGGTGTGTTCTCCAAGCGTGGGGGCTTTGGAAATTTCCATCCCCATGGCCACCTCCTCTGGTAGGGGCATTGCTGGTGGGTGGGGATGCAGGGCTGGATGTGCCCAGGGAAGGCACCTGACACACCCAAGGAGCTGTAAAACCTTCCCTGGGTGATCCTGGAGGGCAGGGGGTGACGCTGGACCTGCTCCTTCCAGGTTCTCCTTGCAGAGGGAGCTGGGTGCCAGGACTTTACCCGTCTGGAGGCAGCAGCCAGGTCATAACCACCTTGCCAAAAATAACCCCCGAAGCCATCGACGCCCTGTGTGGGCACGGGGGCTTCCACCCAGGGATGGTTCCTGCTCCAAAAGCGCTCACCAGCTCCGGGCACAGCTGGCTCTGGCTCACATAAGGCTGCTCTCTCAGGTTGTCCCTGCTTCAGCAGAGACGCTGAGTCCCAGAGCCAGCCAGGATTGTGGGATGCTCCAGTGGGACACCCCAGGGCAGCCCCACTCTGCTGGCCCATCCCCGAGGACGTGATGTGTGACCAGACACTGGTTTGGGGCTCCATCCCCGCCTCCCGGGAGCAGTTCCCACCTGAAGGCTGTCATTCCAGATGTCCGTTTTATTCGGGATGCTGTTCCACCAGCCTCCCCGCTCCCGCTCTCCCTCCCTCCCTCCTTCCCTTTTGTGTATATAATTATTCCCCAGCACTCCAAGACAGGGCTGTATTATGTGCGGGGAAAATGATTATTAAAATCTTTGATTGAAAACGCACACTGGAAGTAGAAATCAGGCAGGAGGCAGCGGGGAAGGCGCTTCCGCCGCGCGCTTGCCATGCTGCCTCCCTCCCACGCACCTCCTGCCAGCCCCGGCCTCTTCCCGCGGGGATCAGGGCGATGCCACAGGGAAGGAGATAGCCCAGGAGGTCCCAGGCAGCTCCATTGCAAGGCTGAGCTCCTTCCCACCCTTGGGGGATGAGCGCTGGGGGTGGGAAACCATCCGTGGCGGGAAATAAACCCAGGTATCAGTTTAAACCCCCCAAAAAATTCCCCATGGGGAGGGTCGTCTCCCCTCTGCGGCTGCTGAGGGAAGCGAAGGGGTCCCACCACCCAGAACAGCATTGGAGGGGTTCCCTTCAAGACTTTGGCACGAGGAAAACCCTCCCTGCAATCCCTTATGATAATAAATACCTTAATAATGTTGTAATCAATAGGTGATTAGCTGGGAACGCTTGGGAAAGTTCATGGTGAGAAGGCGGCTTATTATTCCAATAACAACATGTTTGGGAGATGTGCAGGATGATTTTGAACTATTTAGCAGCTGATGATGGAGCAAATGAACCCTGGATCCTCGGCACGCTCATTTGTAAGGATCAGCTCGGGGAAGAGAGGGCCCTGCAACTCTGCTTCAGTTTGCCAGCTCCAATTAATCATTCATTCCTTATTAAATATTTACTCACCTTGCCTGCACCGGGAAGTGGGAAGGTCCCTGCTCCAGGAGCACTTGGCTGTGGGCGTGGTGGGGCTTTGGGGTGGCTCTTTTCCCCTGTGGAGGGAGGAATTGCTGGTAACAAACGCCTAGGGGATGATTTGATGCTTTGGGAATAGGGCTGGGGAATTTTAGCATGGGCTGCACGGTCCTGTTGCTCATCCCCTCTGTGCACCAGCTGGCAGAAAACCACAGTGCAGGGACACACGGGCCGGATCCAGCCTGGAAAAGCAGCTGCGTGGCACGGGAACATCCATCCCTGGAAGTGTTCCAGGTTGGACAGGGCTTGGAGCAACCTGGTCCAGTGGAAGGTGTCCCTGCCCGTGGCAGGAGTTGGAACAAGATGGGCTTTAAGGCTTCTTCCAACCCAGCCATTCCGTGGTTCTGTGGAAATGCTTTGGGCCCCCAGATGTGCTGATGGAGGTGCTGGGAATGGGGAACATGGGGGACACACAAAAATCCCTGCTCCCACCGTGGCTGGGGAGGGGATGTTCAGCTCTGGATTGGGAAAACTGTTGCATCTCACCGTAGGGCGGCTGAGGGGACACACACAGAGCAAAGACACCCCAAGCAGTGCCGTGTTTGATCCCCCCCACCCCAGCCCTGCCTTCGCCCACCAGAACCTGCCCTGAGCACGGACCCGCCTCCCCTTCCTCTTCAAAGGCCGAGTGGGGATGAAGGGGCTCTTGGGCCACTTTGATCCCAGCATCTTCCAACTCCTTCCCCGGCCCCGGGAATTCGCGTTACCAATTACTGACCACGAAGCCTTTGAAGTCCCCTCTCATCCTCCCGCCCCTCCAGTGTCTCCCCCAGCGTCCGGGAGGTTTTAGTTCCTCGATAGGAAACAGCGGGGCCAAAATGTGGGAGCTGGAGCCACCAGACCCAACTCCCAGCCAGCGACCTCGGTGCTTGATGTGCGGCCAACAGCCCAAAATCCCATTAAAAACAACAACAATGCTCCAGATGTTCAACATCTGCCTCAGCCGGGGAGGTGAACACCCATTTTAGGACTTTTTATCTGGGAAGCTTCTGGCTGCCTGTAACGTCCATGGGCGTGGGGACCAGCACTCCCAGCTGGGTGGAACAGTGGGAGCTGGTTTTTGGGGTGGGGGTGAACGTGGTTTAGCTCATCCTTGCTCAGTGCGCGTCTCTCTGGGGTCCCACAGGGATGTGGCTCATCCCTCTGCCTCGCTCCATCCTCCAGCTGCTCAAAGCTCGTCCCTGTGGACGAGAGCTGAGCCCCCTCGGCCACCCAGCAGCTGCTTTTGGGACACTGCGGTGCAGCAGGAGGAGGCCCCTCGGTGACACCCCGCACGAGGTCAAGGGGAGTTATTCTGGTCCCTGTTTTCCTGCTGTTGGATACCCCTGCTGGACCAGGGATGCTCTGCTGCCACCAAAAAGGTGGCTCTTTGCAGCAGCCTGAGGGTGATGGAGGACGGGGACACGTCCTGCCTGTCACCTGCATGGCGCTTCCACCACATACTGAGGACACCCCACAGCTCCTACCCTGCTTGTAGGGGAAAACATCCACCCCAGTTCCCTGGGCAATGGGAACATCACCAGAGCCTCGTCCCAAATCACCCCAGGTCTGGTCATGCCTCCCCCCCATCTCTCTCCTCCTGGCTCCCTCTGCCAGCAGCAATGGCCTCAGCTGGAAAAGCTGTGACAACCAGCTTCAGGAAGGAGAAAAGGGGGGAGAAAAGCCCAAATCCTACTTTACATTTAAATCCTCGGCGAGTACCAAGTGTCACATAGGTATTTAACACCCACCACCACCCCACAACCCTCTCCCCCCCCCATTTAAAATAGCAAGTGCTCCTAAAAATAGCCCCGAGTGAGCCACTGCTGATGTGACACTAATCCCCGTGTGCCTCGAGGAGGAGTGGGACAGGGATGAGGGCTGGGATGGGGATGTGCCTCCTCCTGTCACCGCCCGATCCCAAATGAGCAGTGGATCCCTTTAATGAGGATGAGGAGGGCCCTGGGTGTCAGGGACCTGAGTCAAAGCACGGGGAGATGCCCCCCCCTGAACCCATTGCTGTAATCACCGAGCCTTTGTGAAAACAGAGGTGATCTCATTCCAGCTGAGGGTTTCAGCAGAATCATTTGCTGCCTTATTAAAAAATAATAATAGCCGGGTGTTTCCCAAAGACAGCTCTATTCCTGCCCTTTTTCCTGATTCTTTCTTGTCACCAAGAAAGAAGAGGTCGCATCATCTTCTTTTTAATGCCTCTCGTCAAGTTTCACCCTTTCTCCCCCGAAGATAAGAGTCAAAAAAAAACCCAGAAAAAAGATATCTGGTGGTGCATCAGGAACAGGAAAAATCACCTTTTCAGATGTCAAGATTTTGTTTTGGATGTTCCCAGCACCTTAGCACCCTTCAAAGCCAAAGCTTGAAGGATGGATGGGTCCCTGCCTGCCTTCTCTGGAGGTCTTGAGTGGCTGGAAAAATAAGTTGGAGATCACAGGTGAGGAGCTTAGCTAAAACCCATTGCCTTCTGCACCTTGGGATGAGCACTCAGCTCAGCATCCCCAGCTCTGCTGTCCTCTGGGGACACAAAGTCCCTCCAGGATGCAGGGACATGATGGAGATTCAAGGGCCATCCCATAAGCAGGACCTGGGATGGGGTTCAGGAGAGAACCCAGCTGTGGGGCTACTATGTGGGGCTGGGGACTGGTCCTAGTCCAGCACAGCTCAGAAAAGAGGTTTTATCCCAACACTAGGCTTCTATGGGTCCCACAAGGGGCTGATCAGGGTTGTTTAGGTGTATTAGTGCCCCTCTGGAGCATATTAGACCATGTGCTCAAGTCTGACAGTGGGTGCACTACTCTCTCCCACCCCCTCCTCCCATTTCCTACCCACCCCCTTTTCCACGGAAAGATGTTCCTTGGCATCTTTTATCCCAAGTGTGGCCAACCCGCTCTCGGGCAGCAGCCCCAGCCCTTCAGTCTCCATTCTCCCACTCACACCAGCCCGTCCCATCCCTGAAAGGGTCTCCCCATTCCCGAGTGTCCCCACTTTCCCAGCCCCGTGTTCACAGCAGGCAGCGAGCACGCACATCCAGCCCCACCGCCCTCACCCAAACCCACCCTGTGCCCCTTGGGCTCGTGCCCCCAGGGAGGTGGCACCGCTTTGCCCTCCAGAGATGCTCCTCTCCGGAGCATCACACGGCCTCAGGTGTCCCCAAAAAAAAAAATGGTCCTACCTGTGGCCAGAGGCCGGAGCTGTCCCGCGGGGACCGGCGGCTGATTTGCAAGAGGGGGTGCTGCACATCCACGCCCAGACGCACCTGGGGGAGATTGAGTTCCCTGTCCTTGGTGCCAAATCCTGGGGAGCCGGGCAGAGCAGGAGAGCTGCATGGGCAGGGCTGTGGAGCGAGCGAAATTTGGAGCTCAAATATGGGAATTTGATTAAAATTAGGTCAGCAGAATGTAACAGAGCCACTCCGGCTGCTGGCAGTGTAATCGTCTCCCCCGGGCTCCCCATTTCAGTTGCCCAGACATATTAAATTACCCTTAACTCTGCCCACGTGTCCTCACCCACCTCAGGGGCTCTGTGAGGAGCCTGCCCTGCTGAGCCATGCTTTATGGTGCATTTCCAGGGATTTATGGAGCTGTCCCAAACCTCTGCACATCAGCAATTCAACAGAGGGATGCAGAGACCGAGGGCAATCCGGCCCCGGGACGGCAGATTTGGGGTGCCCACCTTTGGGGTGTCTGAGCCTCACAACAAAAATGCTCAAAAAACATGGAGCTATGGGATACCACAGCGTAAAAATGATGGAGGGATGTGCCATGATTAATTAATCCTGGTGGATGGGAGGCTCCAACACCCAGTGATGGCTGACTCACCATGGGACTGGTGGAGATAAGTCAGGGCTTTTTGGTGGTGTGAGGAGAAGGAAAGGAAAGGTGTCTGGCAAGACACTGCCCATTGCTTTACCTTCCTTCCCTTATTTTGGGAGATTTGTGGCTGATTTTCACCAGGAAAGGACAAGGTGGAAGGGGCACTGGAAGGAAAAAGATGGGCAGGGAAGAGTGATAATGAAAAACAACATTAATGCATGAAGAAACCACCCGGAAGGAGCCAAGCAAATCTGTGCTTCCAGATGCTCTGTGAGTGGGATGGGGGTCCGGGAGGGACATGGCCCTGGGGTGCTGGGGATGGGAGGAGCACAGAGTGCACCGGGGGGGTCACAAAGAGGTACGAGGCGTACGGAGGGGTTCCCCCCGGCCCCCCCTTGTCTGCCGCTGCCCACCTCCTTCTTGGCAGAGCGGGGACCAGCCAGGCCCTCTGCCAGCTCCCCCGGAGAGGGGGGAGGCGAGCTGGCAAAACTGCCAAAAATACGCGTTTCCCGGTGCCTCCGAGTTGGATTTCCACGTCGTGCTCTGCCTCCCCCGCAAAGCAGAGCCCCACACACCCACATGCACTCGCAGAGATGCCAGCCAAGGAGTACCGCGGATAAATACGGTTCCATTGGGATGCCGGGTGGAACTGGGGTCTCCTGGGCAGGATAAGTGCTGTGGTGGGTGCTGGGCAGCCCCTGAGCTGGGTGGGATTAAAGACTTGGAGGTGGCTGACGAGTCTGCTGAATCCAAAACCTCGGCAAGGTCATTAGATGGAGACCATGATCCATGGGAGCCGTCATTCCTCCCATGGTCCATGATCCAAGGGAGCCAAGGGATCCAAGGGATCCAAGACCATGATCCAAGGGAGGTTATTCCTCCTTTCCTTCCCTTTCCAGCCCTGCCCACAGCTTGAACCTCCCTCAGGACATTGCATCTACTATTTTTAATATTTTAAGGCTTGTTTTAGTCACACCCCACACTGGGTCTGTCCCCAGTGGCATGTTGGGGCCACCACAGGGCTTGATATACTCAACAGTGTGAAAGAAATGAAGGATTGGGATCAATCTGTCCCCCAGCCAGGGCAAAGGGAGGACAGCCCTGTCCCCTCATCCCCTGCACATCCCCACATATTTTGGCCCAGGATCTTGGGCCATCATCCACCCCCTGCCTTGGCTTTCCCCACCCACAGAGGTGCCTTCTCCGTGGGAAGGAGGTGGCGGTTGCTGGTGGCTCCCCATGGCCAAGTGAGAGGGACTGAAGGACACCACGTGCGTGGGGATTTGGAGTGGGAGTCATCCCAGGGGACAGGGCAGACCCTGGGGAAGGCCCATCCTGTCACATCGAGCGCTCAGGGGCACCCAAAAGCTTGGGGGGTTGGGTGTTTTGCCACCGGGTGGGCTTCGGTCCCTGCCAGGAGGCTCCGGTCGAGCTGAGACCTCCCAGCTCATCACACCAGTGGTGCCAGGGCCAACGGCAGAGATTTGGGGGTGTGGTGCAATTACGGAGCAGAAAGGGGGGGGTGCCACCCCACCCCTCCCAGCGGCTCCTCTCTGCCCGTGCGTCCGTCCGTCTGTCCGCAGGTGGTGAGCCAGATCGACCGCCTCACGTCCGACTTCGAGTTCGACCTGGAGCCGGACGACTGGACCACGGCGACGGCCAGCAGCACCTCCAGCAGCGACAAGGGGGGAGGCACCTTCGAGCTGGGACCCCTCGATTTCGCCGCCTCTGACATCCTCTCCGACAGCTGGGAATTCTGCTCCTTCCTGGATGCTTCCACCCCCTCCGACCCGGGCGATGGCCCCGAGCCCCCCCGGCCGCAGCCGCAGCCCCCGCCTGCTCGCCAGCCCGACTACCGGCTGATGAACGGGGGGCTGCCCATCCCCAACGGCCCTCGGGGCGGGGGCACCCCGGATTCATCCAGCGAGGAAGCCTTTGGCACGACGTCCAGCCAGAAGCTGCCGCAGCACCGCCCGGCCGGCACGCGGGAGCGGGTCCGGTTCAGCGACAAGGTGCTGTACCACGCCCTGTGCTGCGACGATGACGGGGACGGTGACAGCACGGCGTCCCCGGGGGACGAGGGGCCCGAGGAGCCCGCCAGGAAGGGGCCGGTGGGGCCCTCGAAGCATCCGAACGCTGGTGGCGGGGCAGCCCCGGGCCGGCGGCCGATGAGGAACAGCAGCACCCAGACCGTGGCCGACAAAAGCACCCAGACGGTGCTGCCTTATATCCCGGCCAAGCAGAGGATTAAAAACAAAAACTGACACCGGATTCCGCCGCACGGATTTGGGGAGGGTGGGTGGATGGCGGGGTGGGGGGGACGACGACTCCTGGGAAGGGACAGAAAAATATATATATATATATATATATAAATATATATTTAAATAAATCAATACTAATAATAAAATCGACATGAAAAGGTGGCAAAGAAGACGAATGTCCCAATGTCCCAACTACCTACACGTCATTTTCCAGGCTCAGGGAATTTTAAACTGTTTTTTGGTTTGGTTTTTTTTGGGTTTGTTTTGTTTTGGGTTTTTTTTATGGACAGAAGTTTCAGATCAATAAACCGTCCATCATGGAGAAATAACAACCATAACATATATATATTACATGTATATATGTGCCAGGAGAGGGAAGGTTCTATGAAGGGGAGAGCCAGCGTATCCGAGGTTGTGGATGGGGGTGGATGGGGACATGGGGGTGCTGGAGGGGGCTGGCTGGACCGGGGAGGAGACATTTGCCCTCCCTGGGACATTGTATCCCTGTTTGGCTCAAGAGGAGCTGGTGTGACCTGACTTGTCACATTCAGTGTCTGAGTGCAGTGGGAGTGTCACCAGGATGTCACTCCCACCTCCAAGGGGGACGGTGAGGGGATTTGCAGAGGGCAAGATCACAGCAGTGAGGAGGAGCTGGGGCAGGGAACTGCCCCCCCTGCTAATTTCCAACCTTTACACCGGGTCCAGGAGGAATATTAGCGACCTCCAAGTCTTGCAACTGCCTTAAAATGATGTGGAAAGTGTCTCCAGCTTTTCTTTATGTACCTAATTCTGGTTTTCCGCTTCAAAAGGCCCTGATCTGCAGGGGGAAACAGCTGTGTTTTCCCTGACAGTTGAAGGAATCTGGTGCTCCAGATCTGCCCCTGGCACGTTTTTTTCAGCTTCCAGATTCTGCCAAAGCCTTCAGCACCGAAAGCCCCCCGTGCCCTCCCCATCGGCTCTTCCTCCTGCAGGGATGCACTTGCACGGCCAGCCCTCAAGCATCCCTGGCAGGACACAGTTTTTCCAAACCTGGCAGCAAAAAAACCACCACCTTGATTCCTTATTTTCAATCCAGGTCACAGATGCTCCATTTCAAGCCTTTCCCAAGCGTCATCCCAGAGCCAGGACCCTCACTGGCACCCAGCACCGCTGCTGGGGCGAGGGATGCGTGGAACACCCACCACGGAGGAAGCAGCAGTGACCACAGCACTCTGAATTCCACCCAGACTGCAGCAGGAGAAGAGCCTTTCACCCAAATTATGCTGAATTACATCTAGTTTTTAGGGGCATGGCATCACCTGGGGGATCAGTGTATGTTCCCCACCACATGGGAGCAACTTGTCCAGTTCCCCATGGGGGCATCCCAACCGTGGACAAAACTGGGAAAGGGAAGAAGAGCCCTGTAGATGGGGCTACAGGGTGGGAGATGATGCATCAGCATCATCAACATCATCAGCATCATCTTCCTCCACATTTCTCCCTAACCCATAAGCTGAGATACCATGGGGAGCATCAGCCTCTGTTTTTTCATAACAAAGGATGGGATGTCTCCATCCCCCATCCAAAGAGTGGCAACACCATCCCGGGAACACGTGGGGTGGGACAACTCCCTCCATCCCTCTGTGTGTCAACAGCTGGTTACTCGTTTATTTTTAAGAGCTTTTCATGTCCTGACCCCCTGTAAAACTACAATTAGCACATGTAGCTTTGTTGTTCAATAATTCCTCCTGAAGGAAGAGCACCAGGAAAAAATTTGGAGCACCTGGAGCTGTGCAAGGAGATGCTTTTCAGCTGCTCTGGATTTGGGAACACCTGCATCACCTGCAGTTCTGGAAGGAGCTGCAAAAGGGGGAACTGAGGCACGGTGTGGGGACCACTCTCCTTGGAGCCAAGGATTTAAAACCTAGGGATGCAGCTGGGGCCATATGGACAAGGGGAACAGCTCCATCCCCCATGTCTTTATTAGGACTGAATTTATAGCTGTGCCAGCTTTATTTCCTGCTCTCTGATAAATCCAAGCTGTAAGTGCTGTGTTAACCTTTGGGGCCAGGGATGGAAAACTTCCATAAAACCAGGATAAGCGGAGAGGGGGGAATCCTTCTGCTCCCCTTTGCTTGGGGTAAGGGTAATAAAACCCTCACTGGTATAGAGATGGCCACAGCAATGTCTTTGCTGCTTCTCTGCACACCCAGAGGGGTTTGACTGTCATTATTTAGCAGGAAAACCTGCAGGTTTGGGGTTCTTCAGGGAAGAACTCAACACAATGGGAGTGGATGGATATTAAGACAGATAAGGAGAAAACAGGCAAAGTAGTAAAAATGGCTTTGTTAGACCAGTAACAAAGTTATTAATGATGTTATTCACTGCACCACCGACTTAATTATGAATGATGTTGAATTAACAGACTTGGTTCTTGCAGGGACAAGACCCAGCTCGTCGGGGTTGGTCTGTGGCTGCAGGTGATGGGGATGGAGTGGAACTGGACTGGGAAAACACCTCCTCTTTCCCTTAACACTGTATATTAATGCATTAATGAGCCTTTTCCCCACAGCATCCCAGCAATGTCCCTGCCCTCCATCCCCAACCCCTCCCTGGACCCCAAAACCTGTTTAGGAATGCCTAGAATGGCAACCAGAGAGTCACCAGAGCTCAAAGGAAGGGGCAAAGGGCTCCTCCAGGAAGCAAAAAGAACTATCAGCAAATGAGGACACAGCCTGGCCAGTGATCCAGATTGGTGGATGCCTCTGCCACGCATCCCGCTGGGTTTTGGCCGGGAAGGATGCTCAGTGCCTGCTCTGGCCAGAGCCGGGCTTTGATGGGCTTTAAGCAGAATTCCAGCCAGGCATCCAGCTCTGACCCTCCCCACAGCTCCTGTTCAAGCTGACCTGAATTAAGAGAGGCTCCACTGGGGTTTGTGTTTTGAAGGAACTCCTCCAAGCTCACCCAGTCCCTCCGGCTCCTGAGATCCAGCTGGAAAGTTTCTCCCGCAGAAGGAGCCGTCTCACAAATCTCGCTCCGGCGAGGGCTGAAAATAGACCTCGAGTGCCTGGAGACTTCACTTCTGAGCTTGCTGGCATGAAAGGCAGCTATCAAAGTGGATAAAGGGATGTTTTCCAGCCTAAGTAAGAGCTCTGGCTCAGGGTCAGGCTTTGGGAGGGGATGGGCTGCACCCAGGAGCCCAACTGTACCCATGGGTTGCCACTCTCAGCCCTGGGAAGCCAAAATCCAAGCTGTCCCCACACACATTTTTTTCCTCAATTCCACAATGATCTGCTCTCAGGGGACTGAGACAACTTCTCCCCCTGCAGAGGTGGGCTTTGTTTCACACTGGCCAGGCTACAGCCAGCCCTTGGAGCTCAGCAGCAGCTAAAAGCATCCCTAGATTTTAGCTGCCCCTTCCCTGCACGGCTTGGAGCTGAGCTCTGGTTGCAGCTGGAAGAGGAATGTTTTATTTCCAAAGGGAGAGGTGATACTCCTGCCTCTGCTGCTGTACAGCATCTTGTCTTGTTTGTTCCTGGCTGTTCAACAGCTGAATTACCACATCTTAGGATGCTGCTTCCAGAGGAGCGCTCCTTCATCCTCGCTTTCCCAGCTTTCAGGAGCTAAATCCATCTTGTGCCTTGGGAGTGGACTATGAAGGCTCTTCCGTCCTCACCTCCACCCTTCAGGCCAGGTTGATCATCTCCATGGGGAGAAAAGGAACATCCCCCCACAAAGCTGCACTCCCTGTGGAGGGGGGGCCAGCTCAGCTGCATCTTCCCAGTTGGATTTTACCCAGAACTGGGAGTCACATCTTCCCTCCTTCTGCTTGTCTCCAGCCCCAGAGCCAGACAACTCGCTGGCAGCTGTTATCTCCTCCCAGGAAAAGTCTGGGTGTGGAGGAGGCAGGAGCAGAGTGCACCCACCCTGCTCACAGCACCCCAAAACCTGCCCAGCCCTCCTCCCAGGGGTGTTACCCCAGTATCCTGCATCCCTTCATCCCGCCTCTCCCCCAGCCCAGGGCAGCCTTGGAGCAGTAAGAGGGGGTCAGGGGCACCCTCCAAGCCATGGTTGAGGATGTTTAAGGATTTTGAATCCACCCCAATGCCGTGTGGCACTGAAACCCCAGGCGGAGTAGCTCCCCTGCTCAAGCTCCTCTCCAGGCTCTGCCAACCAGGCAGGATGGAGATGGATAAAAACTGAGCCTGGCCAGACATGGGCCTGAAGCAGGTGCTCGTGGCCATGGCACACTAATTAATCCTCATTTGTGCTGGCACTTGCCAGCCTGTAATTTCACAGCTTGCTGAAGGCCTCGGTGCAGCAGGAGGCTGCCGGTCTCCCGTGGCTTCCCATGGATGCAGCGTTGGGTTCCAACCTTCTCCAGGGCTGGTAAGCCAAGGATGGAGTGGTGGGGGCTGGACACCTGAAGGAAAACTCCTGCTCAAGCAGGGGATGGGGAGCTGGGCTGGATACCCTGCATGGGGCAGGAGACCCCATCCTACCCCAGCAAGGGAGAAAGAGGGGGCTGTGGTGTCAACAGGGAGCCCAGAACACCAGGAGTTGGTGGGGACGAGGAAATAAAGTGGGAATAAGGCTGTGGTCCACGGGAAGGGCTGGGAAGCAGCATCCCTGCTCAATAGCCCCAGGCTGAGCTTATATGGGCTCCTGAGGCCACAGGTAGGGTGTAGATACTCAGAGATGTTGCCCAGGCCATTTAAGGTCCCCAGGGTGGTGGGAGGACAAACTCAGGGATGAGGGGCTCCAGCTGACCTTCTGAGCAGAGCTGGCAGCTCCACAAAACCTGCTTCTCCAGTGGCCACTGCTCCTGAGGCTCAGCCCTCCAGTAGTACCTGGACACAGCCCTTGCTACACCCATAAATGGATATTTATTCATTCCGTTCTCTCACCCTATAAAGTGCACTTTTCCGGGTGGTGGCTGGGTGCTCTCCCACCACTGGGTGGCAGTGGGAACACATGGACACGCATGGACACGAGTGGCCCGCACAGGGACTTGCCTCCTGCTCCTCACCACCCCTTCAGAGCCGTGCCTCGGTGGCCCCATGTCACATCACCCCCTGGTCCATCCCTGGCAGGGACAGGACCACTCCAGCCTGGCCACATCCTGCTCTCAGGGAGAGCATTCCCTCAAAGCACAGCCAGAAAAGGCAACTTTGAGACCCCAAAATGCTTTTTATCTCCATACCCTAGAGTCAGAAGCAATCTGGGTGTTGCCTTGATGCCAGGAGAATGCTTGGCTGCAGCACCCCCAGTTCTTGGGGTAGAGCTCCCCCCAAAAGAGCTGCAGGCCCCCTGGAGCCATGGGGTCCAGCTGAGCTTGCTGGAACACAGAGGAGCCCTGGAGGTACTTGTAAGACAAGGGATGACATGCTTGATGGGACTTCTTAATTAGATCTCGCTAAACCAAAATGTACCGGGGCTCCCCTGGCAGAACAGCATCAGACAAAACATTAATCACGCTCCAAATAAATAATTAAAACGTTAGGGCTCTTAGAAAGGAGAAAAAAAAAAAAAAAACAACACCAAACAGTGAAAAATCAAAGGCATCAGCACCAGCCTGGGGACCTTGATAAGGAGCAACACCACTGGGTCCAGCGGGGCCCTGGCCTTGGAGGGAGCAGAGCTGTGTCCCCAGGGCCACCTGAGCCATCTGGGACCCAACAGGGTCATGGAAACCTGTGCCCAGAATCCCAGGAGGTGTCAGGAAAGGGTTAAGGACCTCATAACCTCATACCTGGAGTTGTGGCTTCGTGATAAAACAGGTCTTCTCACAGCAAGCACATACAGACCCAGAAAACGCATTACAAAATCATCCCCCCACTGGCTGGTTCGTGCAGTGCCTGGGATGTGGTTTCTCTCCAGGATATCATCTGTGGTCACCTCTGGGGCACCATCCACAGGCACTCCTGGGATATCAGCTACAGGTCACCTCTGGGGCACCATCCAATATCCAACATCCCTGTTCACTCCTGGGATAACATCCATGGTGCCCTCTGGGATGTTGGCCCATGCCCAGCTCTCGGGCTCCAGCGGGTGCCTGATGCAGCGGAGGAAAATCTGTTTACCCAGCACTTAGGAAGCACTTTGGGGAGAAAACAACAACAACAAAGGCTTGAAAATAGAAGCCTCCCCCTCCCCATCCCTCTTAGCCAGAGCAGAGATTGCTCAGGATAAGCAACACAGGAGCTTGAATTATGCATGGAGCCATTTGCATCCAAGAACACGACTGAGCAGGAGTGGCCCTGTCCCTCCCGGGCCCAACCTTCAGAAACTCACCCGTGCTCTGCTTCCCTCTGCTTTACTTTTCCTACGAGAGGGTTGTTAAAAAGCCAACCCAGGGCTATGGTGAGATGGAGCTGCTCCCCTCACTACGCCTGTGAGATCGATCAGGGATTTAGTGCCTTTCTTCCCTGCGAGGCTGCAGGAAAATGGACTCTATTCTGCCAAGGATTGGGCAACCCCCTGGCCATGGCACCCACGAAGCAGCATCCCTGACCTTCCTCTTCCTCCTCCAGCACAGCAAAGCTCCCTGGGAATGATGGACTCCACCACAACCTGCTTTATTGCATTAATATTTGCTGGTAATGAAGCTCACACTTAGAGCTCCAATTAAATTAGGAAAGCCATAATGAACAAGAAGTGGTGCATTAATTCGTTAGCAGGGAATTGCTCCAAATTACCTCGGCGAATACGGCAAAACTTTAATTTACCGGCGGTGTTTTCAAACGGGCTTTGCTCCTTCATCTCCATTTACACCGCAGCACATTTTTTTTTTTTCTGGCAGCAAAAGCAGAAGTGAATTAAGTTCAGTTCCTTGGGGGAACACATTTGTCTCTCAGCTGGGAATAAACACCAGTGAGAGATACCAGAAATTTCCCTTTTTGGCTTCTTCACCAGACACTCACACAGGGAAAATCGAAATTATTTACAACAAACAGCTTAAGCATCCAGGAAAGAGCATTGCAAAGGGTCAGTACCTGTAAAAGCTGCCCCAGCGGCATCCCAGGGCTGAGAAAGGGCACAGCTTGTGTCACACCCTCAGCCTGCCCTGGCTCAGGAAATGAATCCCGGGATCCTTCATCCAAACACTTCACAGGTGGGCTGGTACAAAATGACATCAACAGTGGGAAAAGCCCCTCTCACAGGTCCCTCCCTCCCAAACCCTGGGGCTTTAGAGAGAAAACACCGAAGATAAGTTTTAATACCACCAGAAGTTATTTTTCCTGCTTTTTTTTTTTTCCCCTCCAGTGAAGGGAATATTTCTTTGTTATTAATGAGCTTCCCACGTGTTCACAGGACTCTGGGAGCTGCTGATCAGGGATATCCATGGCAGGAAAGCGTGGCTGAAGCCCCTGAACTGGGATCAAAGTGCAGCTAAAGGAGCAGGGTGAGCTCCAGGAGATACCTGGGGCAGGAACTGGATCCTCAAGGCATCAAGGGAGCTTCTCCACAGGGGTAAAATGAGGGTGGAAAGGGGCAGAGGTGCAGTGGGATCGATGTGGCATTGATGTTCTCATCGTTCCCATGGGACAGGGTCCCAGAATTCCTGTAAGGACCACAGGGTGGTTCTCCTGCACAGTAAATTCCCTCTCTTTCAACCATTTGCCTTGAAGGCCACTTGGAGCCTATACCCAACATCTCCATCCAGAGACTATAACTGCCATTCCATCAAGGAATTGCACAAGGCTGTGTAAAAGCAGATGGGGGGAAAAAGCGGACCAGCAATGTCACCTACACAAAGTCTCAGCGCCTTTGGGACAGTGGAGCAGCTTCTGGCACTACCCCAACTCTTGGGGGGCACCCAGTGGCACATTCCAGCCTGGCCCTGTAACTGGGTAAACGTTCAGTCAACCTCCACGAGACAACTTTGCCTCTCCATCTCCTTGATCCACCCCCAGCAATCCCAGCTTTGGGAGCCCTAGCTCAGGCTTGGATTTCTGGGAGCTGTTTTTCCACTAAGCCCTTCTCAAGTTTGGTGTGTTTTTTTTTTTTTTTCCCCTGGTAAACCCGGTAAAAAGATTGGTTTGGGACTGATAATTCAGTAAAGAATTAATAGCTATGTTAGTTAT
The DNA here is from genome assembly GCF_003031625.1 of Empidonax traillii. Lineage (NCBI taxonomy): Eukaryota > Metazoa > Chordata > Aves > Passeriformes > Tyrannidae > Empidonax > Empidonax traillii. The sequence continues at coordinate 1,035,420 of NW_020955205.1, forward strand.
ACTAAAAATCCAGTCTGGTGGGTACCACAGGGGGAAGCCAAGCTCACCTGTGGCCCCTCCTGGGCTGGGAAAGGGGGTTGGCAGGAGGGAAGGACAGCCTGGAGCACGGCATTCCCAACACAAGTTCTTCCTGCTTCAGATGGGCCTCAAAAGAGGATTTCCATGCCATAAACTCCCCCCACCCGTCCAGATTTCCTCCCCCTTTCCCTGCTCTGAGGACACAGCGGTGTCTCTTGGGAAGAACACCCACACCCTTTTGGCAGGGCAACATCACAGCCTGGCCACACACTCAGCACATGTCACCCTGTCAAGGTAAAAATTAAGGAAAAAAAGGAGGTTTTAATCTCCTGTAGCTCCTCCAGGAAGGAGCTTGTACATAAAACATGAAGGCTGAGAGCCTGATCAGGGAAGATTCCAGCCAAAAAAAAAAAAAAAAAAAAAAAAAAAAAAAAAAAAAAAAAAAAAAAAGAAAGCTTACATGGCTGCCTCACTTTTCCACTTGATTATTTCAGCTCAGCTGCTTAATTCAATGAAAACAGAACCAGGAAACATTTGCCTGAAGCACATCATCCCTGGGCTTTCAATCCTGGCTTGTCTGGGGAGGGAGTCCCTGTTCCACACCCTCCCAGGCCCATGGAGCACAGGCACCAAGCTGCTTTCCCTTTGCAGAGCTGTAGCTGCCCTCAGGGTTCCTTGGAATGTGCTGTAGGGAGACTGAGCACCACCAGAGTGCAGCCTACTGGCTGGGGAATTCCAGCCCCAGGGCAAGAGAGCTGCTTCCAGCCTTCAACCACCAAATTTAGGGAATGCCTTTAACAGCTTTCAGAAGGCAAAAGCAAAGGACCCAAACATCTGAATCAACCTTGGTCCTTTTTACTCCTTATCCAGGGCCAGGAGCAGTTCCCGCAGCTCAGAACAGGCTGTTAACAAGCATCAGGTGTTTGGATTGTCCCAGGATATGGAAAGCAAGAAGGAGCCATGTGGTCAATCAGACCAGAAGGATGGAGGGGAGTCAACAGGCTCGGGGATCCACCCTGGAAGGGGCACCTGCTCCCATCCAGGCACACCTGTGCCTCAAGGAGTCTGATCACAGGGTCCCACACTACATAAACAAGGGCACTGATTCTCCCAGGGCACATTTATGATCTTTAAACCAGCCAGCACCTCAAAGCACATGGCCCTCCCAGCCACGGGATAACGAAATCCTGCAGCCTCCATCTGGAACTGGAGGCAGGGACACAAAACACTGGAGAAATATCTGTGTTGCCCAAGCTTCTGAGGAGTGCAAGTGGTGTTTGGCTCACCACAGTGGGAGCTGAGACACCAAGAGCTCACACCCAGCTTGAACTCCACCGCAGGCAAGATGCTTTCAGCAGCCTAAGCCAAGGCTTTGGGGTGAGCCTGTGCTGTGTGGGAGGGGAAGCCAAACAGCACAGAGCAATTTAACACAGCTTTAAGGCCTGTCTGGTGCATGTTGCCTCAGTTTCAGTGTGATGAGGACTCCTGTGCCCTATAGCTCAGCTCCACTAGCACAGCAGGAAGTCCCTAACAGTGCTACAAGAAGAGGTGATGATAATCCATGCAAACCCACCAGCTGAGGGCCTCTCCTCCTTTATATTAAAAAAAAAAAAAAAAAGTAAATTAGAGCTGGTGGACCAGTAGCTTTTTCCCCCTATTTGTCCCTTCTTTCTTACAGTGTCCCCAGTTCCACCTTCCCATCCAGCTACTGCTCCCTGCTCTCCCTGCAGCTGAGGCCACACTAAACAGAAGCATCTTGAGCCCTTTTCCATCCCCAAGATCAGGGTTTTTTTCCCAGTTCTCCCAGCAGCAGAAGCCACACAGCCCAAAGTAAAACTGCCACTTCAGGAGATGCTGCAGCCTGGATGAGGAGGTACTAACTTACACCACCAAAAGCCTGTTCTCGCATCCTCCGGCAACATCCCTGCTGAGGAGGAGCAAACAGGACTTCTGGAGTCAGGGAACCATTCAGCAGCACCTCTAAGCACTATCAACTCTTCCCTCATCCACCTGAAAATAGGAGCCATACCTTCTTTGCAGCCAGTGTTCAGGATTCCTTGCCAAGGGTACAACATCCAGGGAACATCCATGCTTGGAAAGTCACATCCAAGCAGACCAAAGGCTGCCTGGTGTCCCCCTCCTTTCCACTGAGGAGGGACAGAAACCTTTCACACGAGGAGAGGGCAGAAACGTTTCCTTTTATTAGGGCTGGAGGTTACAACGACATCCCAGGAGGGCAGGGGCATTTCCTGCACACAAGGAACAGTCCCAGGGCCGTCAGGCTCAGCAGAGTGGCCACCACGAGCATGGCAACTTGGACCACCACGGAGAGTCCTCCAGCAGCACCTGGGAGAGACAAGAGCCACTCACTACACATCAAATGGCTTCCTGTCATCTGCCAGGGGGTGAGCTTGCAGGCAGCTCTGGGAAGGAGTGCCCCAGACTGTCTTTTGATGGTTATACTGGAATGTCTCTCCAGGTGTGGAATCACAGGGGATTCATGACTAGAACAACCTGGAGTCACCTTCAGTTGAGACCTGAGAGATAATCAAACAAAATAACCCCACACACATACCCTGTGGGGTCTTCCTTGCTGGTCCAAGGCCTCCAGAGGAACTCCATAATCCCTGAGCTGAGTCAAGGATTAACAGTGGCCCAACTGAGACTTCAGCTTCTGTCACCCTTGAGGGACCACCTAAAACAAACAAACAAAAGAATGAATTCACAGGGGTGGACCCTGCAAGAGCAGCTTTCCTTTTAAACATAAGGATACAGACCCAGTTACTTAGGATAAAGTCATAAATTCCCAGAATGGCCTGGGGTGGAAGGGACCTTCAAGCCCATCTCATTATTCCTCCCCTGCCATAAGCAGAGACACCTTCCACTAGCCCAGGTTGCTCCAAACCCCATCCAACCTGGCCTTCAACACTTCCAGGGATGGGGCAGCCACAGCTGCTCTGGCCAACCTGGGCCAGGCCTCACCACCCTCACAACCAAGAACTTCCCTATATCCAACCCAACTTCTCCCTCCTTCGGTTTGCCTAAGGACTCTGGAGAAGAGCTCGGTTTGTCCTTAAACTACAGATGTTACAGCATGTTGGCTGTCCCAGCCTAGAGAGGGTCAGCCAGCCCTGGGGGTACATTTTGGACGCAGTCCTACCTTGCTTGGAAGGGACATCTCTCCTCAGGCGCCTCCCTGGCCATCTGGCCGGAGGGTTGGTTCTCCGGGAGTACCCTCCATGCATCGGGCAGTTGCCGGTCTCACAGCAGCTGCAGATGTCTCCAGTACCCTCCACAGGTGCCCAACTGAAACAGAATCACCTGTAAATCCTCTCCTCCAGGCTGGTTCCCTCCCTACATGCACCAGCTACTCACAGGCTGCTGGCTTTGTTGAAGGAACAGGCTTTGTTCCACGGATTTGGGGCTTGGTCAGCTGGGGAGACCTTCAGGTGGCAAGTGATGTAGATCTGGAAGGGAAATTAAAACTAGTTAGCTTTGGATGCTGACTTTTTTTGCAAGCAGAGCAGCACATCTAAAGCAGCCTGGGGAGGAGGGGTTGGCACAGCATCTCACCAGGTTCCTGTTGTCTCCCGCAAACTTGAATGCGTCGACCACAAACTGCAGTGTTTCCTGCCTCGGCCTCGGGGAGATGAAGGCTGAAGAGGTGTCATCTGCTCTCCCATCCACCAAGCACCTGGGCAAGGGTCAGGAGTCAGGGACATGGCTGTCCCTGTCAGGGACAGCTCAGCGGTACCACCTGGAGCACAGCCCCCCCTTACCCGCTGAGGTCAATGAAGGCGTATCGGGGGGATGAATTCCTGTCGGGGCTCAGAGTGGCAACACAGTCATCCACGAAGAGCCTCAGAGGGACATGGCCCTCAGAAGCCACGTCAGCCTGGAGGTGCAGGCTCTCCCCCAGCTGGAAGCCGTTGGAGAGCCTCTCCGCGCTCCAGTCATCTGGAAGGGAGATTCAAGGGGTCACTGGGGAGAGCAGCACACTGCCCTGCCCTGCACAGGAACCTCTCAGCTGTGCAGCAGGGTGGGCCTGACTTCAGTCCAGGTTATAGCTCCTTTCAGGCTGCCAGGCCTGCACCCACCATCCATGAGGCGCAGGGAGAACATCAGCCTCTCCTCAGCTGACAGCGTGGAGTGGAAGGGAGCCCACGTGGGCCGGACAGCGCTGCTGCTCACATTGCTCCTCCTAAACGGGGGAAAATCTGCATTAACAGCCATGCCACCATCACCTGAGGCCCATGGGAGCAGAGGCACAGCCCACACGCTCACCTGGGATAGTGACACTCAATAGGAACCACCACTGGGTTGGTCCTTACAATGACCAGGTTGCCAGAAGGAGTAGGTTTGTAGGACAAGATTGTTTTGTAAATCAAGGAGTCTGAGGTCATCTGGAAGGAAGATTTGGGAGACATGATAAGACAGGAAAACAGACTAGTTTCCATAAGCTCAGCATGGACTGCCAGGACTTATAGGCCACGGCTGTAAAGGCACAGGCTGTCCTCCACATCCCCAAATTCAGTGCCTATAGGACACCATAAAACTTCATGTTGGTGTCCCAGGAAGGGGCCAGCCTTGAAGGAGGTCAGGGAGCCTCAAGGACTTCAAAACTCCAAGCACCCACATCAGGACCCCTTCTCCCATATGTCCCTGCATCCAGCTGAATCCAAGTCACAAACCACTACAAGTCCTGTTTGCTGTAGGGTGCAGGTTTAAGGATGGCACCCATACTCCAAAAACTACCTTTGCTATGGCCACACTACTCCTTGCTGCTGAGCTGCTGCAACTGAATCAGCCTCTCCTCACCCCAAACCCTTTACCAGGTCACTTCTAGGACCAAGAGCTTCTCGGGGGTGAATCAGGCAGCACACTGCTCTCTGCAGTACTTCCCATTTACCCACCCCGTGCTGGTCAGATGGACCCAGAGAAGGTCCATCCCTACTCAGCAGCCCAGCACCCCCCCTCACCTGCAGGGTGCTGCCACACTCGTGCAGCCCAGTCACGAAAGTCACGGTGCTCTCAGCAGGATTCTGGGACAGGGGCGGGCAGGAGGCTGATCCCAGGCTCAGATCCGCAGCCCTGACCAGGCGCCCGGTGCCGAAGAGGTCCCTGTGCACCGTGACCACCACCTGTGCCTCCTGGCACTGCACGGCCACGGGGTGCAGTGGGGCCATAGCCTGGAGCTGGGACACGTCCACCCATGCCCAGGGCTGGGAGAAGGAAGGCCCACGGGGTCGGCTCCAGGAGGAGTCCCCCCGGACCCTCAGGACCCCCAAGTCCCTCTGAGGGAACCCCCAGGGGCTGTAGGATACCGCTTCAGCCAGTACCCAGCAGAACAGAGCAACAGCCAGGCTGCCTCCAGGCCCCATCCTGACTCCAGAAAAACCAGCTCATGGAGGAGGGGGCTGCCCAGGAGCCCTTTTGTACCAGCACCCCCAGCAGCCCAGCCCAGCCCAGACAGGGCACACCTGGGGGCTGCCAGTGGGACCCACCCCAGCAAGGAGCAGCACAATGGGATCCAGCTGGGATCATCCCTCTCAGGGCATAGAGGATGATTTTCCTTGACCTGCACTTGGGAATTGCCCCTGAGCACTTTGTCCCATGTCTTGCCTCTTTGGGGTAGCATCAGCCACTGCCAGCTCAGTGGCCAGCTGGCCACAAGTCCCTTGCACCTCTGTGTCCTTCTCACTCTGTGAGAATCCACGTGGCGAAGCACCACTGGAGGTGGCACGTTCAGAAATGGAGAGGAGAGCAGCAAAACCCACCTGGGCTGTGGCCCGTGGCATCTGCAATCTGTCCGTGCCCGATTTCACGGGAATCTGCGCCGGGTAATTGTGTTTGGAGTAATGAAGGCATCATAACTGGCTCATTTGCATAGAAAGCAGAGGTACAAAAGGCGATCTTCCCGTAACAGCAGCTGATAAGTGAATGGCAGGCATAATCAAGAGATTAATTGGCCCTCGTGTGTTAATTATACTAATTGGCACAGCTGCTCGTGTGTACAGTAGGATGACTAATGGCTCTACACCTCCGAGCTGGGTGGAGGGTTGGGGTCACTTGGAGCTGTCTGCTGTGGGGGCAGGTCCCAGGGAGGGGGGTCCCCTTGCCATGGGAGGGGATGCCCTGGGCACACCGACTCCTCAACATCGTGGATGAATGAGCTGGGAGGGATATTTTAGCCTTAACGTTTGTGTTCCTGGTGTGCTTCCAATGGTGCTTTACATGAGTGCCCAGGGAAACACAGGGTTTATTGGCTGCAGCATCTTCCTCCCAGGATTTGGGGTGGCTTTGGGATGGGGGGAACCTGCCCTGTTCACTTGCAGGGGACATCACAGTAACGAGACAGATGAGCAGAGGTCCCACCCAGACGCAGGGGTACACCCAAATTCCTGGTGGGATCCACTTGTGGGCCCATTCATCAGGCACTGGCTGTCATTCTCCTGCAGCATGAATAATGCCACACACACACACGCCAACCTCTTCTAGCACGATCTCCGTGTCCCGGCCTTGCCCCTGATATTTTTATGAATGATGAATAAATGATACGACAAGAAAAACCTCTCTGGCAGCTCAAGGCCTCTTTATTAATTCAGCAGGGGTGGGTCATCTCCAAACCCAGCTCATCCCTCTGCTGGGTTGGAGTGTTTTACCAGGCAAGCTGGGTTTGCCTGGGGGAGTTCCTGGAGCTGAAGGGATCCAGGAGAATGGGAGGTGACATTCCTGCTGCCCCATTACCCACCCCGACAGCAGGACATGGCACTGAAGGTCCAGGATTTGAACCTCCTGCAAACGAACCTCTATGGAGAACCAGGGCTACGTGGATGGGTCCCTGCACGCCACCCACACACCTGTGCTCCTGTCCCAAAGGGAGCAATGCAGCTCACCCACACACCCCAGGAGCCCCGCGCAGCCCCAGCCCTGTGTCTCACGCTGACACAGCCCAAGGTTTCTCCCCACAAAGGTGGGTTTCTCACACCCTGCCATAGCTCCTGCCAAGGGTTCGCACCAGGAGCGGTACAGTGGGAAATAAATTCAGGCATCTGGGATGAAAAAGGGACGGGAGATTCACTGGCTTTAATATCCTGGAGCTACTGGGTGAGAAACAGCTTTTGTTCTCATTCAGGTGCAAAAGAGATCGATAGGCAGCACAAAACCCCCCATCCACCACCTCCCAGCGCGCGCCGCAGCGATGCCGCATCCATCACTGTAATCGGGATTTAATAGCTCTGGGGGAACAGTCCTTCCCAGCTGCAGAGTCCTCCCACTGCAGGCTTCCCCTGGGAATGAAGGACATTCCCTCATCAGTCCCTGGAGAGGGACTTTGGACAAAGGGGGAATGGCTTCCCACTGCCAGAGGGCAGGGTGAGATCTACCCTGGGAAAAAATCCTTCCCTGTGAGGGTGGGGAGGCCCTGGCACAGGTTGGCCAGAGAAGCTGTGGCTGCCCCATCCCTAGAAGTGTCCAAGGCCAGGTTGGACAGGGCTTGGAGCAGCCTGGGCTAGTGGAAGGTGTCTCTGCCCATGGCAGGGGGTGGGACTGGATGGGCTTGAAGGTCCCTTTCAACCACACACAACTTCCCCACCTGGGATGAGGGAAACTATTTCTCCATCAGGCACAGAAAACAACTGCCCTGTCAGCAGTTTCCCTCTGTCTCCTCTGCTTATTTACCAGGATGCTTTTCCACTGGAGTGTTAAATACTGTATTAATAGGGGGACTTAATACTTCTCAGGCGCTGTTTAAGCAACATCTCCTCACCTGAGACATCACACGCTTCTCTAAGGCTCATTAAACAGCACCATGCTCTCTTTGCATCTCTTCCTGCGGCGCCAGCTCGGATCCTGCTTGGAAAAGCATTGCCGGGGGGTTTGCCATGGTAAAAGGACACTGCAATGCCACCTGATCACAACACGACACCGGAACGTCACCGCAATTCCCTCGTTCCCACCAGCACATCCCAAAGAGAAGCGATCCCCGCTTGGCAAAAGAGGAGAGCTGGAGTTTGGAAATGGTATCGCTCATTAACTTTCCTGGCTGGAGACGAGTCCTTCGTGCCAGGTAGGGGATTTTTTAAGCAACATCCCCATTTCATTTCCAATCTCTCTTAAACGACTCCTGAGTCACCGCCATAAACACCCCCCGCGCTTCCTTTCTGCCTCAGATCCCTCGTAAGTGCTGATGGATGAACGGGTTGCCTTGCCCGGGATAAATCACGCGGGAAAGCCAAAGCTGTAATTAAAACGTCTCTCAACCCCTCCGTTAACTCTGACTTAGCGAGATCAGATATGTTGTGGCTGCAGGGAATAACCTGCTTGGGATCCAGCTCTGAAAAATGGGCTCTGGGGGTGGGGGGAGAAACCGGCTCTGAATGTGCCGACTCCACATGGGAGTCCCAACTCCCTCAGGAATACCATGGCTCTCCTTGTCCCCCATCAAAAGGGTGTGGGACCAGCAGCCATGGCACCAGTGAGAGTTTTTCAAGGCCTTTTATTTTGGACGAAAAACGAGCTTTGGAGCGCGCCAGGGCTTTGTGTTGGCTCCAACTTGCCCACGGAAAGCAAATTCCCCGAGCACAGCTGGCACGGAGCTGGGTGGTTTCCCCATCCCAATTGTTACAACTGGGAGGAAACAGAAGGGAAATACAATAAAAACTGTCTGTTCATAACAAATTCTGGAGTTTTAAACTGATTTCACTCGTTTGGGGTGTTGCCTCCCAAGAAAAGCTACGAGCAGATGCAGAAAATGGGTTTTAAAATTCCCACTGCCTTTGGCTTTGCTCCTTGCCTTCAGCAGCAGAGCAGCAGGAAGATACAGCCCTGGGGCTGTTTCTGGGTTCTGCTTTCTCTGGGAAACTCAGATATTCTGTTTGCAACGGCCTTCAAATCAGAAAGCAGCTCAGTCAGGTTGCTCTGAGCTCTCCAGCTGAATTCAGGCAATTCTGAGGCCAAAAATTGGATATTTGGGGGCAGTGTAGGAGATGGATCCTGCTCATCATCCCATGGGAACAAGCCTACGCAGAAAATGGTGCTTCTTGCAGATCCTTCACCTCTGGAAAACAAAACTGACTCACAAGGCAGGGCAGTGTGAGTCACCCAGGGGTGCCAGGCAGCTTTGGCATCCAACTCACCCCATGGGGATCCAGAGCATCCCTGCAGCCTGCAGGGACATGACCCCCTCCACGTCCCCATCCAAGGGGATGACAGGGACGGGAGGGGCATTATCCATCCCATCCATCCCACCACACAGGGTATCCAGAGCATCCCTGCCTGCAAGGATGTGGCCCTATCCATGTTCCCATCCAAGGGGACAGGCAGGGGGATCATTTATCCCACCCCAGGGTGGGGTATCCAGAGAGTCCCTGCCTGCAAGGACGTGGCTCTCTGTCCCCATCCAAGGGGACAGCAGGGGCATTAACCATCCCATCCCATCCCATCCCATCCCACCCCATCCCATCCCATCCCATCCCATCCTCCAGCCTGCGCAATCCTCAGAGGGAGGCAGCAACAAGGCTCAGCTCGGAATTCCCACGTTTCTCTGGAATTAGGTCAATAGAGAAAGCAGGAAACCTTTATTCAATATTGATGGGGCAAATGGAGCCGCCATCGACCGGCGCAGGGAGAGACTCGCCCCGGTGCTTCCCGAAATCAGCTGCCAAATGGGATTTTGGGGTTGTTCTTCACCCATCCAGGGGGTTCGGATGCGGATGCACCCACAGCCTCGCCTGCTCCCAGGAGGGATGAAGAAAACACACAGGTGAGCTGCCAGCTCTCACTGCCAGGTCCTTCACACGCTGCATCCCTCTTAAATTCCACTTTCCCAGCTGCCAGGTTCACCATTAGCCAGGATCGGGCAGAGAAGGACTTGAGGGCTTTTAGGAATGGAAAAACACCCATGGCCGATCAGCCTCATCCCTGCCTGGGTCTCATCACACAGGATTAAGAAAAGGACGGATGGTTTCTTCCCCAAAAAACCCATCACCTGGACAGCCCCAAAAGCAGGATGGCACCTGGGGACAACAGGGACAACTAAGCTCCTCCCGGGGTGCTTTATCCCAGGCCAAAGCACAGCACATCCTCCTGGGAACAGCAGCTCACACTTCAGAAGGGCTCATCACCCTGGAGCCACCTAAGGACTATTTTCCCTGGGCTTCCACAGCTAATTATGACTTTCTCCCTCACCAGCCTCAAGAGTTCCTTTCCCTACATGGCCTAGGCTGCACTTTGCCAAAAAAAACCCTCAAATCTGCCCAGATAAAAGTGCCAGGAAGCTCCCAGCTGGAGCAGACATCCCCAGGGATGCTGTGGCACCATCTCAGGACCTTCAACCATGTCCTAGACACGGGGACAACTCATCCCCCTGCCCGCCAAGGATGAGTTACCCGAGGGGTGTTTAATGGCTTCATTCCCCCAGCCCAGTGCTGGGCACTAAATAATATTAATGGCACCTCCTGGCACCTCGTTAAAACTCGCGCCGGCACTTAATTCAGGCTGTAGATCAAACCCCTCGATGAAATCACCATCCATCCCCTCCCTAATCAGCGGCTGAGACCAGCACACGTTCCCCTGTCTCGCCTTTAGGAATATTTTCCCATTGGAATGCAGAGCTTGGCGTCGTGATGGGGAAGGACAGCTAAAAATAGTCGCTCATAGGTGATTTAGGGAGGTCCCTTCCTCACCAGGCCCCGTCAGAACCCGCTTGCATCCTGACACTGGGATTAACCAGCCTGAATTCCAGAGCCATCTCGGACAGATGACAGCATCCCTACGGGATTTTCCTCTTTATTCCACTGCTTGAGGGATGAGAACAAAGCAGAGGGATGAGGGCAGGCATTGGCCGTTTGCTCCCAGCGCTGGGGGATGGATGAGGGCAGCTCAGGTGGAGTTGAAAGGGGAACATGAAGGTTTTGCTCATGGGAATTCCAATCTTCAGGCTATTTATGTCCAAAGCTGCATCCCAGAGACCACACCAAGCCCGGAAAGCGTTCGCCAAAACAACCCCAGATTTATTTGTCAAGGCACAATAATCCCTTCGGATTCTGGATTTTAAATAATGACTAAAACCAGCAGAAGAGCCATCGGGGACTTCTCCACCCCTGGAGCAGGACCGGGGACGCACCACCTCGTTCACCCTGGTAGTTTGGGTGCCCCCACACCCCCAGCAGCAACAGGAAAACCCCCAGGACATGCACAAGAGCAAAACCCCATGATCCCATGGGAAAAACGAGCATTCAACCCCACACACCGGCCAGGCTTGCCCCAGGCAGTGCTTCAGCCCCCAAAGCACCAGCTCTGTCACCACAGGGAGGACAGGGGGGCCTCACCTGGCCAGCAGGTTTCCCCCTCAAGGCCTGCCCTTCCCAAAAAACCCTGGTCCTAGGCAGGAGATAACCACCCCAATGGGATTTTGCATTTAAGGCAAAAATGTAAGTCCGGTGGGAACCACAGTGTTGCAAAGTGAAAAAAATAATCATCCCCACACGCCCCTGGAGTGGTGCCTCCATGGGGGCCAAGAGCACCGTGCCGGGGGATCCCTGGGCCCCACCCATCTTCCTGGAGCCTCCGGAGCTCCCGTAGTCATTCCCATGGACCTTGATGAGCCCGTCACCACTCCCGAGGCCTGTGGGCTTGGGAAGGGCAGTGCAATGTGCCCTGGAAGGCACCTGGAAGGTGCTGGCTCAGCTGTGGCCGTGAGGGAGGAGGCACAGAGGGTGCCCGGGGGAAGAGGTGATGCCAGTTGTTCTCAGGCCCACGTGGGGATGGGCAGGGAAGATCCTCCATCCCACACACACCATCCCGGGGAGGGACACGCCAGCCTTCGGAGCTTGCCAGGGATGAAGAGACGCAGCCCCAGGGCACCCCAAAGATGTGGCCAGGGAGAGAGGAAGGTGATGGGACCCGGGATGAGGGGTGGCAGCGGGTCTGTGTCCTCCCAGGGGACCCAGGCCTCGTCCCCACTGGGGACATCTCAGCTGGTCCAGGGCACAGGGCACTGCCTGGGGGTGCCCCAGCTCCTGTCAATCAATTTCTTGCTCGTTATCTGTGAAGGAAAAAAAAAAAACAAACCAAAACTAAATAAATAACTGACAATCGTATTAAAAAAGAGTAATAACTAACAGGTCTAACTTTAAAAGTTCACTCGGTTGCAGCAGCTCTGGGCTCTCCTTGCCCAGGAAAACTGGGATCCCCGCTCCCAAGGGTGATGTCAGCCTCAGGCAAATACTACCAGGCACATTTGGGTGTGTTTTTATCCCTTCATTCATCCTCCTGGCTAGAAATGCCCCTGCAGCCAGCAAATCCTGGGAGGTGTTATTATCCAATCTTCGTTTCTGCTGCAAAAGTGGTCGAGGAGCCAGTGGGAGATGTCTGGCACATGGGGTTAAGCAAACAGGACACACTGGGAATGAAAAGCCAAGGGGCCAGGAAACGGAGCACGGTCAAATAACAGAGGAAGGAAGGGTTAAATTAGCAGTGATTCACCAGCAGCAGAGGCCAAGCCTCTGATTTAATAGAAGAAAGGAAATAAATTAAAAGATTGAGATCTTGGGATGGGAATGAGTCGGAGAGGAGCAGGATTGACCAGGCACAGAGCGCTGGAGCCCAACACCGGGCTGGGAGGGGTGATGGGTTGCTGGCAGCACTGAGCCAGGAGGATGGGAGAAGATAGAGAAAGGCAGAGCTGAGACACCAATTTCCATGAATATCCACCTGAAATTCAGCACCAGGCTGCTGCTGGGGAATTCTGCGTGGGGAGGGATGGAGCTCTCTGCACGGGCAGGACCCACCCCAGCAATTCCTCTCCTCTCTGCAAACTGATGGTGACACTCAAAAAAACCCCAAATTCCTCACAGTGTCCAGAGCTGGTGGCCAGGAGGGTTTTCTTGATCCCAAGGTGCCCAAGAAAAGGAAGGGTAAGAGAAAAACATCCTGTAGAAGCAGTTGGCTGCCTTGCTCCATCGCTGCTGGGAGACACAAGCAGCAGCCAGAGCCAGCCAGCCCAAACTGGGGTGGGAATGGGTGCTGGGAAATCCCTGATCCGGGAAAAACTGATGGAGAATTGGGGTGGAAAAAGATGAAAATTGAAAATACGGAGGGGAAAAAAAAAACCCAACCAAAATCCAATAGATTGCTTTCCACATAGATCTGAGCATCACCTGGAGGTGATGCTTAGGGTGAAACCTTCACCAGGGGCCAGCTCATGGTCCTGCCAAATCCACTCACCCTCTTTGCTCTCCGCGCTTTTCAGTAGCTGCAGAGCTGTGAAAAGCAAAGCAGCACATGGTCAGTCCCATCTCCCCTGCCAGGAGACACCTCCCCAGAGGAAACAGCTAAAAACCCCACTTAAGGGTACCCACCCCAATAATGACACCAATTTCCATCACAAACCAACCCCCGGTCCCTATATCTGCCCAGCAGGGGAGACAGCACCCCAAGCGGGGTTGCTCCTGTGCCAGCAGATAAAGGCAGTCACTGGGCATATAATTAAACTGTTTGATGCTTTTTTATCACGGGATAGACTGGCTTATCAGGGAGCTGCCAGGTGAGGGATGTGCCAGAGAAAGGGGGAGCGTGGGGGCGGGGGGGTCGAGCCCCGATGGAGGGGCAGTAAAATGCACTCCCCATGCAACAAACCCTCAAGTTTATTATATAGGACCATTCGCCCACCTGTCTTGGGTTCTTCCCCCTCCTCATCCTGCTCCTCCGTCCCTGCAAAAGAGCAAGCCAGAGTGTGGGAAACGTGCCAGTGCCCACCCCAAACCCCACCTCCCGGGATTTTGGGGATGCCCCTTGGATTGCCGTCTGCTCGGAGCAACCCACAGTCGCTGCATATCCCGGGGTTCGCTCGGGATCAGGTGCTGCTGAGCTGCTGGGGGTGCTCAGGGAGGCGAGTGGCACCCACCCAGACCAGCCCCCCACGGGGGTATTCCCCCAGCCCGCGCTGTGCCAGCGTGGCACATTCCCCACAAGCGAAGCAGGGAAAGGCACAGCTCCAGGCGACGCAGCGCAGTCGTCGCAGCCCTATTTATAGCACGGCTGCCATCTGGAGCAACACTCGGCGAGGGGCTTAGCGGGACACCAAGGATCCCCCGGCGCCTCCGGGATACCCCAGCACCGAGGGATGAGCATCCCCCTCCTACAGCACCCACCAGGCTGCCACCCTCGGAGCCCGGGAGCTTTTACACCCCACGGGCAAGTCCTGCCACGCTGCTGTTCCCAGCAGGAAAGCCTGGCAAAAATCACTGTTCCCATGAGCCTGGCAGCCATGGGAGGCAGGAAGGGTCCCTGCCTGGCACTGGCTGAGCAAGAGCCACGGCAAAAGGTTATTCCTGAGAGTGTGCAGGCATCAGTGGAAAACATCACGGGGTGGGAGCTGTGTCTTGAGGCTATAGAGGACTGAGGTCAGCTGGCCCCGGGCCACGGCTGAGCGTCACGGCCCTGAAAATCCCCTGGCTGAGGAGAAAATACTCTGTACAGAGGGAAAAATATTACATATATATAAAGAAAAAATATACATATAACTTCTGCAGATGTTTTCCTAGAGAAAAAACCCTCTCTGTCCCCACTGCTGGGGACACGGACAGCCAGGGATCATGGTGGCATTGCTTCCAAGGTCCTTCCTGGCAGGGAGAGGGGTGAAGCAGGAGCCCCTGGGGAGGGAGACAGCATGTCCCGGCCCTGCAGAGCGATGTCGGCAGTGAAAGGCTCTGGCAGAGCGAATGCCTCAGGAGGCAGCGAGAGAAAACAACCGGGAATGCCAGCAAAGCTGCTTCCTCGGCCATTTTTGGAGCACGGCAGCTTTTTAAAGCAACAACCCCCCCCTTTTTGTGCAAACACTTCTCCATAAATAAAAGAAAAAAACAACCCAAACAGGAGGAGGATGCAGGAAAACAAGAGCGCAGAGCATCTCTCTGAAGCTATTTCTATGGTGCTAAGTGCTAGAGGCACCTCTTTGGAGGAGATGCTCCTGGCTGTGGATACCAGACACAGGAAGGATGCTCAGAGCAGGAAAAGGGGGAAGACAGGCTGGGTGAGAGGAAAACCAGGTGTATGTTTGAACTGCCTGCAGCCAGCATGGGCTCTGTGGCCCAGATCTGCTGGTGCCACCCCCCTCAGCATCCCTTCACCCTTTAGAAGACGCCACCACCAAGGCAAACCTGTGCTGGTTAACACTTATCCCAGCTCCCCCCACTCCACCACCCCAGGCAAACCATTCCCCCTTTCTGGGGGAGGCAGCTGCCCCGTTACCTGCATTTTCCTCCTCCTCCTCGCAGCTCTCCCGGATTTTCTTGTGGCACACGTAGGCCAGGACGACGAGCAGCCCCAGGACGCAGATGGCCAGCCCCACCGTGGCCCAGAGCGCGGCGGCGGGGAAGGCGAGGTGCTGGCCTTGCAGGGGAGGGGACAGACAACGCCTGGGTGAGTGAGCGTCACTGCCCTGCCAGGGAACCAGGTGTGTGCCACACCCAGGACCCCCCCAGCGCCAGGGGCACGTCCCCCGTGGACGGAGCTGGTGGCACAAGGGTGGCTTTGGAAGTCAAAGACGTCACAGATATCACCTTGAGATTGACTTTTTTTGGCATGCTCAGGAGCCCATTCAAAAGCCACCCCCCTGTCCCCAACCAGCAGCATCCACGCAGGTTTTCCTGCAAGAGTTTGGTGCATCCAGCTAGAAAGTTTATGCTGCACCAGGGACCCACCTTCCTAACCAGCAAACACCGTACCTAGAGTAATTACATACTAATTAATGCTATTGGGAGGGCAAGAGGTTATAAGGAAGGCAGCAGGAAGAGCTGAGAGTGAAGCGGTGAGGCTGAAGGTGCTTGATGGATTCCTCCAGCCTGCATTCCTGAAGTAGGATTGGTGCAGCTGGGATAGGGATCCCCAAATTTAGAGCACCCCATGGCAACAGGCTAAGGAGAAGACACCTGCCATACCCTGTGCTGCTGGTTTGGACTGGCAAAGGGCAAGGAGCAAAGCTGGAGACTAAGAACTAAGGACACTGGTTCTTACTGGGACGCTGGTGTGGGGTGACAGGACAGACAGCACAGCCTCAAGTCAGCCTTGTAGGTCAATGGGGGAGGTTGACAGAGCAGACACATAGGGTACCAACACCCAGGGTGGCTTTGGGCCACAGTAGGGATCCCAGATCCCAGTGCCACCACGGTCACCTCCTCCAGACAGAGCCCAGCCCTTCGTTCCCCCAGGTTTGGTGGCTCACCCGTGATGGTGACGGACGCGTGGCCGTGCTGCTGCAGCACCAGGTTCTGCACCAGGCAGGAGTAGGTGATGCTGGGCTCCACCAGCACCTGGAGGACGCTGTGCACGTCAAAGAGACCTTCCTCGTTGGCCACCTGGGACGTGGTGATGTTCTCCGTGATGTTGCTGCCCCGGCTGTCCTGCCAGAGCACGCTGGCCTCGGGGTAGCCGCGGGAGGCGTGGCACGTCACAACTGCCAGGTCACCTGGCTTCAAGTCTTTGCTGGGCTCCAGGTTCACACTGGGCTTGGAGTAGGGAGCTGCAAGGGAAAGGACAACCAGCATGATGCGATGGAGACAACCAAAGGATCAGGATCGGGAGCAACCCAATGAGGTTGGGCAAGCCCCAGGACAGATTCTTCCAGTTGATAAGACCAATCAGCTGAAGGCTCCCCAACTTTGGGTCATTTATGGCTGTCCTTCCAAGCATTCTGTTAACTGGGAGATTCTCCACGATGGCAGGGAAGGGACTGTAACCTGCACAGCAACATTTTGGGGAGATGCAGCTGGCTGGTCTCTAACAGAGACCTGAATTCATGGGGAAACCACAGCAAGGGTGGAAAGAGGGGCTTCAACAAAGCATGATGGAGACCCCTTCCCACTGGGCAGACACACGGGGACACCCCAGCTCTGCCTGCCTCACCTGCCACCTGCAGCGTCACCGCGGCGCTGTTGTAGTCCCGGACGCGCACGAAGCAGGTGAAGCTGCCCTCGTCCGCGATCTCCACGCGCCGCAGCAGCAGGGACACGTTGCCCTGGGGCAGCTGGTCGTAGAAGAGGGACGTGCGGTTGGTGTAGACCCTGCCCTGGTCTTCCAGCTGGTCCCGGCCACCGGAGAACCTGTGGACCAAGCGCTTGGTGTCTGTCAGCTGCCAGATGAGGCTCAGGTCGTCCAGGCTGAAGTTGGCCTCGGGGGAGAAGGAGCAGCGCAGGGTGGCGTCTTGGCCAAAAAGGGCCACCACGGGCTCATCTGGGACCTGGATCTCCATGGCACCTACAGGAGGGTGACAAGGGCAAAAAAACACGGGGTGGTGGGACCTGTAGCAGCACCTCCTTAATCTTCCACCTAGATAACACCTAAGCAAAAGGAGGGATGCCCGTGGCAGGGACCCATGGGCATCTCAGGGCTGTCACCAGCCAAGCCCACCCTGCCAGGAGGGAGAAAGCCCCACATCCAGCACCACACCCGGGGCACCAGCGCCTTCAGCTGCCAGACATGGCCACGGGCACCCAAACCTGCACCCCTCAGTACACAGCCTGCATTGTCCCCATGGGGAGGGGAGGTCAGGGGGTGACAGCAGTGGGGACACAGTCCCATGTCCCCAGGATGAGCCAGCTCTGGCCAGGCTGGCAGGCACTAGATGGCACCAGTGCTCCAGCACGATGCCAACCGGTGTGCCATGGCACGGTGCCAACCTCATCCCAGTGCCACGGCAAGATGCCAACCAGTGTGCCATGGCGTGGTGCCAACCTCATCCCAGTGCTCCAGCACGATGCCAGCCGTGTCCCGGTCCCACGGCACAATTCCAACCCTACCACAGAGCAATACCAGCTGTGCCAGGGCTGCCAGACCTGAAGCTGGTCCTGGGATAGACCAAGGGCATTAATTCCCCCCAACCCCAAAACGGGGAGGAAAAGGGGGAAAATCTCACCTCAGACCATGGATTTCCTTTATATTTCACGCTCAGCACCGCTGCAGAACACAGCAAAGCCCTTCCCACAGCAAATACCTCCCATGGGACAAGGGCAGCAATGAGACATGAGATTTGAGGCAAGGGACTGAGTGGGAAGGATGGGGAGCTGCAGGAAGGAGCCGGGCAGGAGGAGCCCTGCCAGGGGCTGCAGACGGACAGACAGGCAGGACGAGAGCATCGGGCAGCCTGCCTGGCTCCAGGGAGACTCCAGAATGTCACGTCTCCCTCGGGCTAATAATAAATGCCAGTGGGTTTTAGGAACCAGCCTGGCCAGAATCGCTGCTGGCTGTGGAATCCAAAAGGATTCAGTCCCAACGTCTCCCCCAGGTAAGTTGAAACCTCCCCTGGCTTTGCCACTCAGCTGAAGCACATGGAAGGAGGTGTCCCCTGCTACAAAGGGCCACCACAAGCCATGGCCAGGGTGATGCCCTGGGCAGCCAGAGGACCACAAAACAGGAAAAACTCCTTGTGGGAGCTGCCACCAGGAACCACAGGGCAAAGGCAGCTTTGCTGGGATAAACATAGCACTCAGGACATCTCCTTTGGGGTGGTGACACGCTGACCCCTCCAGTCCTACTCACCTGCCAGCACTCCCAGGACAAGCAGCGGGAAGAGCATCCTTGGCACAAGGAAAGTCTGGATAAGAAAGCAGGAGCGAGCACGGCCCCAGGAATCCTCACAGGGAGCCTTCTCTCCTGGAACAAGAGCCCTGAGCTGAAGAAAAACAGAAGGAAACACTGAGATGGTGCTGGGAACCAGGGACAAAGAGCAAGAGAAGGGATCCCACACCAGCCGTCCCCACGGAGCACCCACCCTGTCCCAAAACCTGGGAGGGGGTTCACCTCCAGCCTGGCACCATCCAAGAGATTGCTGCATCCTCAGCATCGGGGAGCCGATGCAGCCAGAGGCAGCTCTTGTGCTGGAGGCGTTGGCCGGTGCCCTGGGGAAGCCACGTGAGCCTCTTCCCTTCCTCCCTGCTTCTCCTCCCCTTTGTTTCTCTCTCTTTCCCAGCTTTTCCCCGCAGCAGCGTTGGGCTGTTACGTCCCTGTCCTCCAAGAGGAGGCAACTCGCTCCCAGTGTCCAAAACTGCTGAAAACTAAACCGAGAAGCTAAACAGCAGAGGTCTGCAGATTCCTGGCTCCGCCAGCAGCTGGAGGGCTGGGAGGTTCATCCCTGTTCGTGGCAGGAAAATCTCCGGCATGAGAGTTGTCACAAAAAATGGGGAATAAAGCCAGAGTGTCTCAGTGCTGGATGTGGGGAGAGGTGAGGGCAGGCTGCCCGGCACCGCTGGCTACCCTGGCTGGATTCCCCAGCATCCCTCCCGGCCCTGCCAAGAGCTCGTGACCCGCGTTCCTCCCTCCCAGCAGGAATGAGCCCCAGATATCGCAGCCAGCGGCGCTACTGCCCTGTCCCATCCCTGTCCCAGCACATCCCAGAGCTCCGCCCGGAGCCTTTAGCACCGACATAGCCAAGTCTGAAATAAATCACTGGCATGGGCACCGGTTTCCTGGGGGGCAGCAGGAACAATGGGGGCCATCGGCACCTTATTCCTTAAATCCCCCTCCCTCAGGGGAAAGGCAGCCCCGAAGCTTTGGTCAGCTCAGCTCCCGTGGGGGAAACTGAGGCACGGGGAATAGGGGAAGCTGAGGCACAGTTTTGCCACAAGGTCTCTGAGGGAGAATCCTCTCTCCTTCAGTCCCACGCATGAGGCTTCTCTGGGGGAAACAAATCATCCAGCTTTTGTTCTTAAACCTGACTCTTGCCTTTTCCCAAGTGGGCAAGCCCAGAGCCAGCCTTGTGCCCAATCCCAGGCAGCCGGGATGGGAGGGAGCCGTGGCAGGAGAGGGTGATGGGGCATCACTCAGCTGCCCAGACCAGGGAAACCATGACTCATCTCCCTTGGAGTTCTTCCCTTTTCCTGGTGATGCTAAAATAAATTATATTTTACGGGTTTCGTGACTTACAAGTCCTGCCAGACCAGCTCAGAGGTGTCACGGGAAGGGGACACCCATGTCCCCCGTCCTCCTTCTGCAGCTGGGAGTCTGGCCATTCCGTGACTCAGTTTCCCCATTCCTGTGGTGTCATCCCGGGACAAAGGATGGGTTCTGTCCCAGACCTGAGCTTCTGACACAAACTGGGATGTAAGGAACTCCACAAACACATTCCTTGGAAGAGGAATGCCCTTGTGAAGGCAAGCCAGGATGGCTGAACCCTCCAGAAACCCAAGCAATAATTAAATCCCCCCAGGAATCATACCTCATTCCTTCCCTACTTTTTATTAATCATCACACAGCTTTTTGATAATACCCACATTATCAGCTACCAAATTATCATCCTGAGATGCAAAGAAAACATCTACAGATCCAGGGATATGTCCTCGCTTCCCGGCCCGGCTCAATCCCAACTTTTGGGGGTGCCTGGGCTGAGCCCCTCGCTTTGCTCCTCTCCTGCCTGGGGTTTGTGCTCAGCTCTGCTCTAGACTATTTTTAGTTGCTGCTCAAATTCTGGGTGCACAGCAGCAGCTCCTCACTTGGGACTCTGTGGGGATGGGGGGAAAAGTGGGGGTGGAAGAATGGGGTGCAATCCTCAAATTCCAGGTGCGGATTTGGGGCGTGATGTTTGGGGTTAGGGAGGGACAAGGATTCGGGGTGCGATACTTGGCAGGAAAAAGGGATGAGGGGTCAGGGTGATACTTGGTGGCAGGAAGGGATGAGGACTTGGGGTGATACTTAGCAGGAGGAAGGGATGAGGATTCGGGGGTGCAATACTTGGCAGAAGGAAGGGACGAGGATTTGGGGTGATACTTGGCAGGACGAAAGGATGTAAATTCGGGGTGATACTTGGTGACAGGAAGGGGGAGGGGAGCATCTCTTGTCTCAGCCTGGGAAAAAAGGGGAGAACCGCTTCTTCTCGGGGTTTTGTCCCACGCGTGGGGTGTGTTCAGCCCAATACATTAAATAGGGCGGTTTAAATCGGATTTCTAAGGATGCCGGGATGCCGCCTTCCCTGAACCCGTACCCGCCATGGGAAGCGACGGGGCCACCGCCTGCCCCCCGGGGCTGCCCCGCACCGAGACGGGGGGACCTCGACACCCCCCACAACTTCTGCCGGGGCTCCCTGAGCCCCCCAGCCCCGGCTGCGCCGTGTCCCCCCGGCGGGGCCGGGCTCGGGGGGAGCCCCATTCATTCCGCCCTCCCGGAACACCGCCCGGGTCCCGCGCCCCGGCCCGCGGGAGGGGCAGCGGGGGCGGCGGCGGCTCCTCCCGCGGGGCTGCCCCGCTCCCGGCCGGACCCCCGGCACCCCCCGAGCCCCCCGGCCCCGGCGCGGCCCCAGCGCCGCCCCCGGGCCGGGCGGGCCCCTCCTGCACTTACCGGGCAGCGGCGGCGGCAGCGCGGGGTCCGGGCGGCGGCCCCGGCCCGATTGGCTGCGGCCGCTTCCTGCCGGGAACGGCGCGGGAGGAGCCTGGAGCGGGACACGGCGGAGAGCGGGGCTGGGGATCGGGGAGCACAGAACGGGGGGATTTGGGAACCTGGAGCTGGGGGACTGGGGTGCACAGGGCCCAGAGACTGGGGTGCGTTCACCCAGGGGATTGGGGTGCACAGGCATTCGGGTTTGGGGAGCACTGAACCAGGGGGATTGGGGTGCACGGAGCTGGGAGAGTTGGGGAACACCAGACTAGAGGAATGGGGTGCACAGAGCCAGGGTTTATGGATTAGGGTGTCTGGCGCTGGGGGATCGGGATACACTAAAATGGGAGGGTTGGGGCACCAAGCCAGGGGGATTGGGGTGCACAGGGCTGGGGAATTGGAATGCACAGAGCTGGGAGGGTTGGGAGACGTTCAGCCAGGGGACTGGGGTGTCTGGTGCTGGGGGATTGGGGTGAGGAGCTGGAAGGGTTGGGGTATACTGAGCCAGGTGATTTGGGGTATGCTGAGACAGGGCATTGGGGTGCATTCAGCCAAGGTACTGGGGTACATGCTGGGCCTGGGTATTGGGGTGCACAGAGCTGGGGAAGCAGAGCTTATAGAGTCAGGGGATTGCAATACACGTGACCTGGGCATTGGGGTGCCTGGAACTGGGGTACAGATAACCCAGGGCACAGGGATGCATAGAGTGCAGGAAAATGGGAATGTTGGGATACACAGAGTTGGGGGTCCAGGACACACCAGTGCAGAGGGTTAGGGAGTGCACAGGGCTGGAAGAACAGGGTGCACAGAGCCAATCCTCAAAGCTGGGAGATGCAGACCCAGGGGACTGGGGTGCTTGAACCGGGGATTTTGGAGACCTCAAATTCGGGATGGGGTGTGCACGGAGCCAGGACATGGCGAGGCAGGAAGGCTGAGCCACATCCTCTGGGGAGAACAAAAGGCAGCCTGAGTTTGCCCTGCAGAGGCCAGGCTGCTTCCCAGGAAAAACCTGGCTAATGATTTACCCACACCAGCTGCCCAGAGGCATCAGCAACCC
This sequence comes from Empidonax traillii, assembly GCF_003031625.1. Taxonomy (NCBI): domain Eukaryota; kingdom Metazoa; phylum Chordata; class Aves; order Passeriformes; family Tyrannidae; genus Empidonax; species Empidonax traillii. The sequence continues at coordinate 1,057,858 of NW_020955205.1, forward strand.
CATGCTGTGCTGGGTAGAAAGTGTTGTCTGCAGCTAGAGGGGGAACCCTCAAATATTTGGGAGCCATTGCACTGGAAAGGGCCACCCATGAGAGCCCCCAGTCTAGAAGAGCAAGACCTCAGTAACACAAGCATCGAGGCAGCCTCCCTCCTGCATCAACCACCCAAAAGGAGCACGATTTTCTTGGAAAACCCCTCTCACCACCTTTTGGGGTTTCCTTTTCGGGGGGTGCAGCCCAGCTGGGCTCTGGGGGTCCCCACCATCGCTCCCACAACCCAGCGGGTCACTTTTGGCCGGGGCAGGGCTGCAGTGCCGAGCCTCCTCCCACGCTCCCACACACACAATGTCTCCTTTTGTACAGCCTAAAGCCACCCAGCACTGCCCCTGACACGCATGAAGGGATGCATCCACATGGAGACTGGGAAGAGAGCACGGCAGGGAAGGAAGCAGAGGAGGAGGAGGAAGAGCAGGGCACTGGGAGGGAGCCGAGTGATTTTTCACCAGCACACACACACACACCAGATGTTTCCCCAAAGGATGCAGTTTCTGGGTTTTAACGTGATTTTCTCAAGGGGCCCCTCCACACCAGCAGCTCTTACTGTTTCTCCAAGGATCCAATGGATTCCCGGGGCTCCATCAGCTGCAGCCTGTGCTCCAGGGCCAGGTGCCTGTGTGGGAGGTTTGGGTCTTTCATTGCTCCAGAGCAAAGGAAGCTCCTCACCCTTTTGATTACAGAGGAAAGCTGGAACAACCAAACCTGGAGAGCTTAAAATTAAAAGGCGAGTAAAAATAACCCAAGACAGGCTATATTTAAAACCATTTCATTTCTTTCACCCCCTTGCAGGCAAGGAAGGATTTTGCAGCGCCGGAGCTGGTAAAAGGCTGCACGGCTTGACCCGGGCACCGACGGGGGAGAGCAGCAGGAACGGGAAAGGATGAGGCCAGTGAGCTTCAGAGGGCTGTGACTAAATGGGGAGCCCTGCTGTCGATTCTCAGATGTGCCCTGCAAATCAGGAGGATTTCTCTTTCCATGCCCAGCCTGTAATGGGCAGTGCTGGGTGTGCAGAGCAGCTCCGTGATCCCAGCCTGTGCCGGCTCTGGCTGAGGAGCCATATCATGGAATCATGGAATGGATTGGGTGGGAAGGGACCTTAAAAATCGTCTCATTTCACCCCCTGCCATGGGCAGGGACACCTTCCACCAGACCAGATTGCTCCAGGTCCCATCCAACCTGGCCTTGGACACTTGCAGGGATGGGGCAGCCACAGCTTCTCTGGGCAACCTGAGCCAGGGCCTCTCCACCCTCACACCCAACAATTTCCTCCCAATATCCCATCTAACCCTGCCCTCTGTCATTGTGAAGCCATTCCCCCTTGGCCTGTCCCCCCATCCCTTATCCCAAGTGCCTCTCCAGCTCTCCTGAAGCCCCGTTAGGCTCTGGAAGGGGCTTTCAGGTCTCCCTGGAGCTTCTCTTCTCTAGCTGAACACCCCCAGCTCTCCCAGCCTGGCTCCAGAGCACAGGAGCTCCAGCCCTTGGAGCAGCTCCATGGCATCCTCTGGACTCGTTCCAGCAGCTCCCCATCCTTGTGCTGTTGGATCCCAGAGCAGGAGGCAGCTCTGCAGGTCTCACCTGAGCAAGGCAGAATTCCCCCCCGCTGCCCACACTGGGGGGATGCAGCCTGGGATACTGTTGGAATCCCTGCTGGCACATTGTCCCTGTCCTTTTTTGGAGGCTGATGGAGAAGATCCAGCCATCATCCCCCAGTGCTGCAGCAGGGAGACAGGGCTGGGCTGCAGGGACTTTCTGCACACGACAATTCCCTCTCCCAGGTGCAATCGCTCCGTGGGCATCTCCAGCATCAAAGCTCAGCCCTTCAAAAATACAGTGGAATCCAAGAATCTCACAAAGGCTCCCCCAAAAAAGACACCGAGTCCCAGCACTGCCCAGGGCAGGGCTTCACACCATCACAGCGTCATCACTTTTTCCCTTCTCCCAACAGTTCACATGATAAAAGCAGCATCACGGCTTTGATATCTTAGCCACAAGTGCCTCTCTGCTTCTGTCGGTCTTTGAAGGTACAAAGTGAGCATCTGAGCACCTGAAGCTCTCTTAGTGTTAAACAGAAACCCAGGAAAAGCCAAGGATCGTGGAAACAAAGGCAGATTTTTAACATCAAAACATGCTAAAAATTAAAATATGTGCTGCTTGCAAGTCTGCTCATAATTAACAATGAAAGGGCTTCCGGGGAGGAATTGAAATAGTAGATGCTCTCCATCCCAAATGATTATTTTTGGCTGGTTTTCCTTCCTCAAACCCTGCAGTACCCAAGGTATGTGCATAAGAAATGTGCATAATAATGACCCAAAAAAATACAGAAAGGGCTGCAATTTGCAAGTTCAATTTCATGCTCAGCCAGAATTCGACCAAGGGGAGGAGGGAGAGCTGGAGAGGACAGATGGATGTGCTGGGGCAGCTCCAGAGCCTCCCAACAAGGTGTCCACAGCATGTAGGGTGAGCTCTGGACATCCCAGGGAGGCCTGCATGGATGTTTCTCCTTCCCACGCTGCACAGCACCGGTTTCCAGCTGCTAAGGATGTAGGAATCAAACATGTGATGCCCAGGAGGCTCTCCTGTATTTCCACCCATCCTCTTCAGGATGGGTTCAGCACAAGGCAGGGGGATGGAGGGTAAACCCCACCTTGGCCCCATGCCACTTTCCATCCCCCAAACCTGCCATGATCATGGAATCCCAGAATGGTTCATGTTGGAAGGACCTTAAAGCTCACTTCATTCCACCCCCTTCCACGGGCAGGGACACCTTCCACTGGACCAGGTTGCTCCAAGCCCTGTCCAACTTGGACACTTCCAGGGATGGGGCCGCCACAATTATTTTGGACAACCTGTTCTATCCTGATCCTCCATTTTGGAGCCCTTTGGAAACATCAGCTGGATTCACATGGTGGTAACTGCATCACCTCAATGGATGCACCTACTCCACTGCAGGATCCTTGGACAGATGGAAACACTCCTCAGAGGAGTGTAAGGAATGTCACAGTGGCAAAAACAAAGGGTCTGGAGCAGCAGGAAGAGGGTTTGGAGGCTTTTTGATCCAAGAGGCCGAGCAGTGAGTCAGTCCCAAGAGAAAACCAGCACCACAACACCAACCTGGGGCACCCAGGACTCTTTTGCTGAGGCTGCATCTGGATAACCTCAGTCCTGCTCACTCAGAGGAACGGAGCTGGAACACGTGGGATGTGGCTGTCCCGAGAGGCAGGGTCAGGGCTGGGGCCAGTGAGTCACTCACCAGATGTTTTGGGTCTGTGTGTGGCACAGGCTGCTCTGGACACGGCTCGGCATTTTCGCAGCACACGAGGGTCATTCATGAGCTGAGAGCCCAGGACGGGCTGCAGATGCAGGACCATCCCAGCGGGAAGCCGGTGAAAATGGGATGAGTCAGTGCAGTTCACGTCCAGCCCACCCTGATCCTACACCTGGTGGCACCCAGGTGTGCACCATCCCTCTGCTTCCCAAACACAGACACAGCAAGTCCCCACCACCAGGAGATGCCCAAAATGGAGGTTCAGAGGCTTCATCTGTCTCTCAGTTCAGACCAGCTGCAGCAGATGGTTTCCCCTAAATTCAGGAAGCTTTCATCCATCCTAAAACCTGGATAAAACCCAGGATGCCAGTAGCTAGAAGTGCTAGAGGTCTGGGCTGTCAGTGCTGTGCTCCCGCTACTGCAGATCAACTATTCCCACTGAGTTTAATTTGCAAAATTACAGTTTATCAGGGTCAGCACCCCAACCCCCCACTGGGGAGACCCAGAGCAAGGGAAGGGGTGGGAACATGCACTGGGGAGTGGGGACAGAGCCAACCCTGCCACTACCTTGACTTAGTTATGCCCAAACTAGTGTGGAATTGTCCTGAGTGGTCTGCAAGGGGCAATGAGGGAGGGTGAGTATGGGGTCAGCCCACAACATGGGGTCTGCACTCCCAAAAAAGCTTAGGAGAGCCTTCCCAACACACATGCGTGCCAAGGGCAGGCTCTCGCCTGCTGTGCCCGGCAGTCAGCCAAGCCCACACAGCCTCTCCAGACCCAAAGGTGTTTATTTTTTAAAATGCTATTAAATTTGCAGCAGTGGTGGGAGCAATCCTTGCCCTGGAGCCCTTCCTCAGACCTCTGCTCTGCTGGGCACAGTTCAGGCAAGATCCTTGGTGGATCCCATTACCCCGAACAAGAGTCAGAGCACCTTAAGGGGGGCTGGCCCCAGTCTGGGCTCCAGGGATATCCATCTGCCACCAACACCCCAAGGCCACGTCACTCCCTGCCTCTTCACTTGCTGCAGGGCCCCTCAGGGGCAGGGAGATGACTCTGCCCTGATCAAAGAGGTTTTTCCAGAGCCTGCCTTGGAGCAGACACGGCAGGATGAGAAGGCTCCTCTTTGTTCCAGCTGCATTGCCTTTGGGGCGCGAAGGGATGAAGAGCCAGCTGGTAGGCTGAGCTGTGCTCCAGGCCCTTGGAGAGGACTTCCCTGCCCCCCCACATGGAAAATGAGGCCTTTTCCTTCTCCTTTCCTCCCGCTTTGCTTCCACACCCTTCCCAGGCATTGCCCAGTCCTTCCACCCAGCCTTGCTACCATCAGGATCCAACACCTCTGTTCTCCAGCAGCCCTCTGGGCTAAGGAAGGCTGGGAGTCATCATCAGCAAGGACAGCATGAAGAAGACAAAAAGGGGGGCAAGGGGGGTGTTTTCCCCCCAGATGTAAGAAATATGAGAACTAACTCCCTGCCCTTCCCAAAGGCATCAGCCTTCTGTGCTCCAAGTATTACCAGAGCCTTCATCTGTCCAGAACAAGCCTCACAGTGGGATAGCCAGGGCCTGTCCCCCCCATCCTCCTCCAGCCAAGACTGGGAGGGAGCAGGAACACTGCACCTGGAAAACCTGAGGTCAGAGAAATGCTCCAAATCCAGCACTGATACCTTGCAAAAGGGACTGGGACCACGGGACACCCCAGCTCTGGTCCACGTGTCCTCTTCAGTGTAGGCTGAGCCAGTTGGGGCAGCAGAAGAAGCTGGGAAGCTGCAGAGACCATCCTAACATGTAGTGAGGGCCCCACAGTGCTGGCAGCTTCCTCCCAAATTTCACGTGGCAGAGGCAGGAGGTGTCAAAGATCACATCTATGCATTTTCCCCCTTGCTTGACGGATACTCCTGTCAACCCTCACAGCTTTCATTGATTTCTGATGACAACAACTTTCCAAACACTGCCACGAGGCCACCTCCTACCTGGGTGCCATCATGCCCAGAGCCAGAACATTTACCTGGTGTGTGTCCCCAACCTGTGTCAAGGGCTCTGTCTCCCGACCACACCAGACAAATCGCCTGTTGACAGCAAAGCAGACAGGAGCCAGGGGTTCCTGGTTCAGTTACAAAGCGTGTGCTGCATTTTGATCTCCCAGGAAATTAATGCAGTTCAGAGCAGCCCAGCTATCTGTAAATATTAGTAAGGTATTTTCTTATCAGAGAAAAGTCACAAGGCTTTTCTTTTCCCCAGCAACACCTCTGCAAGATTACTTTCACTTCACCTTTCATCAATTCACAGCTTGGGAAAAAGAAGGGTTATCTCTGAAACCTTTCCTTGAGGTCTTTTCTTCAATAAACTCAGAGCCTGACATTGCAACAACAAGTAAACTGCGTGTAGGCAGCACCGCAGCAACAGCACAGCCAACCTCCAGGGAAATCAAGTGGAATAAACACCGGGGCAGTGCCGAAGTGGAGCTGCAGGACGGGATCACCACGTCCCAGGGAAAGCAGTGACACCACAGCCCGGCTACACGGAACTTCAAAGGAGCCCTCACGGGCAGGGACAAACCATTCCTGGGCAATCAGGGGCTCGGCCCACTTACCCACGGGATGAGGTGCAGAGGATACCTCTGCTCCCCAGTTACGTGCACATAAACACGTTTGAGCCTCAAAGCTGCACGGGCTCTCCCCAGGCACTGCTTGACTCGACACTCTCATTTACAACACGACTGCCTGGAGAAACTGTGGCTGCCCCATCCCTGGAAGTGTCCAGGGCCAGGCTGGACGAGGCTTGGAGCAACCTGGGATAGTGGAAGGTGTCCCTGCCCACGGCAGGGGTGGAATGAGATGAGCTTTAAGGTCTCTCCCAACCCAAACCATTCCATGACTCTGATTCCAATGCAAAGCTTTATGCTGTTCTCCCCCAGAATAAATATAACCTTAATCATCCACGATGTAAACAGCCAGGAGTGTGAGGCTGCATTATATCCCACTAATATATCCATTATACCTTTGGATCTCATCTCCTGCCTGGGAGGTGCCCAACAGTGACCCCAGCAGCATCCCTATAGCAAGGGCACTGTGATGCCATTAGTGTCCCTGCTGTTAGACACTCCCAATATCCCTCTCAAGCCCAGTTTCCCAGGAAATCTAAATGTGTGGCTGTCCCTCCTCTCCCCAGGAACGCCCCAGCAAACTTTAAGTCTGAAGCAAGGTCAAAGCCGAAAGGGTGGTTTGGCTTCTGCCAGCCCGGGTAGGAATTCATCAGGAGTCAGAGCAGCAAATGCAGCCCGGGGTGCCAGCACACGTCCTGGCTGCCCACCCGCTGCTCCATTCCAGCCATAACCTGTGCCACAGATCCCCCGGGAGCTCACAGTGGGGAAGGAGTTATTACAGCGGTGGGAAAGGGATGATCCAATGGAAATGAAGCCTTGAGATGGAATAACCCCCACACTGCTGCTCCCAGAGCAGCTGATTTCAAGTGCACCACATTTCCAGGCTCACATATTTTTGGAGCCCACCCCTGTGCTTCACAGAACAGAGCTTTTTTCCAAGAAAAGCCCTTCCCAAAGCAGCTCCTCCATCTCAGCACCATCCTCCTCCTCCTCCTCATTCCTCTCTTCCTCCAAGGCAGCTGCCAGCAAGGAAGGGAAGGTGGCAACTGCAGAAGTCACTACGAAGCTTGTCTGCGGCCGATGCTTTCGGCTTATAAATTGCAGCTGTCCCATGGCAACGTGTCAAATGCATCGTGCACAAGATGCCACCTTCACACCATTATCCCCATCACAGCCCTCCCCACACCATCTGCTTGGAGCAGGGCCCCCTCAACAGGTGGCTGGTGGGACGGTAAGAGGAACCGTCAGCTTTTTATGGGGATCTTGCAGCACAGGATACACCGACTTGCTCCCAGATATCCTGCTGCCTGCTTAGGAACGGTCCCACAAGGAGATTCCCACTCAGGAAGGCAGGCAAAGACGCCGTCACGACAAACTGAAGATCAGCTGTTTGCTCCCACACGCTTCTGCAGCAGCTCAGTGGGCCTCAGGGAAGGTTTGTGGCATGGACCTCCCTGGGGATGCGGCCATGGGTCCCACCTGCCCTGCAGAGCACCCAGGGGAATTCCCCCCAGGAATACAGGGACCTCCAGGGCTGTTACAGAAGCTCATGCAAACACACTCCTCTGGCAGCTTTTTTTTAACCTTTACCCTGTGGTTTGTTTGCACTCTGCTCAAAGCAAGCCCGAAGAAGGGCAGGTGTCAGCCTGAAATAACCCCATACCTCTGCACCCTCCTCATCGGCTTTTTCTGAGCACCACACGGCCTTGGGACTGAGGTTGGTCTGAAGTTTGGAAACCATTCCCAAAGCCCACCGGCATCTCAGGGTACAGCACTGTGTGCTGGAGCCTGGAGACCCCAGGGAGGTGATGGAGGGTGAAGAGATGCTCCCAGTGGCAGCTGCACAAGCCCCACCCCTGCTCCTGGCACCCCAGAATTGCTGGAGCACAGCCATCCTCCACCACCCACCCAGCCCCAGGCTTGGAGAGGCAAACCAGCCAGGGCTGCTGGCAGGGGCCTCCAGAGATGAGATCTCCAGCCTTCCTGCCACTCTTCAGTCTTTCCTAGACCTGCCTCTTGCTCCTGCCAAGTTCAGAGCCAGTTCTCTTCCCATGCATACACCCCCCAGGCTCGGCATCTCCCTCTAAAGTCCCTCAGACAGACACATCCTTTGCTCTTCTCTAGGTTGCCCTGCCCAATTTATCATCTTTTTTTTTTTTTTTTTTTCCCCCAAAAACTAGTTCTCCTTTCTAAAAGCACATGGGAAGGAGGTTTCAGACTTTCCACTGAAACTGGCTTTTTCCTCCACCCGTTCTTCCCTAAAACTGTAATTCAAACAACTTTAATTGTACATTATTTTCTTTCTGGATTGCCCCTATGGATAATTTATCTTCTTTTAGTGTAGCTGTAGGGAGTACAATCTTATCTTTCAGCTCCAGCAAGGCTGACAATTTCCTATCTTCTGATGCCTTCTGCTCTTTACTATGTTGGGGCTTTGTTATAGAGTTGATTAAAGCAAAATTGCTTTTTGCTGCAATTTTACTGCAATCTAACACAGAAATGCCCAAAGAATCACAGTCATCTTTCACAATGCTCATCTGTTCGCTGCTATAAAAGCCTTCCCTGCACAGGCTGGAGCAGCTCAGATTCCGCACCAGCCGTAATGTTTGCCATCAATTAAACGTCCCCTATTGACACTCCTCCCAGCTTTTGGAGGGGAGATACTGGAGATACTCAGCCTGGTCACTCACTGTTATCCCCATTGTTCATTTTCTCCTATTGATAAAAAAATATTCTCCTCTTAAATTGCTTTTCTTTTAGCGTGTGCATCCAGAAGCTGTTCTCAAGCCCCTCCACCGCAGCTTCCTCGGTAGCTCATCTTTTCAAAAGAGTCTGAAGGCCAGACATTATCCCCAACATGCACACAGAGCCTAAAATCTCCATGAAAAACGCACAGTTCTCCCAATTTAGCTCATTTCCAGGCCTTAGCAGGGCACAGAATCACGGAATATCCCAAGTTGGAAGGGACCCACAAGGATCATGGGGGTCCAACTCCTACAGGACACGTCAACAGATGGCACTGACCAGCACAGCCCCCAGCCCTGAATCCACTTCTTGGGGGTAGCTAGTCTAGATGACTCTAGGATTTTGGCTATCCTCATCCAGCTGGGAGAAGGTTTCTGGATTTGGTACGTCACACCTCAGTTTTGGGAAGGTTTTCATGCTCCATCCCTCTTCTTCCAGCTCCCAAAGAGCCAAATGCATCAGGAAAAATGTCCCTTGTCATTGCACTGACACTTGCCTTGGGGTCTCTCAGGATGCCAGGAACACCCTACCTGCCAGGAGGGGACATGAAAAACCCCATTTCAGCCACCAGCACATCCCTCCTCATGGCTCAGATGGGAGACAGGGCCACCTACACGAGAGAACTAAATCCCACTCCAATAAGACCAGTCTGGAAGACCGAACCAGAACAGACTTATCCACATTCCAGCAAACCAAGAGCATCTCCTGGCTCTGAGCTTATATGGAGCAATGGGCAGAGGGTGTGGGTGGCTTGGGGTCCCACATGAAGCTGCCATTAAAGTCTATTTGTGCCCCCCTGGCTGAACCCAAGTCTTTCTCATGACTGTATTTATTTTGGGTGTCATGCTCTCCAGGGAGAAGGGAGCCTCAGGTTTCACCAAATCACTTTTCTTAAACCATTGCATCATTGGCTAAAATAAATGTGCCCCAGGGCAGAACAGAATTCTGAACAGGCAGAGCCATTAAGGTTAGAAAAACCCATGTCTAATCTAACCTGCATCAGGCAGGACTAGGAAAATTGTATCTAATTCAACCATTTACCACACCATAAAGGCTGGATAATCCCCTTAATTTTGATTGAGCTGGTAAAGGATGACCCACAGGGGATGTGGAAAACAAGCACCACATAGAATAGATGTGATAACCAGCGGCACCACCCCGAGCAGCCTGTGCTGCCAGGGCTGCTGTCTGCCAGCTCAGCAGTGACCTCCCAGCTGGGCCGCTCCCTCTGCTCACCCCCACGCTGATCGCAGGCTCATTGTCTGCATTTCACGGGAATGCCCGCCGTTTAGGCAGATGGGTATCGGCGTTTCTGCCTGGCTGGGCCGTGCCCGGCGGGGCCGGGGCGGGAGCCGGCGGTCGATGCAGAGCCATGATAGCACAGTGGGCCATCGACGGCCGGGCACGGAGCTGCTCCCGCCCCACCCGGGAACGAGGGACCCCGAGGGGCTCCTGAACGTGGGTGTTCCTGGGGACCAGGACCCACGGGCCCAGGAGGGATTCATGGAATCAAGGAACCATGGAATATTCCGAGTTGGAAGGGACCTATCAGGATCATCCATCATGTCCAACTCCTGCCCTGCACAGGACATCCCAACAATCCCACCCTGTCTCTAAGAGCATTGTCCAAACACTTCTGGAGCTCTGTCAGCCTTGGGGCCGTGACCACTGCCCTGGGGAGCCTGTTCAGTGCCTGACCACCCTCTGGGGGAAGAACCTTATCCCAATATCCAACCTAAACCTCCCCTGACACAATTTCAGATCCTGTCACTGGTCCCCACTGAGATCAGTGCTGCCCCTCCACTGCCCCTTATGAGGATGTTGACACCACTGAGTTCTCCCCTCAGTCTCCTCCAGGCTGAACAAACCAAGCGGCCTGAGCTGCAGAGAGCCAGGGTGGCACAGCCAAATATATCCCTGGGGAAAAGATGAGGGACCACATGTCTCCCTTGATGTACAGAATGGTGCACAGCACTTTGGGGATGGCACAAGCTCTTCTACCTATCAAGCTGTGCCTTGCAGGCTGGGGGACAAGACCTTGGGCCACTGACTGCCATGAGCAGCCCCACTTGGGATGGGATTCCCAGCCACACTTGCCCATGGGCTTGAGAGCCCCTTTAAGCTCAGCCCAGGGCTGGTCCTGGTTTGAGTTGTGTCTCTGGGGTGCTGGTCTCTAGTTTAGCCCCAGCTATACCTGCACCTATAGGCCCTATTGATGTGAATCCTGATTTCCTAGTTTGAGCTCAGGTCTGTTTTATCCCCTTGGACCTGCCTAGGGATCACCTCACTGTGCCTGCCCCTGGCTGCCCTCATCAGGATTGATCCTGAGCTATGGATTGGTTCCTCCAGCCTGCCCTATTGCTGCGAACATGCAGGATGACAGGGACTCTTGGCTGACCCTGGCTGCCTCCTGCTCTCCTCACTCAGGTACCCTGGGACTGTCTTTCCCTGCCAGCCACGGTCTTCCCTTCACTTCCCCATCCCGTAGGGAGCAGTGCCCTCACACCACACCCCTGATTGCCATGGGCACCCCTTGTCCAAAGCCGAGTCCCCAGGAACAAAAAAAATGCGATGGGAATCGTCTGGGCTGTGGGGAGTAGCCCCAGGACACAGGGATGTCCCTGCACGGCAGCAAAAGAGCACACATCCCTGCTGCTGTGGCTCGTGGAGGGTGAAGCCGAAGCCCAGCCGCAGGCACTGCCCAGCCTGGCTGGAGCGAGCCCTGTGCTAATCCAGGGGTGCCACCTGCCGTCTGGTCCTGACGGATCACCCACAGCTTCACCTCTGCATCCTGAAAACTGCTCCAGATGTTCAGGCTTTCCCCGGAGCCTCCTAGGAAGCCCCCCGCCAGGACTCACAGCACGCAAGAGCAAGCTGGAGTGCGGGACAGCTGTCCCCACACATCCTGCCTGAGGCTGGATGGAGCTGCTCTCAACAAAAGCAGGAGGATAATATCCTTTTCCTCAGGATAATGAGGTCAGGGAATGGCTCTTGTGTGTCTGTAACTGGAAACTAAGTTATTGGACTCAGTTCCCTAAAAAATTGGGTGGAGAAAAACATTACGATGTGGCTGAGGTGGATGAAAAAATTGCAATCGAGAGAAACAATTTTGGGTTGTGCCACAGAGAGGAGAGGGAAAAAAAAAAAAAAAAAAAGCAGTTTGATTTCTTTTTGTCCCTCTATCTCCTTTCCTGCAGAAAATAAGGTTAGACAAACTTCAGATTTCTGTCATAACAAAGCTGATGTCAAACATGATGATATTTCTCACTGGACTCCTTGTTTACATTACAAATCATCCTGACCAAAATTACCCCTTCTGTCACAATGTTTGTTTTATGTGAAAAGACATTTCTGCTCAGAAATAACAAGGAAAAAAAAAAATCAAGTTAAAACATTCTGACCAGCTCTGACTTTGAACATGTAGAAGGAGGATAGGAGATCGCTCGGAATAAACAAGCTGCCATTACCCATGGGGTTCAGATGTGTCAAGTCAGCTTTCTGCTAAATAAGAACGCACATCTAGATTTTATTATTATTATTATTATTATTATTATTATTATCCTGAGATCTTCCTTCCTTTTTTTTTTTTTTAAATCCCATTTTTCCTCTGCTTTCAGAAGCTTTTCCTTTGACTCTTATCCCTCAGAGCATGTCGCTCTCTGATTTGACAAGCTTTTCCTTCGCCTCTCATTCGTCAGAGCGCTAATTTTGCAGTTTAATTTTTTTTTTCTGGCTCTTTAGGATGAAAACTGGAAGGGTCACCTGTGCAGCACCCTCCTGTAGGAGCCAGAGAGCCTTTCTGGTGACTCACTGCGGTGGTGTCACCCTTGTTTGGTGGCTCTGTTATCTGATTAGGTTAATGTTGTTCTCCACCTGCCATTGTGCCTTTGGGGAGATTAATATACATTAATCACATGCATAAGGTCGGAGTTACCTTCTGGGATCGGTGCTTTCCCTGGCATGTCGCCCTCAAAGCATTAACTGATGTTATCCAACGTTCCTCAGCTGCAAAAGGTGAGGTTTGCTGTTGGACGTCAGCGAGTGTTTCGTGCTCTGCCCTACTCTTTCAACTGGTGACAGATTCAAAAGAAGGCAACTGCAAGTGGGGCAAAGCTAAGAAATCCTTCCCTGTGAGGGTGGGGAGGCACAGGTTGGCCAGGGAAGCTGTGGCTGCCCCATCCCTTGAAGTGTCCAAGGCCAGGTTGGGTGGAGCTCTGAGCAAGCTGGTCTGGTGAAAAGTGTCCCTGCTCCTAGCAGGGGATGGAACTGGATGATCTTTAAGGTCCCTTCCAACCCAAACCATTCTATGAAAGCTTCCTTCAAGAGCCAAAGCATGTCAATAAGTACATGGAAATAACAGGGATCTCTTAAACAACTCCAGTTGCTAGAAGACAAGCTCAAAAGATCTCCCCCACATACAGACAAAAAAAGAATACCTCTTTGCCCCTCTCTGAGAACTGAAACTCTTTCCTGAATTTCCTGCTGATTATGGTGGGTTTTTTCTTCCCCTTTGCTTGTTTTGTTTCCGAGATTTTCTGCCCTTGTGCTGAAGTCCTGAGGAATAAGCAGAGAATTATCAAAATTGAGATACCCCAGGTGAAAAGATGGGTCTTGACTGAAGCGAAAATGCAGGGATTTGGAAACTTTGCCCCGGCCAAGTTTCCCCTGCCACTCATGAAATTAGGAATCGCCATACCCACACAAGCCAAACACATCACCCCTCAGTCTGCAAAGACTCAGTCTGGTGGAATGACAGGCTTTTCCTTATTTCCAAGCCACTGTGTTGAATCTATTGCTGGTGAATCCCCTTTTTTTCTCTCTAGAAATCCCCTACAAATACAAGTGGTTGCAAGAGGATTCACTCATGCAAGGCAGAACAACAGGTTTTTACCCTCTATTATGGCTGGATACCTGAGTATGGCACAAATAGATCTTATATATACCTATTAGGGATCTGTGGGAACTCCTTTTGCTCCAAGAGACTCTTGAAGGCAGCAGCAAGCTCCAGACAAAATCCATCAGCACATCTCCCCAGACGAACAAGAACCTGAGGGCTCAGTTATGCAACCGTGGGGAGAAGCTCCAGCTTCTCAGCGTGCTGAGCTGGTGACAGGGGGGAGAATAATCCTCCTGCTAAGTTGGGCCCAGGCCTGTGGCAGCGTGAGTCACCCTGAGCTGCCATGGTTACGGAACGAGCATTACTGTGCAGATCCAAACCCTGCTCAGAGAAAAGCACAGCGCTAACTAGTTCCAAACTTGGAAAACAGTCGAGTGTAGGTAAGGCCTAATACCGAGTGGGTGTTTGCAAGGAGGAGAGTTAGAGAAAAATCCTCCTGAGCTTATATTCAGCTGGCAAAACAGCATGCAAAAGAGCAGGAAGAGGGACACCACTGTGCAAGAACCATGACTTCTGGATCCTTTTCCCCATTTTGTCTGGTTTGCAAAGGGCTACTGTCAGAATTGTTCCAGAGAGGGGGGCAAAAAGAGGATGTTTCCACACCACAAGAAAACACACAGTAGTGTCACACAGATGAATCAGCTGGCACGAATAGTGAGTCATGGAAATGCACCATGGAAATTCTCCAGCGCAGTGGAATCTCTGATGCACATCAAATCTGGCATCCTTGGAGAGGCAGGGGCAGCCAGGATGACGTACGGCACCAGCACATGCCCAAAAACGCTCCTCATGCGTGACCTCAGCCCTGGGAAGCTGCAGTCACTAAGCCCGCGATCCAAGTCCTGAAGCGCTCGGGCAGTCAGTTCATCAGGGTTTTCATGGAAAAGGTGCGCCTGATCCTTATTTTCTATGAGTCACAGCAGCAATAAAAGGACTTGGAGTCTGTTTGCTAAGGATCAGCTGAGAATGACCTGGGCAGGGTAAAGGATCAGGGATACAAAGTCAGGAAATCAGGACAGTTTTGGATGTCAGCACAATGCTGCACCCACTCCATTGTGGGCACACCTGGGCCTGCAGAGATCTCTGGATTGGAAACTGAGATCTCTGCAGAAAGATGACTATCTGGTTTTGAGGGATTTTCTGCTCTTCTTTTTTGATTTCTTTTTTTTTTTTCCCAGTGTCCTCTGCTGGTCTGTCCCATCATCTTCTGCAATTCTTTTATCTCCCCACCACCAGCATAGAACACAGCAACCAGAGTGCAAGGAGTGACCTGTACCTGTGCTTTATGAAAGTAGGAGAAAACCCACCCAAAGCTCATCTACGGCCGATTTTCAGGACGCCTGGCAGGTCCACTGAGACAGAAGTGATTTTTTGTGCTTTTTGCCCCCAGTTCCACCACTAGCATGGAACAAACACATTTGCTTCTTTTCCTACTTGTGCAAAACAGACACGGCCCTTGAAAAAACATTTTATTTTTTTTTATATGAAAGAGTAGCAGTGGTGGATAGAATGGCGTTTAAAATAATTCCAGTCTTTTCTGGGTGTATGGTCCTGAAGCTGAACGATTTGGGAGGGACTTTTTTGAGTTCCTCTAACACGCCGCAGACCCTGCAGAACGGCACATAAACTTCTAAATTATAAGGCACGACCAGAGCTCTTGCCTTGCGTTTGCGAGTATTTTAAGCCCATGAAGAGAAGAAGCGAGGAGTGTGGCGCTCCCTCGCACCGCAGCTGGAGGGGGCTCTGCCACGGCGCCCCTGAGGGGACGGATCCCTCAGGCGGGCTCCGCCATCGCGCCCTTCGCGCCCCTGAGGGGACGGATCCCTCGGGCGGGCTCCGCCATGGTGCCCCTCAGGGGACGGCAGCCTCAGGCAGGGTAGGGGCAGCTCTCCGCCGCCCTGGCGTCTCTCTCCCGCCGCCGGCCCGGGAGCTCAGCGGGCAGAAGGAGGAGGGGCTGGAGACCATGGTGGGGCTGCGGCGGAGGGGCTGAACCCAAGGGGCTCAATGTGAGGGGCTGAACCGCGGCAACATGGCGGCGGGGCCGGGCGGGGTCGGCGGCGACACCGCCCCCCTCGCTCCCCTCACAGGCGGCGCCGCCCCCGCCGCCGGCAGCTCTCGCGAGAGCGGGCGCAGCGCTGCGGTAGGAGGTCGGCGGAGAAGGACGGACGGAGCCGCCGCCGCTCCCGCCGCCGCCTCACCCTCCTCTTCCTCCTCCTCCTCACCTTCCTCCTCCTCCTGCCCCTGCCTCAGGAGGATGCCGCGCTCCGGGCCGCTGCCCGCCGCCTTCTCGCTGCTGCTGGCGACGGCCGCGCTGCTGCCGGGACCCGCCGCGGCGCAGAACGGTGAGGGAGGGCGGCGGCGGGGGGGAGGGAAGGAGGGAGGAAGGGGGGGCGCGTTGCTATGGCGGCGGGGGGGGGGGGGGG
>NW_020955205.1:1074560-1236395 GCF_003031625.1 Empidonax traillii
AAAAAAAAAAGCCCACCACACCCCGAGCCTCCTCTGTTCCTTGTAGGATAGCGTGAGCTAAATCCAGCGCGGTGCCTCCTCCCGGTGAGTTCGCAGCCAAGTGCATGACAATTAGTGGCAGAGCGGAGCGGGGCCAAGAGGCTGGTCCAGCCGAGCCTCCTGCTCCAAGGAACATCCTGCAGCGCTGATAAAAATGCCTGTCTGATCCTGCCAGGCCAGGCGGGAGCCGAGGCAGGGTCTGTCTGCTCCGGGGCCGCTCCAGCACCAGCTCTCTGGAGCGGCTCCTCTTGCAGCATCATGGTCAGGGATGCTTTGGCCTGTGAGTGCTGGGAAGGGCAGGGATCTTGGCTCACGGGAGGCTTGATCTATGTGCATGTGGAAAATTTGCCTAGAAGGAAGGATTACTATGCTTAACACACCGATTCCACACTGGTTTTCATTGTTTCATCCTTCTTTCTCCTTCCTTTCTGCTCTGCAGATAATATTGAGTCCTAGAGTTTTGCTTTTGTTGAGGTGGATTTTGCCTTGCAGCATGAGGTCAGCTTCCTCAGCTCTTTGCTCTAGAGGAATTATAGAATCATGGAATCGTGGAATCACAGACTGGTTTGGCTTGGAAGGGACCTTAAAGCTCATCTCGTTCCACCCCCTGCCACGGACAGGGACACCTTCCTCTAGACCAGGTTGCATTGAGGCTTTCAGTAAATTTGACATTGATAGGAGAGATCTAAACGGGAAAAATAACATCCCAAAGATCCCAGATCAAATTTTTGCCTTGTTATGTTCAGATTTTGCAGTCTGAAACCAGAATTGAGCCTGTGTTCCTCTGTTAATCAAGTAGAAAGAGCTTTGCTGTCCACACTGTCTGAACGAAAACTGGAGGCCTCCTCTAGAATGAAGCACTTTTTTTTTGGTGGAGCCTGCAAGAGTGCAGGAAAAGCCTGCTGGAATTCAGTGGGAATTAGGGACCTGGCTTCTGTGAGCAACCAGGAAGGCGCTCATTGGGATGAGTTGTGGATGAAGCATGGTTCTGTGTTGTAGACATGCTATCTGCTTCCTGTGCCACCTGAGCATTCTCCTGCCAGGATTAATCTGCCTTTGGTGTGTTTCCACACAAATTCCACCCTTGAGGTTTGGGTTTTCTGACGAGCAAGTTAAATGGGTCATGTGCTTGAGGCTGTTCTTGTGCAGAGTTAGCAGGCAAGGTGTCAAATGCCAGCAGCTGGGATAGCAATTCCAAATGGTTGGTAGGCAGTGCAAACATTTGGTGTTTGACAGGACTTCGATGTCTGGAGGTCAGCAATCTGATTTTGGGCGTAGATGGAAAGTGTCTTTATTGTGACTTCCACGCCCGACATGAAGCTGACTGGGAGTAGGAGACCTTGGCATGAGGGAAGATGGCAGAGCACAGGTGTATCCTGGAAGCTCCTTAATTTTCATTTGGTTAACGAGCGTCATCTGGACAAATAAATGGTGAGGGAGCCTCTGAGTATCTGTAATTCTGTAGGAGCTTACACAGATAAGTAAGAAAGTCTGCTTGGGAAGGAGTAGAGCACTTCAAACCAAGTGAAAGGTGGGCTGACTAAGGTTGATTGGTCCTGTTGAATCTTTACCCCAGTTTCAATTTAAAGACTGTAGGCCCTGCTGCAGAGGAACTGGTTTCTTTTTACTGAAACAGAACAATTCCTCTTTGGCATGAAGGATAGGTAGAGCCATTTCCCGACTTGTGTATATTCCTTGTAAGTCATTAGAAAAATGATGCTGTGGTTTGAACAGGCTTGTGCAAGCCTGTCAGGGACATCTTTAGGAACAAAACTTCTCCCACACGCGGTGCTTTGAAGGTGCAGGGAAGGATCCCAAGGTGCATATGCAGAGTTTTGTTATCTATTATTGATGTGGAGTTGTCAGTGTGAGGAAAGGTGATAGTCCAAGTGCTGTTGAACCGTGTGAGTTCAGGATGATAAAGGAATGGGCATGGACCTGTTGGAACTGCAGGGCAGGTCACCACTCACCCAGCGCAGAAAACGCCCAGTGGAATTCTGAGGGTTTGTGGGAAGCAGTTTTTTTTTTCTGCCTCTAGCAGGAGATTGCTGTTGAATTACCAGTGTTTTTTTCCAGACTTAATGTAATTTAGAATATATTGAGTCAGACTCACCTATAGATTAAAGCTTACTAAACTGGAAGTAGGTTTTTGACACTTGTGTGGCATATTTTTAAAGCTCTTGCATAAACAGCTAAAAGGAAAATGTGTGTCAGAAATTGAACTTTTCCTGAATGTTCTGCTGAGAAAACTGTCAGGTTTGTGCTGCGTGCTGGCTCATCCCTTGGATCCAGAGCAGAGTTCAGGTGAAGTGACAGGAAGGAGGGTTGGAAGAGGGGAAGCATGAGGAAGAACAGCTGGAAAAAAACCAGTCTGTCAAGCAGATCTGTGTTAAGCCCATAGTTTCCAGTTGGTAGTTGTTGGAAAACCACTTCAGTGCTCCAGAGCAGGCAGACAGCGTCCTCCCTGTGGAGTGGTGCTTGACTGTTGGGTAATGAAGAACATGACTTTTCCAGTTGCTGTTTTTTAACCTTAACAGTATCTTTATTTTTAAACAAGCAGCTGGAAAACCAAAGACTTCTGTGTAGTAATAATTTCACCACAGAGTGCTTGGGTTTTAAAGACTGTTTCATTATCTGAAATAGATGCTTGGACTGCTCCCCATGAAATCTGCAGTGTTTCTTCAGCACACCAACATGTGAGTTCAGTTCTTAGCAAGTTTTCAAGTTCTTCCCTTTTCAGAGGTTGGCTCTGGCAAAGTGCAGAGAATCCTTAAACATTCCTGATGACTTAAAATTGCTTGAGTTGTTTTCAAAGCTGGACATAAGTGGAAACAAAAACAGGTTAGGTGGTGCCGGTTTAGTTCTGTTCTCTTCATCCTCTGCTTGGATGAAGGAGAAGGGACTAACTTGCTGTCTAAAAACAGAACATGGCTTTTCTGTTGGTGGAAACCAGGGTAGAAATGATCATAAAATCAGGAAAATTAGCTCAATTAATTCTTAAGATTAGTTTCTTCTAAGAAGAGCAAGTGAAAAACCTTCCTGTTATCCTTGCAATGCTGTTTTTGACTGCTGCTTCTCGTCCATGTCGCACTGGTTGTGCTCTGACGTGATTTTTAATGTTCCCCAGATAAAGCTGGGGAATAGTTTCATACAGCATTTTTGGAGCAGGAGTGTGGGCTGAGCATCGAGGAGAATGTTCAAAGTTCTGTTCTCCTCCCCACCATCGCTATTCTCCTTCCTCCTACAACTCCCTCATAGGAAACTTTAACACAAGCAGTGTGACTAATGTGTTTATCCTTGGAAACTGCACCGAATTCCACCAGATCTCAGGGAACAGGTAAAGAGGCGATAAGTGCCGGTACTGACATTCCAACATACCACTGTGTGAAAACGATATCTAGCTTAAATTCATGAATAAGGGGCACTTGAGCCTTTACAATGAGCTGTTTCTTCTGCTGCAGGTACTATTTTAGAGGAGTCAGTTGTAAAAACTTGCATTGTGAAGGACAATGCAACCCCTGTGATTCATCCCCGGGTTGTAGAGCCGGAGTGTTCAGGCTCTTCTTAACTTCCTGCAGCTCCCACTGTTGAGATTCAAAGTTAGATAAAGTGTTCCTGCATATCTAGTAGCTGGAAAGTTCTCCTGTAAATCTAATCTAAACTCGCTTTGCTATCTTTTAGCCTCTATTCTTTTTATCCATGCAATTCAGAGCGGGGAGGAGGGTGTTGCCTTTCTGTCCAGGTTTATGGTCAGGGCGGTTCTTGGTGCGCTGTCTTTTCCTGCCCATTCCTGATCGTTTCTGTGGAGCTTCAGTCACGTTTTCGGGAGTGTGATGGGTAAAAACTGGACACACTTCCAGTTGGGACCAGACCAAGATTCACTGGTGTGGAAGGATCGTTCAGTGTGTCTTGCATATGGCATTCCTGTTTGCATCCCGAGACAAATGGTTTCTTACAGTAAAACATTCTTGACTCTCATCCAGTGGGATCCTTTTTGGTGCTCAGGTCTTTGCTGCAGCACTGCTGCTTTGCATTCCTGTGCTGCCTGAACCACGGAGTTCTTGGATGTTCTTAAAACTGGCATCTCACCTACCTGTGCTGTCACAAGTCCTGTTTTATCTTCTCAACCAAGCCAGAGTTGGTTTTATCAGTATCAGAGACCCTCTAGCCCAACACTGATCTTACTTCATTTTGTTTGCATCTGCTTGTTGCTGCACTGCAGCTCCTGAAAACCGTGTGCATGCTACACCTGGCTACATTAATGAGATTTCATTTGGGTGTTTGGTGTTTTTTTTTTTTTTTTTTGTCATTTTTTTGTAAAATTAGGAAAACTGCATTTGTTCCTTCTCCTCCAAAGTTACGTTTGGTTCTGATTAACTTTATAGTAGGAGGTCAGCTTGTTGTGGACAAGCTGTAGCAAAGCACAGGTAGCCCACAGAGCTTGGTTTTTCCTTACCCCAAGCCCTTCTTTATTTCTGAGCACTTCCAAACAGATTTCTTCTTTCTGGAGGCTGAAATTGGATTGACTGGTCTGCAATTCCACAGTCTGGCATCTGATCCTCCACACAGTCCATTAGATGTTTGAGGATGGTCTTTAGGTGTTCAGTCGAACCTCTCAAAACAAGCTCCCTGGCAGTATTTAGTAATAAATGTAGTGACTTGTCATTTTAACTGGTTGATTCTGGAGTATGAAACCTGACTTGTGTAAAGTTGGAGAAGGGAAAAAGGCTGTTAAAACATAACAGAGAAATTATCAGAGCTTCATATCAGTTATGATATCCAGTCATTCAAATCATTATAATTATCTGCAACTTTGTTTGCATGGCTTTAAGAATCTAATTTGATATGTTAAATTTATTTTCACTCCAAGTTAAACACTTTTTTGATGTCCGGTACTGCATGGCGGGGAATTGAGTCTGAACTGCATATCAATTCGTCCCAGATGGAATGTCTGTATCTGTGTCAAAACTTGAAAGTCTTTAGCCCACTGTATAACTACTGTAGACTGATCAAAATTCATACCCTGTTGATAAGCTCAACGCTTATTTGGGTCACGGTGTGAAGTCACCACTGAGGCACTGACGCAGACTCATTCAAGGAAAAAGACAGTAATTGCTGAGGTTACGAAGGTGCTTCATCATTTCTTCACCCTACGCTGTCAGGAGCTGTAGATCTGCTGTAATCAGCAGTAAGTTTTTTTGAGAGCAGGGTTTTCCCCCCTCCACTCCAGTTCAGAGTGCAGTGGAGGAGAGCACTGGCACATCGGTGTAGTGCTGGGGCTGCTGGCAGGGGTTGTGCCTGGGGGAAGGTGTGAGCAGTGGGCTCTGATCCCGGGAGGCAGATGGTGAGTGAATATGACCCCACACGGCACCTTGTGGGATGGGAGAGCCTTGATCCTTTGGGAATGGCTTTGAGGTTATACCGGGGTAGGAGAGCAGAGCTCTGCTTTGCAGGTGTGTTGGAGGAAGAGGCATCGGCTCTGTCTGCCCCTCTTTGGGAGTGTGGGGGGAATGTCAGTGCCTGAGATGGAGTCTCAGGGACACTTTGTATCAGCTGCGTTACCTTTTGTTACCAGGTTAGAAGCCTTTTGATATATTAAAGCAATCAAGGGCAGGGATGTTGGGAAACAACAGATTTTCCAGAGGAGGAGGAAAAGTGCCCAATGCAGTACCTGACAAGCTGAAGAGATTTGCAGTATGAGACATTTTTGTAGAGGAAAATTAGATCACAGTGCCCTTCTCTGGTTTGAATAAAGCAGAAAAGGTGGTCTTGGGTTGCTCTAATTCCTGTAGGTTTGTTTTACATCACACATTTGAAAGCACCACATTAAGGACTCAGTTGAACCAAGGTGCTGCTTAGTGTAGCTACTCACTGCTTCTCACGTTTGGTGACTCCTGGCTTACTGTGAGTACACCCAGGGCTCATGGGGGCTCTCCTGCAGCTCCTGCAGTCAGTGGGAAACCTAAACTAAATGCATTTTGTAACAAGCATGCTTGAAGGCACGAGAAGGTAAGAAGAAGGGGAATATCATGCCCTAGAAAAGGGAGGGCATGAAAAGATGCAGTCGGTCCAAAACTTCAGCTGTTAAAGTGGGTGAAAACAGGTTTAATTCTGGGAGGTTGGTAAAACTGACAAAGAATATATTTGAAATTAAAGGGAAAATTGATCTTAAATGCCTAGAAAAAAGCTTGACAAGGATTTTGGCAATGCAGTTGGCTCCCAGCAGACATCATGGCAGACCAAAGGCAGACTGAAATAATTCAGTGAAGGCGTACAGCAGGAGATTGCAAAAACAGATGCTTGAGTGCATTTTTAAAACCCGAGCAGATACCATATTGACTGAGCACTCTTGCATTTATTTTTTTTCCCATGGTTTGTTATAAAAGCTTTGTGGTAGTTAACTAGAACCTGCCTTAGGTTCAAGCTGTAAAGGTGGAAGTATTTTAATGCCTGTCATACTCATTATGAATTAAAGAATGCTAAGCTGTTTTAAAAGCACTTCTAAACTGGAGTTCAGCTGCACTGTTTGTTGGTCTTGAGAAATTTATGCAAGTGTTGTAATGTTAGGAAGGCCTTGTCAAAACATTAGAACATCCATAATATCCAGTTTTGCAGCATGTTGTTGGTCTGGTTTTCTCTGCATCTTCAAGCAATGGCAACAAATTCCTGTTTGTTGGAATTTGTTTGGTGGATAATTTCTGCTTGAGGTTTTCTAACCTGAGTGTACAGAATGTTTACCTAAAGCAGGCTTCTGTGAGGAACTTCATATTTCACCCAGTCTCCTTTGCTGTAGCACCCAGGGTTGCAGGCAGCTGGCTCACATTTTCATAGGATCCCAGCATGGTTTGGGGTGGAGGGACCTTGAAGCTCATCCAGTTCCATCCCCTGCCATGGGCAGGGACACCTTCCAGGTTGCTGCAAGCCCCATCCAACCTGGCCTTGAACTCTTCCAGGGGTGGGGCAACCACAGCTTCTCTGGGCAACCTGTGCCAGGACCTCTCCACCCTCGCAGGGCAGGATTTCTTCCTAATATATACCCTAACCCTGTCCTCTGTCACTTTATAGCCAGTCCCCCTTGTCCCAAGTCCCTCTCTTGGAGCCCCTTTAGGCTCTGGAAGGGGCTCTCAGGTCTCCCTGGAGCTTCTCTTCTCCAGCTGAACAGCCCCAGCTCTCCCAGCCTGGCTCCAGAGCAGAGGGGCTCCAGCCCTCGGAGCAGCTCCGTGGCCTCCTCTGGACTCACTCCAGCAACTCCACATCCTTGTGCTGTTGGATCCCAGAGCTGGAGGCAGCTCTGCAAGGGGGATCTCACCTCAGGGGGCAGAGGGGCAGAATCCCCCCCTCCCCTGTTGCCCACACTGTGGGATCAGCCCAGGACAAGGGGGTTTAAGGGTCCCAGCGCACGTGGGGGCACGTGGTCCAGCCCCTCATCCACCAACACCCCCAATTCCCTCTCCTCAGGCAGGATGATTCTTAGTTCTGCACCAATTCCTGCTGTGCAGTCCTGTGTAATCTTTATTTAGAAAGGGGAGGGTGTAGCAGAAAAAGATTGGAAACTGTTCCAGTGAGGTTTGAGGCAAGAGTGAAGAGGTTGAGATCAAAGCAAGCCAGGAATAAATGACATGGAGGAAAGAAATATATATATAAAGCAAGTCTGCTGGATTTAGCATAGTAAGAAATGTTTCTCAGGTTTGTAGCTGAAGATGTGCAGTTTAGACTCTTACCAGGGAGCTTGGTTTACACTTGTGATACCTTAAGGACTCGAGGAAATAAATAGGAAGCTCATTATTTGGGGAGATCATTTTGGTTTCAGCATTTGCATGGGGTAAGACAAGTTCTGCAGCTTCTTCTTGTGCTGCCAGGCTACATAAACAGGGAGTTCAGCACTTGCTGAGGAGGTTTAGCACTTCCCTGGAAGAGGGTTGCCTTGGGGAAGTGTTTTCCAAATCCCAGAGCAGCCAAACGTCTTGAGTTTGTGACTCAAGCCGCTCTGTGCCTGTTATTTGGAAGTCTCCCTGGATGGACTCTTCCCTTTTTATGTCATTTGGGAAGCTGAGGGTTGCCTAGTCTGGCTTCCCATCAGCTGCTCCACTGCATTTCCATGCTGGGAAGCAAAAAAGTTCAAGTCTGACGAAGTGAGCAGAGCTGGTTTTGTTTGCTACACTGTATATGACTCATCCCATCAGAAACAAGTGGAGTTTATTTAATCTAAAGGTAAAACCTAAAGGTAAAATAAAATCTGAGTGTGTCTCAGGTGTATTGGAGGGCTTGGTACAGACACTTCCAAACACAGAGAAAGAGTTAACTGGGAACAGAGGTTTTAGTTGTACTTTTGTACAACTGTTCTTTTGTACAATTGCTCTGAAGCTGCACTAAGAGGATAATACATTCAGGTTGCAACTCCTTGGTGCTTCATTTTGCCTTAAGAAATGGTGTGTTTGGTGCATTTGGTCCCTGTAAGCTAAAAACTAACACAAAAGTTATTTTGTGTGACACCCACCATATAATGCTGTAGATCACATTCCCTTTTGGGTTTCCCCTTCCAGTGGAAATGCTGTCACCTCTGACATTTGGAAATACTTAAGTCTTATCCTATTTGTGCCAGTTCTTGATGCAGAATGGTTGGGAATGACGCTTGAGTGCCTGTCTGTAACCATTGAGTACCGTGAGAGCTTTTCTGCTTGTTGCCAAACAGGAGGGTAGTTTTCAGTATTTTAATTTCCTTTCACTGTGTTATTTGTGGTTATGTTTTTCCCCCTGTAACTTTGGCAGAGGAGACAGCACGTGGAAAAGCAGGAGTTCCCTTCCTGGCTCTTTGCTTCCAGAAACAAACCGCTCTGGTGAAGCTGGGATGGTTCCCGCATCTCCTGAGTTTTGAGGGTGCTGAACCTGAAGCAGGGCTTAGATATCCAACATTCGTGGTTTACTTTCAGAGTTCATTTGTTACATTTTTAACTGACAGGGTTTTCAACGCTTTGCTGCAAGTTCTGTACTGCTCAGCAGCAACTTATGTTCTCACTTGAGGGTATAAGAGGGTTTTAAGCAAAGCTGCATGTTTTGGGTCTCAGGCTCCCGAGGCTCCTATTTTTAGCAATAGCAGGATTGATTTGGTGACCCCAATCTTGAGCCATATGGAGTAAGGGAGAAAAAAAAAAAAAAGTGGGTTTTGTTTTCTAGGAAGGTGATTAGTTGGGAGAACGGAGCAAAAGTGATAGGACAGGGAGAAATAGCTTTTGAGGAGCTATAAATAACAGTCAAGGCAGGAGCTGTAAGAGGACACGGATGGATAGAGCACTTTGGAGTTTTCTTTTTCCCTGTACCTCCACCTCCAGCTTCTCAGGCCTCGCTTTAAAACAGTAAGGAACGTGGCTTTTGAGTACCCAGTGAGTATTCTGGGAGTTACAGCTGTTTGTCAGTGGCCTAAATTCACATTTTCAGCAGAGCAGTATCCACGTTCTTTTTTGTTGTCCCTTTATGCCCCTTCTGGGAACTGCAGGGGTGATTTATCCTTTTAACCAGCACCTCCCAAGTGTTACCCTGGCACTGGCTGCCCAGTGAGCATGCCTTGCCCTGAACTGCTGCTCTCCTGTTTTGGGGCCTCACTGTGACAAAATGAAGTTGATTTCTAATTCCCAAAGGTTTTTCCAAATATTACACTGTTCTCTTTTTGCAAAGTGAAACAGGGCTCTTCTCTCTGTGAGAGGTGGAAAATTACTAAATAAAGCCTTCTGGTTTCTTTGTGGAAAGATGTCAATGGAAAAGCTACCTTTGGTTTAGGAAAAGCCTCAGCAGCAAATTCCTGAAGGCTGGGAGATCGCTACATGCTTGCCCTGTTCTTACATTCTTGCCGCGACCACCAGGGCTAAATTTGGATAAACTTATCTGCAGGATAAAATCTCCCAGTACTGCTCCTGGTCTCTGCTGAGGTATTTATAAAAAAACTCTGAGTGCTGCTGTGAAATGGCTGCACAGTTGAACTTAATCTCTGGTTCAAGAGCTTGAGAGACTAATTCTTAATGTTGTCATCTTCTGAAGTACAACAGCTCTTTAACACTGATAGAAAATAGAAGTAGAACCCTTTCACTTGAGTTCAGGGACATGATTCAGATTAGGTTTTAACCAGCTTGTTTAGGACACCATTTACATTCTCAAATAGCAAAAAAATCTCTACCATGTAGTTTAACATGGTTGGTATTGATGTCACGGTGGTGAAGTTGTGGTTTTGTCCTTACCCTGAGCAGAGGCCCAGGTTTGTCTCCGTATTCTCTGCCAGCTCCCTTTGCTGCTGCCGACTCAAGGAGTCCAAATCTGCTTGGCCCTTAATTGGATTGCTCCTTTTGCTAGAAGAGCGCTGGGAACAGGGAGCCTGCTCTGGGCTGTGGGTAGAGCTGCCAGGCTCACTCTCAGCTACAAACCCCACAGGCTCAAGAAGACCCCCCAGCTGGCATAGGGGGGGGTTTTGCAGCCCCTCAGCACGCAGTGGGCCTGAGGTGTGAGGGCACAGCGAGGAGATCGAGGAGCTCAGCGCAGCCTGTGGCTGCAGGGAGGTGATTTCTGTCCACGGATTAGGATGCACTAATCTTGCCTGGTGCTGAAGTTGAATTTCATCTCCGAAATAGCGTGTTTGAGGCAGTGGAGGAGCTGCCCTGTGACGTTTGTTGCTGTCCATAATCTGAGTGGTGTCAGTAGGCCATGGGGGATCAGAGCCGGGCCCGATCTGGAGGGAGGATCCGGTTTGTGATGTAACCCCGGTGCTGGCACAGAGCTGGGCACGGCAGGCCCACATTCCACACTGCTTCTGGGGATGGCTGAGCTGCCAGAGCCTCCCCGTGGCCCAGGGCATGGAGCTTGGAGTAACAGGGAGAAGCTGAGCTGTGCTCTAGAAATGGCTCGGGGGAAAAATGCTGTTAAAATGCAATTTGGAACAAGGATCTCACTTTGCAAATGAGGGTAAATCTGGTATACAAATTATGGCATCTCTGCTGCTTTTTAATAATTTCCCTCCTGCTTTGCTCTTCCCTGTAACTGGAATACTGTAATTCTCCTGGAGAGTAGCTGTTGCTTGTACATGCTGACCAGGGACATAAGCCCTGAGCTGCTGGGGCTGTGTCACTCCGGAGTTAGCAGTGAGTAGGCAGTAATTCCCTCCAGCTATGGAGAGCATAAAACTTGGAATAATTAAAGCTTCCCTCCTCCAACCCCATCTCCTGCAGCAGGGCCAGTATTTTACATACTATTAGGCAGTTTAAACTCTGATTTATGTTTAAAAAAAAAGGTACCTAAAATATGTTATCCTCTCTGCTAATACCATTTCTTGTGCACCCAGAGGAATTATTTTTGTTGCTGAATGGCTTCTTCTCAGCTCTGCCTCAGATTGTGTGGCCCGTTACATAATCCAACAATTCTGCAAAGGGCATTTCTTTTGAAAGGTCGGTGTATTAAAATGCCCTGCTCCTCCATCACGGATGAGAGGGAGCAGCTCGTGCTGCTGCAGAATGGATAAAAGGGAGAAGAGAGCTTTGCCATTCAGGACGTGCTGCCTCCATGCTGGAGAGAAATGTAATCAGGCTCCTTTCAAACACACCTTTTGTTGGATCAGGAAAGGTCAAGGGAAAATTGAGGAGCACTTGGAGCCTTTAGGTCTCTAATGGCACAGTCTGAGGATTTTTAAATGACTAATCTGACACAAGGTATTTTTTGTTATCGACATTTTATATGCTTTCGGTATCTTTAAGATGCAAATTTCGTAGTCTTAAAATTTGTTGAGATGCTCAGTGTGCCAGCTTCAGTTGCTGTGTTACATGGGAACACCAGACAAATTTAAATTGCTGTCTGCTCTAACTCTGCTCTTCTGTGCTGAAGCTGAATTCCTTCCCACTTCTTTCCAGGGAGTGGGTTTCTAGTTGTTAACAATAATTTTTTTTTTTGGCAATATGCAGGAGCCTTTCTGCTCCTGTGTCTTTCTGCTTTAGAGAGATTCTTGTATATTCCTAAGCTGCAACAATAATATTTCTGTAGTTCCTTAAAAAAAAGGGGATTAAAGCTAATAAATGCTGGCTCAGTTAATTTTTTTCCTCCCAGCATGGATGATTGTAAGTCTTTTTGTCCCTAAGATGTGCCAGGGAGAAGCATGAATGGAAAGAACAGGAGCATAATGCCTGCCTTTTCTGAGGATGAGGCAAGTTTAATCTTTGGAAAAACCTTTTGAGAAACGAATGTACAAATTCTCCATGGAAGGAAATCTCTTCCTGATGGATCCAACCCATCTTCCTGACAGCACGAGCTCTTTAGAACACCAGCCATGCAGCAGCAGCATTTGCCATGCAATTATATGGCTTAGAAAGGCTTGGTGTGACATCCAGCCCCAGGGGAGAACGTTCCCAGCCCCTCCAGGGGCTGAGGTTGGATGCTGATCCCAGCAGCCCGTTTGAGTGTTTGTTCTCTCAGCGTTGATCAGGGGCTGGTTTTGCCCTCAGATTGGGGTAGGTGATGGCTCCAGGTCTGACTGGAGGGAACCTGGTTACAAGTGTGTCTGCTTTGAAGCCTCGATCACTTGACAAGGGAGTGAAAACTGCCTGAAGTCCCTTGACTCTTGGATCCACCCTCCAGCCCGGAGCAGTCAGTCACTTATCAGCCCAGGGGAATATTTTCCAGTCACTCCTTTATGGTTCAGGAACGTGAGAATGCCGAGCCTCTTCGGGATTTTAAGATATTTTAACCTTAAGAGCATCTTGTCTTCTGCTGGCGTTTCCCTGAAGTGAGCTGGGTGTGTTCCGTGAGGAACAGCTTCCCATTTCCCTGCAAGGGCTTTGCCATCCACGTTTGTTTAACTGGGGTTATATAAGTTGTTGAATTGCTGAGTGAAGTTCCCCAGACTTGCCTTTTTTAAAGCATGTGACTGAAATGCCACACAGCTAAATATAATTGTGCCTAGGATGTTGTCTCTGTGCTCCTTGCGGTCTGTGTGAGCTACTCCAGGATGGCTAAAGCAGTTTTTGACTGACATCCTTTAATATCTTCTTTGAAATATGAAATATGAAAGCAATGTGCTCTTCAAGGCACTGAACCAGTGCACAGATTTGCTGTTGATCTGGGTACCATTAACTACTCCAGGTTGGCCAGAGCTGGCTCTGCCCATCTATTAGCTATTTCCAGAGCATTGATCTGAGCATTACAAACAGATGAGAGATTTATTCTGTGTTTCCTATAGAAGTGAATGCTTTAATATCATGCCTGCAGTGACAGTTAAAGCTAATTCTCCCCCCTGGATGTCCAAGGCAGATAAAATCACTTTAATACTGCAGCTCATAAGGCACAGAGTCCTGCAGCTTCCTAGTCCACACTCCTCCAGGGCCTTGAAGCAGATGGGTTTAAAACAGCCAGCAGATTCGGGTAAGGAAGGAGCTACTGTAAATTGGAAATGGAGCTTGCCTTCCACAGGAAATGGGCTGTGGCAGGACTGCAGAGCCCCTGGAGGTGCAGATAGTGAGATACCAAGTTTCCCAGTTGTTCGTGAAAGCCCTAAGTCAGCGTTCCAGTTACCTCTTCAGACTGTGCTCCTTTAAAGAAGCAGATAACTAGGAGAGCTTTGTTCTTTCCAGCTCGCAACCAGGAAAAATAGATCTGTGAACTCCCACAGTTCAAACGTGACTGCAGCCAGCAGGCTGACACCGGTGTGGAGCCGCAGTTCACAAACTCCTGCTCTGATTGTTCTTCTCCTCTGGATATTCCACACTTCAATCAATTTTCCCATCATCTGCAGTGGCAAACATACAGGTTGTTGCAGGAGCAGAATTGTAAACATTGTTCACAGCTGGTGAAATTGAGTTCTGAACCCAAACAACTTCTAGAATAAGAATGTATTTGGTGTGAAAGTAATTTCCAGAAGCTGGAAGTGCATAGCTCTGGTTGCTGTGACACACCAGTGGCTTGTCTTCCCAGTAATGTTCCTGTGGACTGTGCTCGGATGCGCTTTTCCAGTGAATTATGGTTGCTGAGATCAGGTTTTGTGCAGCAGAAGTGACCATAAAACAACTGTTGCATTTCCAAGTCACCGCAGGTGAAGTTAAGCGTTGCTTTTTTTCATTCCAAGGAAACTCTTGAGTAAAAGCATCCAGGGTGTATGTGGGAAAGGATGGATGGGCAGCTTGAGAGCCTCATCCCGACCCAAGGGGTTTATGTTTAGGGAAAGCAGCTGGGCCAGAGGACCTGCAGGAATCCCTTCCAGTCTGAATTCTGTGATTTACAACCCAGAAGCTGATCCCTGTGTCCGTTCTCCATCCACTTGTGCAGGGAAGTGTCCCTTGTCTGCCCTGGGCGTATTCCCAGGATGGCCTCACAACAGCAGAGGCACTGAAGCCATTTACTTAAGAATGCTCTGAATTTTACTTCGGCAAACAAATGGAATTAGTTTGTCACAAATCTTTTTTGCACGTCAAACTAAGCAAGGTTTCCTAACGCACAGAGAAATGAGGAATGTTGGTCTGAATCCAGAAAATGTTAATCCTCATGTCTGTGAACTTGGAGAAAGTAATCCTCAGGTTTCCCTCTCTGTGAAATGAATCTAATGCTATGTCATGAGCTCATGCATTTTATATGATGCTCTCTGGGTAATGTTTTCCCCTCTTCAGCTTCATAAAGCTGCAGGATGAGATGGCAGGAATTAAATTCATGCATTGCTCCAGTTCTCGGTGCTTAGAGAAGGTGTGGGCTCATCTGGGTACCTGCTACACGTGTCAGTGCTGGCTTAAAGCTGCTCCTGGAGCTGGCTAAAGAATGGGGCAAAGCAGGGGAAAATTAATGCCAGTTTTTCGTTTCCTACTCTCTGGTGATTAAAGAATGGGAAACCATCAAACCTACTGAAGATGGGTGAAAACAGGCAGGGTGCTGTAGTGCTTTCCTTGGATGAGGTGCCTTCGCCTTTCTCCAGCTCGGTTCCAGCTGTCACTTTTTTTGTATATTTGACTGATTTCCAAGACTTTTAGTAAAGGTGAGCATTGGAAAGAAACGAAACATTAATTAGATTGCCTTTTTTCCATCCTAAATGGAGTAAAAATGCAATACTTTGACGAAGTGATGGTGAGTTCCCCTCCTCCCCCCATCTTATCACTTAATCAACAGCCTTCAGTGGAGAAGAAAAGAAGAAAAAGATGTTAATTAGGCCAGAGCACCAGACTAACAAAGCCCAGCTGGTGGGGGAAGGAGAGTGGAGAGGAGGGGGCAGGTTCTGGGTGGGGGTTTTTTTTGATGTTCTGACGAAATTATAAATGTTGCCATGTAATAAAGGTGAAAAAGAGCTCGAGTGAGGGCAGAGCAAAGGCAGCTGAGAAGCCCTTTGTGGACTGCCCAAGATCATCTGGGCTTCCATATTTTAATAAATCCTTGCATCTAACCTAGAGTTCCATCCCCATTCCTGAATACCGGCTGGTCATTCCCTGGAGCTCCAGCCAGCTTTAATCCGAGTCCTGCTCAAGGCCAGACTCTCAGGAGCACGTGAAGTGTTTGCGTCTGGTTTTTTTTTTTTATATATATTCTCCCCTTTTGAACCTGCATTTTTTTCTGTTATTTGAATAGTTAAAAATCAGCATAATCCAAAATGCATTTAGGAAAAAAGGTGTGAAAATTTAATGAGGAGCCATCATTGAAATCTTCAACCCTAATACCTGTTTTTGCTGGCAGAGCTTCATTGTCAAATCGGTATCTCACCTGGAGAATTTTGGATAGCACTGATCTGTAGGACAATTAAACCTTCACTTTGCCAAAGGCGAATTCCGTTTAGGAGAGGCATTCCTGAAGGCAGGTGTTTATACAAATGAATCGAATTAGGATTCGTTAATTAGGAGATTTTGAGAGATACAGGCAAGCAGAGGAAGGACTGGGTTAGTTGTACTTGATTCAGTCTGTAAATGAGTGGAATTGGAGGCAAAGGTCTTGATCAGTGCACAGGAGTAAAATCTCCAGAACTTCTCTACAGGCCTGAGAGCAGTGGAGCAGTGAAATGCATGTGCTGGGCTGAGAGGGTTTACAAGGTGGATTTCATTGTACCTACAGACACACTGTAAAACATTCAGTCCCAAAGCAGTTACATTTCATCTGACTGTCATGGGTTCATGGTGAAAATCGTGTTGATTTTTGCACTGGCTTTGTAAACTCCCGTTTTGCGGCTTCAAGCTGTGCTTTCTCTCTTCATACAAGGGGGACTCACCTCAAGGTAGCAACAGCCTCTCGTTGGGCCAGAGCATTATCCTGCTTGGTGATGTGCCCTGCTTTGCCCCCGCTATAAAACTGCCTCGTTACAGTTATATTTTCCTCGTGCTTGAAAATGTCCTTGGAATTACATTGTTTTCCCCTCGCTGGGGTCACCTTCGTGTGTTTCTGAGCCCGTGTCCTGCTTTGCACATCTCCAAGCAGCCCTTGGGCATCACAGCTTCTTGTTTTCTGATTCCTGCAGGCTTTGTTTTCAGGACCATCTCTATTTGACACTGATGCTTGTCTTCAGCTTTAATCTTCATGCTTGGTAGACATAAGAAATGAGCTAAATTAGTTTGCTCTACATTGGTAGGGCTTTTTGTAATACCTGCATTTCATTTAAGCCTGATTGTCTCTGTCTTTGAGCCTGGTTTAACATTTTCTCTTGTCGTCTCTCACTTATATTTTCCTCAGGCACGATGTGGCTTTATGTTTTAAACCCCTTTCTTTAGGCCAGACTTTTACTTGGGGCAATAAATATTCCCCCTGCACTCTCCAGTGCTGTTGGCATTGATTCCTTTGCAGCCCAGTGCATCTTGATTAAATTTGAGTAACAAAGGGATATTTGAATCAATAGCACAATCATTTGTGCAACTCAAGGATGATTGTCAGGTACTGCTTTTTGTATATTCTGAGACTGGTAGGTCACTGATGGCAGATTTTACAATAATTTTTTAGCTCTCAAGATCCTGTTTTTTCTTAATCTGGATTTAGTGGTCTTTCACTACGACATAAATTTTAACAGAGAGTTAGCAGATATGAAGAGCCACTGGATTTCAGTGGAATTCTATGTGCAGACTAATATTTTTCTAGTTTTAGAGCATTAATCTTTCTCATCTTTATCTACACAATTGGTGGATGAGATCAAATCTGCAATAAACAAACCTCTTCAGAAATGACTTAAAACTGTTACCACTTCAGGCAGAAAACCATAAATAAAACTACCAAAAAAAACCCAACCAAACAAAAAAATCCAAATAAATTGGTTGGAAACATCATAGTTTTCTTGAATAGCTTCTGCATTGTTTTTCTGGCATTCTGGTATATCAAGAAGACTTGTAAAGACCTGGTGAGGGAGGGAGATTTAACAGTAGGTTTTTCCTTTCCTTTGTGTTTGACAGCAGTTAGCTTTCAAAACATCCAAAACCTGAACAACCCTCCCCCTCAAACACCTCCCTTTTTCTTCTGCTGTGGAACAGAGTAACTCGTTTGTGGCTGTAATGAAATAAATACAGCTGTCAACATCATGTAGATTGACAGTACCCAAACCTCACAACGATCTTTGCTCGGGGAGCGCTCGAAGGTGCTTGTTCCCTTTCTGCTTGACACTGAAGAATCGCTTCAGATTGGGGCTGTTTTGCTGCTTCCCGTATGTCTGGATGATCCTGAGGTGGGATCTTGGGATGGTTTCCCCTTCCTGCCCCTCCCGAGGGCCCTGCCCTGGGTGAGCTCAGTTCTGTTGTGAGCAGGAGCTCACGGAGATTCCTGCACCCCCTGGGTCCTGCACTTGACACTGCACAAGGAATCAGCTCTGAACACAAATAAAGGCAGGTTCTTATTGTTAAACAGATACAGTGTCATCGCTTCAGCCAACCCTTGGCCCCTTTAGTGTGTTTGTATTGTGATGCTGCTCTGTGTTTTGATGCTGCTGTCTCCAGAATTGTGCAGAACGGGGCAGTGGCAAAGAGGGAACGCTGTGCCTGGAGAAGACCAAGTAAGGGAAGTGCTGGGCTCTGAAACCTCTTATGTAAGCAGTGCAATCTGTACAGTGTCATTTGCTGTTTCTTCTGAACAATTATGGAAATCACTGGCAACTTGCAAAAAGCAGGAGGACCTCAGTTTTCAGGCTGTTATTGTGCTGCAGAGAGCATTCTCTATAATAATTAGCCTTTTTTTCCCCTTTGTTATTTTTTTTTTAACATGTCTGCGTGGTACTGGCAGATTTCAGCTCTTTTTGCAGCTTCTGGCTGTATATCTTACTGGCCAGTGGCCCTCTGGCAACTGGAGTGTAGCTGGAAGCATCACCTCAACTTACTGATGCTGTTTGAGAATGAGTGAAAGTGCAAAACATTAACCCCAGACTGTCCTTTGTAATTTAAAGTCTCTATTAATTTATAACTCGAGGCTGTTTGTCCTTCCAGGATTTTATTCTAACCCAAAATAGCGTTTTAAAGAGCATTTTTATCTGTATTTTTTGTCTCTTGGGGTTGTGGGGAGAGACGCCAAATCCAATCTGTGTTTTTAATTTGCATCATTGTGGAGTTACCTGTGCTGATGACAGGTACTCAGATGAAGGTGGTGTTGTGTGGGAATTTATCATCATCTGTGTTTTTTTTCAAGAGGATCTGAAACGGATGGAAATGTGGGGTTTAAGTTTTAAACCCAGAGAATATTTGCTAAGGAGACCTTTTGATACAGTTGTCCAGTTTAATATTTTTAAGTTATTTTTAGGCTTTGTGCAAAAGTTGTAGTAACAGCTTAGTGAATCAGACTCAAACCCGAAAGCTTTTGACAGCTTTTTATTCAAATTACAGATACTCCCCTTAATAAGAGGAGTTACAGCACTCTCCTGTCCCACGGGTGTCTGTCGTGGAGCACCAGCAGCAGAGCAGCTCATGGGTATCCTAAAATATACAGAAAACACATATTTACCCCCCCCCCCCAGCCTTGCCACAAAGGCTGGGCAAGAAGTCTTTCTCCAGGAACGGTTCCTTAGGAGCCAGGACAGCTGGAGATGCAGGATTGAATTGCAGCTCTGCCTTCATCTGCAGGGACGTGTTGGGCAGGGCAGTTCATGCCCTTCAGGCAGCAGTGGAAATGGGAACCTGCAGAAGGGGCTTTGCCTTCCTGAGCCACTGGCTGAGAGTGGCAGTTCAGTGTTAGGGTGGAAGGGAGGGAAGGAAGCTGTGATGTGTGGGAGAACTCTGGGAGCAGGTGGGAAGGAGCCGGGCTGTGCCTCGTGCTGCTGCTCCAGCCCGGGCTGTGTGCAGAGCACGTGGAGGTGCAGCCGGCCTGGCTGTGATTTACACCTCAGTGGGAATACAGAGTGTTCCTGGTTCAGCATCCCTTGGAATGGGGACAGCCCAGAGGAGCGGGATCGTGCCGTGGTGTCCTGTGTTACCTCAGAGCAGCGGGAGAACTGTGGGATCCGTGTCCGCCCCGGGGACAGCAGGTTGGCCCAGGACAGGTTGTGGCTGAGGAGGGCATGTGGAGTGCACTGGCCTGTCCTGCCTCCCTGCAGCCATGGACTGTTTGCTGTAGGTTTTCTGGGCTCCTCTAGTCCTGGGGTACGAGGCTGGAGAATCCTTGAACAAATGAGTTGGTAATGGAAGCAATTTCTGAGGTTCATATATTTTCTCTCTGTGTTCTTGTAGCTGTCACGTGCAGCTGCAGCACAGTTGCTCTTCAGGCAGGACTGTGGCAGCAAGGAGAAATTTCTCTGTGTGCTCCAGAGCCTTTTGGTCTTGATTTCTTGCCCAAATGGTTCTTTAGAGATGCATCTGTAGTTCAAATTTCCTGTGTGATTGTCTGTCCACACACAGCTCTTTGTTTCACTGTCTTATTAGTGGATCAAACGATGGAGGGGTGGGAGATGCCCTTTTTTACGCTATGAATTTTCCTAAGGCTCCAAACCCTCCTTTTTTGTTTTCTACAATCCATTGACTCGTCTCTCAATCCCCTTCCTGAAAACAAGCCGTGAATTTGAGGAGACTTTTACCGGCTGTGTGGCCCTGTAACTCCTCTCACCCATGGGAAGTGAAGAGGGGGAGCACAGCAATGACAGGTTTTGCTGCATAATCTGTGTCTGGCCAGCTGTGTTCTAATCTTTTAGTTTCAGGAGGGGCCTGATGGGGGAAGGGACTGGCTTTAAGGCAACACTGTTCTCAATAGATATCTTTGAAAATAGGATTGAAGGACAATTTAGGATGTCTGTGCTCTTAACTCGGCTCTGAAGCTGGTAAGTATTGAAGGATTTCATGCCATAGTAAGGATATTTTGGCCTGAGCACGAATGTCAGCACGGCATCTCTTCTCAGAGTTCTGTGGGATGCTGAAGTATCCTTGGTGCTGTCTGTTCTCTAACAAAACCATCTTTGGGCCTCTGTGTGTTTATACCACTGAATTTCCCTTTCTCTTAGGAGGTTGAGTCTCTCCTGGAGCTGGGGTGATCCAGCTACTTCAGGAAAATAGGTCACTTGTATCTTGGGGAATTCCCTGCCTCAGAAGTCCTAAATAGATGGAAGAGGAGGTCAGAGCAGAGCTCACCGCTTAGGGTTTTACCCCTTCTGCCCTTGTAGATAGGTCTGATAAAGAAACCTCTTCGGAGAACAGACATCTGGTCATGAACACTTAACCCTGGCCAACTACAAGGTCCACACAACTCAAAAGGGCCTGACTGTCCATCGATCTGCCTGGAGGTTCCTCCTGGCTGGTGTGCAGGTACCGCTGGCACGGACGGACCCTCCGGAGTGGCCGCTATAACTCAGGGCAGGAGTGCCCTGCTCTGGCCTTGGCCCTCCATCCACGAGTGCTCCACGGTGTGGTTCTCTATGAAAGCTGTGTTACTGTAGATGTCTTCTCTAACTCTGTTTTCTGCACCTCATTGCTTTGTTGTGTATAAGATCTCTTGTTTTCTGCCGCTCTGTCACTGCGTTTCTGCTGCCCCTCCCTCTAGCTGGGTTTGTCAAGTCGCCCATGTCAGAAACTAAGCTCACGGGGGACGCCTTTGAACTGTACTGTGATGTGGTTGGGAACCCCACTCCAGAGATCCAGTGGTGGTATGCTGAAGTCAACCGGGCTGAGTCTTTCAAACAGCTGTGGGATGGCGCTCGGAAGCGCCGTGTCACCATTAACACTGCCTACGGGGCCAATGGGGTGAGTGTGCTGAGAATAACCCGCCTTACCTTGGAAGACTCTGGGACTTACGAGTGCAGGGCCAGCAACGATCCCAGGAGGAATGACTTGAGGCAAAATCCCTCCATAACGTGGATTCGAGCCCAGGCTACTATAAGCGTCCTGCAGAGTGAGTCCGGCACCCACCGTAGTGGCACTGTAGTACCTAGAGGCAGTCTAGTGACCCCCATCCCGTTATCCCCAACCCTCTGCCTGCCTGTCCTCTTGTGCTGACCCCCAGACCGCTCCTCCACCCGTAGCGCTGACCTTGTGTGCCATCCGTGTCTCTTCTCCTTAGGATCAAAGCACTTGGGGAAAATCTGTGGATCTGTTTTAGAGCTTCTGTGTGAACACGAGCCCGGTGTTGGATTTGTGTTTCTTCCCTACCCCTTTTAGTTTTGTAGAAGGTTTCCAGCCTCCCTGGCTTCTCCATGAGTGCCTTTATATTTGATTTCCGTGTTCTTCCCAGGTCTAACCGTTTTGTTTTGATTTCTTCTGTTCTCTTGGAATTTCTCTGAATGCCTTCTCACGTGTTTTGGTTGCATATATGCTTCTGTATAAATCCTTCCCTTTCAGTTACATGGCACCTTTAATGTTTAGATTTTTCCATGAACTCGTGGTGTTTCTTTTCCTTCCTGAACAGTGGCATGTTCCTAATGAGTTCTCTGATGCAGCAGCACTGAAGTGATGCAGCTATTCCTAATCCAGCCTGTGAAAGGAGAGGGGGGAACACCCTCTCGAGAGCAGAGACAATGGTTGGCCCAGAATTGCTTTTTGTTCTTCGTTGTTACAAGACTTTCCTGCCTTCAGTTGGCTTTTAAAGCCATCCCGGAGGAGTTTGGGAATCGATACTATCAGAGTCAGCAGAGAAGAACCCAGTTTTGTTTTGGACAAGATGTTAAACTCTTGCCCTTGCTAATAGTGAAGGAAATGTCTAAGGAGTTGCAGGTAGAGGGGATTAATCTGCCATGTTAGAGGTGCAGGAGAACTCACTTTTTGCATTAATACCCAGTGTCCTAAGGTGACAAAAGAGCAGAGCAAAGTTGTTGTCTTGCTCTTGTCCCTTGTGCATAAATAAACCCTTTTTGCACCACCTGGAGTTTTGTCTGGGTACAAAAGTGTCAAATCTGTAATTATACCTCAGTTATGTATTTGAATACCTTAAGACAGACCCAACCCCAAACTCTCCCTAAACCATAGCGCTGCAGTCAGCACTGCTGGATCAGAGACCTTCCCTCTCGAAAATGCAAGCAGCATTGATACATGTGGAAAAACGGACGATGAACCCAATGATGTGGATTGACTTAAAAAATTTAAGTGGCATTGGGTGGTTCAAGCTCGAACCTGCTCAGCTTTCAATCCTAATGAACCCTTGATTCCTCCCTGGTCCTTTGAGGTCCCAAAGGACTCGGATTGCTTGCATGACCTACAGCAGCAAGAGCCTGTCATCTTAGGAAATGATACTACCTTGAGACAAAGCCCAGAAATTTGTCTTCTAGGAAATGATGTCTCCTGGAACCCCCCCTGCCCCATCCAGACCTGTGGGGTCTCTGGAGTGTGGCAGGTCCTGAGCTCCCCTGGCTGTGTGCAGTCAGCTGGAGGGACCTGCTGAGCCAGAGAATCCTTTTCATATGCAAAGCCAACCCTTGGGAATGAGTTGCTGTGAGTTTTCCATATGCCAAGTGGGTTTTCTCTCTCTCAGGCCATTGGTACTAACCTGCTCCGGGGACTGGAGCTTAACCTTCCTCTTCCTCCCCAGTTAACTCCATGTTGCATCTGGTGTTACTAATTCAGGAATGTGTGTGGTGACTTCCCTGCCAAGTGCCTTGTGCCTGGGATAATTCTGCTTTCCATGGTGGGGTAAATGTTGAATTAACTACTTTAATGCCTTTACTCTGTAATGTTGTGTATGATAAGAGATCTGACCTGCCACTGCTTGGGAAAGACGCCGTGGACATCCAGCTCCTGCCTGGAAACGGAGATAAGGCGGGAGAGGGTTTCCAAGGAGGTTGGAGACCTGGAGACCATCTTATCTGAGCCTGCCCAAATTGTCTCAGCCGCTCTGTTGTGTGTCTGAACACAGTTTGCCTTTGGAGTGGGAATTGTCTCCCTAAGCAGTTGGAATTTCCAATTAATGCTGGCCATGTTGCTGCTGCCCTGTTTGACCCCAGCACTGGTGAAAGGGAAGGTGCTGTGTCTCAGGGAGCACAACCTCCACCCCTGTCCTTGGAAGAGAGTCAGTGCAACTCGATTTTTAAAATTTGGCACCCAAGAACTCCCATCTGCCTTCTGTCTCATTCCCAAACTGGAACATGGATTTCACTTATTGGGCTTTTTTTTTCAGTTGGTTTGCTTGGGTTTTAACTTTGAAAGCTGGTCCTACATCAAATGGGCAGTTGAAGTCACGTGTAAAAAGTGACTCTTGCAGGTGAACACCCTCCTGGGTGTCACTCTCCCAGCAGTATTCCGGTTGCAGTTTGTCTCCTGGAATGAAATCAGGCTGGGACTGCCTCTTAGCTTTTTTTTATAAACAAAGTACCATAAATTCAGGTAAAGATGAATATGAAACTCCATTTGCCTTTCATTTTCCTAAACTAAAACTTAAAAAGTTGCAAGTCAGACACTGAATTACTGTTTCAAACGCATTGCTAACCCTATTTCCATAGCTCTGTATTTTTCTGGGAATGCAAATGAGCTTTTTGTTGGGGATGGAAAAGCACTCAGGGCAGTCCAGTAATAAATATGGCTGTAACACAACAGCTTTGTACTGCAGGGCCCAGAGAGATCCTTGCAAGGATGAAATCCCCTGTGTGGGAGAAAGGAGGCAGAAACACAGTTACAAATGTGTGGTAAGAGCAAAATGTCAGTGAGAAAAGTCAAACCCCCTCTGTTACTGCAGTACCTGCCGGTGCTTCTGCAGGTAGATAACAGCCCTGGGTTTAAATAACTGTGGAAAGGAGGACTCCTCAAAAACATCCAGCCTGCTGGAGAAGGGATGTGCAGGGCTGGAGTGCTCCATCAGGTTATTGGTAGGTAGATATTTTTTCTCTCTGCCTCTCTGGGCAGTAATTCCAGGACAGAGGAGTGTCTGTGTTGGGAACTGCGATGTTTCTGACACAACCGGTATTTTCCATCCCCCTCGTTCTGTTTCATAACTTGCATTCCAAGTGCTCTGCGGATGAGCAGCCAAAAGACTACATGGATATGACTAAACTTACCCTCCAAATCGTTACCACAAGGCACAGCAGAGTTTACAGAATTCTAACTGCTTTGACTTGCAAAAATCACGAAAGTGTTGGTTGCTGACCCGCTGCCTCACCTTCTGCCGAGAGCGGGGAGAGGCAGCTCCTGCAGCCAGAGGGGTTGGTGCTGCCAGCCGTGGTTGGAGAAATGAGCAGCTGGCAGCAGCCACCTCTTGGGAATCCATTTCACCCTTTAAAGTAAGGAAATAAATCCAAGGCTGAGGGCACAGCAGCACTGAACAGCAGAGGCCCTTAGTCTTGGCCTTTAGTCCAAGCTGAAACCAGACCCACTATTACATTAAGTATTTTTTGAAGACCAACAGCAAGAGTTCTTAATTTCTTTTAAGCTCTGTCATCCTGTGTCAGGTGTTTTTTTTACAGAAAGCTTGAAACCAGATGTGAGCCACGAGACCTTCCGTAGAAAGGTCTTTTTTCCAAGTTTGGGAAGAAACTTGTCTCTGACTGTGCCAAAAATTCACCAGCCATGTTTGTTAGTGAGTGAGAGCCATCTGCATGATTTTAAGCACATGTGGCTATCAAATGTAAGGACAGTGCCCTCATACTAATTTGAACACTTCTGAAAGGCTTTCCCCTAAAAAAAAAAAAAAGAGGTGAATTTGCTGTTACCAGGTAAGATAGTGAAGTGAAACAGCCTGGGTTCCGTTCCCAGCAAAGTAACTCCTGGGGTCTGTTTATGCACTGAGGCTCCTTTTCCCCCCCCTTCATTAATTTTATGTTTAAGGTTACTTTAGAAACAAAATAGGTCCAACTCTTAACACGCTGGGTAAGGGCTGATTTCAGCCACTCCTCACCAGGCTCGAGCCTTACCCACGCTGGGTGTTGGCCCCATTTCAAGCACCAGGGAAGTTGGGCTGTTTGGAATCTCTTGTGTGCACAGGATATTTTCCATAGGTAGACTTCAGTCTGTTTGCAGGGGGAAATCCCAAAATACTATTCAGAAGTCTGAGGGCTGTTCTGTATAGAATATGGGTTTGGTTTAAACCTCAAAGTAGAGGAATCAAACAGCTGGAAAGAAGGTTCTGGAGGACAAACTGGTCTCATGTACACTGACAGGACACATGTTCTCCCATGTTATGGTCAGTAATGTGCAAAAAATCATTAATGGTGTCACCTAGAAACCTGTAGCGATGTGAATGTTACAATAAACCATCTAAATAACTCTCTTCTTTCCATCCAGGAGTGCTGATCCCTAAGGTGTTGCCTTCACTAGTGGTCAGCTGTTGATTGTGGCTTTCTCGATGTCTCCCAACTAGTGCAGTGACATTCCTTGTGTAGTCTCTTTCCCATCCCGACTCCCCTGTGGATTTTAGAGTAGCGTGGCAGTGCCGGGGGAAGGTGAGTTGCTATGAGCTGTCCCCTCGTTTCAGAGCCCCGGATCAACGCCAGCGAGGATGTGGTGCTCCACGTGTCCGGGGTGGCCGTCACGTTGCAGTGCAACCTCACCACCAGCCCCAGCCCCCTCTCCGCCAGCTACTGGGTGAAGAACGGGGAGGAGATCCCAGGCACTAGGAAACTCTCCAACACTACAGAATACAAGTGAGTCCTGTGGGAATAACCTTCCTGTTCCGCTGGAGAACGCCGGGCTGGCAGAGCTGGGGGCTTTGGAGAAGGAGTTGTTGGGTTCCAGGGTGTCTAAAGCCCTGGATCTTGCAGTCTGAACTCATTTAGGTCTTCTCTGGGGCACATGTGGTGTGTGGACGTGGGCACAGGCACACAGGGC
The DNA here is from genome assembly GCF_003031625.1 of Empidonax traillii. NCBI lineage: Eukaryota > Metazoa > Chordata > Aves > Passeriformes > Tyrannidae > Empidonax > Empidonax traillii. The sequence continues at coordinate 1,100,720 of NW_020955205.1, forward strand.
AGTTTTCTTCCCCCGTGTGTGGTCTGTGTCCGGCTCATCCCTACGTGGAGATGGATCCTGTGCATGTCTGTGTGGGGCTGGGAGGGGCAGCACACAAATCACTGCTGAGGTGGGCCGGTTTAGTCACCTCCTGGCCTTGGGGGTGAGAGAGGGAGATCTCAGAGTTGTTAGTGAAGGTTGTCAGACCACTGCTAGGACATGTCCCACAGCTTCACTAAACCCTGTCGCTTGTGCCTCTGGACTGTCTGTGCATCCCCAGCACTGACCTGTTCCCTGGCTCTGTCCCTTCCACCCAAGGCTGAGGGGAGCAGAGCCTGCACAGCCACCTCCCTTGTTTCACTGGAGCTTGCACAGAGCACAAGTCCTTGGAGGGCTTCCATATTCCTGGGGAGGGACTTTCTTGCCGTGGAGTTGCTGAGAGCACATGGAGCTCCCTCAGCGGTGCCCTCAGAGATCTGTCCTGAGAGTGTGATTTTCTTTCCTATTTTCTTCTTGCCATCCATTTTCTTCCCTTGCTGCCAACATGGGCAGCAAATACAACTCTCAGTTCAGTGTTAGGCCAAGATGAAGAAGAGCACCTAAGGAATGCTTTAACCCCTGCTGGGAACTTGGTGTCTCAACTAAATAACTCAGCTGCCTGTTTGCTGTCTCTGGGGTGGCTCTTTACCCACCCTAATGTTCCCTGACATGGGATTAGGAAATGTTCAAGGTTTTCATTGCCTTAGCAAAGCAGCCTTTCATCCCCAAGTTTATTTTTTAACTCCAGAAGTTGGGTTTAATTCTGCAAATATGTTTTTTCCCCTTTATTTTCCTCTTTAGCCCACTTTGCATTACCTGTTTAATCTTCCAGTTTAAAAATTGGTCTCACTGCCATAATTACATCCTGTTACTTCCTCAGTGCAGTGTTTAACACTGGCCTTGAGTTTTAAAGGCTCTGCTTTCTTATCTGGCAATTAACTTGATGAGCAGTTTGGTCCAAAAGCATCAGTTCGAGTGGTGCCAAAGGTACTTTGTGTCAGGGTTACTGAAAACTGCACCTTGTTATCCAGGAAACTTTTAAGGATTGAGGCTGACTTCCCTGTAATATGTTCCAAGCCATTTTTTCCTTCCAAATTCTTCTGCAGGGGGAGGATTAAGCTTGGCTTCAGTTTTAACTTCCTGGATAAGAACGTAGCAAAGCGGGCTAGAGTGAGACAGTCACTGTGTTCCCAGGGCATGGAGGGGTTGTTGAAGCACGCTGGAATCCCAGGGGCAGCTGGAGAAATCAGTAGATTTACATTTGCAAGACAGACCTTGATTTCCTGATCACTTCTAAGCTGCTTTGCTGCACGTTGGGGTTCCAGGCTTTCCCTGGCGTTCTGTTCTTGCCCTTGATCTGCTCGTTAACTTCTGCCTTGGTTTGGTTACTCTTTAAATCAGAAACACCAGATTCTCTCAGTGACGATCCAGGCCAGCAGTGTCAACGTGGCTGTGGTTAAAAGAGGATATTCAGCTCCACCATCTCTCCACGTGTTTGGTTTATCTTTTGCTTTCTATTTATTTCCCTGACAAAATTCCAGGTTCTTGGGTTTTCAGTCATTAATGTGTTGCTTTGCTGTGAGATGTAGTTTGTGCTTGGAAGCTCAGTGTTCACCATCCAGGAAGCTTCAGAACTTAGAGGTGAAACTACTTCCCTTAGAAATCCTGCTTCACACGACACTGGAAATCGAATATATCTTTCCTAGTTCCCCTTCAGACTCGATGTAGCTGCTCCTGCTGGAAGGCAGTTGTTGGCTAAACAGACTTGTCTGTCTTGAAAACTTTGCAGCTGTATCAGTTTACCCTTCTTTAAAGATTGATGGTAATAATACCCCAGTGCCAGCGTTGTAGTGTCACACTTTGCAAAGCAGCCTGTGTGGAACTGAAAGAATTCAGTGTCTTACTTACTTCCCCCCACTTTTAAGCATTGACTGATTTAAAAAAAGCAGTGGTCAAAGTGTGATTATTTAACTATTGAGGCCCTGAATGCATTTGGGGAGTTGCTTATCTGAAAGAGGCATTAAGTCTGTCAGTGACTTTAAACCTTCACCAGCAACTCTGGAAAGTAAGTGCTGTAAACACTGGGAGGATTGCGTTGAACTGAGCAGCTTTTTCCGTGTGTCTAAGCAGTTTCCATGTGTAATTAAATGGTTTTATTGCAGGGTTGCTGTTCAGCTGCATGCTGTTTGCTTAGGGGTTTAAAAAATTAATAGTAATAAAAGAAAGCCAGAGAAGCCTTTTGGTGAAGGGAGGGAGGGGTGGGCACGAGAGCTCTGCCTTAGGCTGGGCTCGGAGGGGGTGGTGCCTGCCTGCTTAGGCCGCTGACCTGAGCAGGGCTTGCACCAAAGGAGCTGCAGGGCACAATTAGCAGCCGTTAATTGAGTTAACTGTGTAAAATCCAGCAAAAAGATCCTAGTCTGGGGTGGGGGGAGTAAATTCTGCTGCCAGCACGGTGCTCTTACACGTGTTCTCTCCCTGTCTGCAGGATCCTGAAGGCCAGAGCAGAAGAGTCGGGGGAATACTTGTGTGTGTTTGTGTTTTCCAACTCTCCTGTAGCCAACGCCACTATAGAAGTGAGAGGTACTCCTGGCTTTGTGTGTTTTGGTTTGTCTCCTCTCCCTGAAAATGCCATTGCTCTGCCACATCTCTGGGGGGCTGTTCAAGAGAGAGAACTCAGGAGGCCTTTCTTGTGACACAGAACCCGTGGTCAGACCTGGATCAGCAACACAGTTCGTTATAAATAATGATTTATTATGGTATATAATAATTAGACTTCCAAGGGAAGGGCTTGCACACATTCCTAGGGAAACGTCTCACAGAGATGGGAATGTGACCTTTGCATTTGTGGTGTAGTCAGGGGATGCTGCAACACCTTTTCTGCCTTGTGCATCCTCTGGCATCTTTAGGACCCTAAAATGTAGGACGGAAATGGCAAAATGTGAAAGGCTTGCGCCACGTTTTGCCGTAGTTGTTGAACAAAAGAGCAGTGTCTGGGTCACAATATGGAGGCAATTGGTAAATAGTCAATAATTTCAGCTAAAGCTGTTTTGGGAATTTCTGAATCTGAGAGTAATTCACTGGGGTGTGTGACGTGGCAAATTCACAGCATTGTTCTCTCCCCAGAGCAGCATCTCTGGGACCATGCAGGCCCATGGGGAAGGGGAATAGTGCCAGAAAAATAACCATCCTGGCTGATCTGGTTCTGATTTGCTGTGTTGATGATTTAAAAGTTCTTTCCCAACAAGTGTATGGGATGTGAACACACAGAGATGGGCTGTTAGTGAATAAAACTCTGTATTTATCTCTAAAAATAATTACTGCCTTGCTTAGAGCAGTTTGAATTCCAACACACTGTGCTTCTGGTGAGCTTCATCTGGGTTTTCAAGGTACACAGGTGGAGGGGGGTTATCTTCCTTTTTTTATTATTTTTTTAGTTTTTTTTTTTAACTCTCATTCTATTCTTCTGCCCTAATTGCTAAATCTTCTAATATTATCATAATTAAAATCTTAAGGTCTTGCTTCCTTCTTTAGGCTGCTTTAGGTGACAAACCACTTCTGGAGGTGGGAAAGGTAACTTTGGGAACAGAGTAAGACCTTTTCCAGCTCTGTAGAATCTCTCCAAAGATCCTTTTGGGGATATTTGCCTCAGGGTTTGGCCCTGCCAGGGGTTGGAGGTACCTGCTCAAGCTTTCTGCCAAGCAAACTGGGAATTGGAGCACTTGGACACCTTTTAACTGGAAAGATGCTTTCCTTCTGACTCCAGTTCCTTGGAAACTTGGGGAGTGACAAATTGGGATGCATTTAAGGCACCAGGCAGATGTGATGGACAGTGAGACGTGACTCTTGCTTTCCCCTGCAGATGCTGTAATTTAATGCTTACCTGCAGGGGTGGTATTTGTGGTTAAGCAGCTGAACACAAATTTAATTGCTCACAGTAATCTGTGGTGCAGTTTCATCTGTGGATGCACCGGGAGAAGATGGTTCTGAATATGAAAATGCCCGTGGGCCAAAAATAGTGACTTTGTGACAGCTTGTGAACAACTTCACCAAGTGCCTCGTGGCAGATGCAGCCCAGGATATCCACCACCATTTGCCTTCCATGTAGTGCTGCCTGTTTGCCTCCACGTGTCCCTGGAAGTGCTGGGTGGGGCTTGGAGCAACCCGGGATAGTGGAAGGTGTCCCTGCCCATGGCAGGGGGTGGGACTTGGGTGAGCTTTAAGGTCCTTTCCGTCCCATTCTGGGATTCTGTGATTTTTTCTCTTGGTAAAAACATCACTGGGGCAATAGTGTAACAGCAGTTGGAAATACTGGGGTTTAATGGCAGTCTCTCGTACTCTTCTGGGAATTCCAGGTCTGGCTTCCCTCATCCAGCTTTGGGATGAAGCGCCTGGTAGAGACCTTGAGTGTTCTTGCTGGGATCCTCGGGGCCTTGTGGGCACTGTGTGAGTGCAGCTCTAAGCCTGAAACAACAGGCTGAGCAGATGCTGCTACTGGGAAAGTTCTGCCTTGGAACAGGGATCTTCTCCCAGCCTTTCCGTGGGAGTGCTGCAGGGAAGCAGGTTATTCCAGCAGGAGCAGTGGGGATGACCCCGCCAGGCCCTGGCCAAGGGGCACTTTGCCCTCTCCTCCCCTCCTGGGAGGGGATGTTTGTCATTGCTCCGTGGCCACGCCGTGGAAGTCCCTGCAGTGCTCGTGCTGTGCTGTTGGGAGGTTGGAGCTCTGGAGAATGAAGATTAAAAGAAAGAAGAGGAATGAAAAGCAGCCCTGAAGAATTCTGCCTCTGCAGTGTTCCTGCTCTTACCGAGAGCTCGGGGGAAGGTGGAAGAACAAATGGGTTTCTGTCTGGTCTGCTGCAGAGCAGCCTGGGGAAGGACATCCCTGCAGTTCCCTCTGGCTGCCTAGGGGTAGCACAAACAGCAAGGAAGATCCTGGATTATGTACCATAACGGAGAGGGCATCTCTTCTCTCTGCCCTGCCTGCCCATCCCAGGCTCCCTTTTCTCCATGTCCAGAGCTGTATCATTCCTTCTCCTCTGAGGCCTTTGTGCCATTCCCTCATCAAGGGACTCTCTGACTCTGCTCGCTCAGTTTGCACCTTTCTCTTCCTCCCACTTGCTCTTGGGGAAGATCTTGGCTCTGGACTCCTGACTGTCTTAGGAAACCTCTGCTGCAGCCCCTTCTCTCTACTAGAAATTAATCAAGAAATGGGACACTCTTGGCAGAGCTGGATCTTGGAGTGATCCAAGAAGATCCACATCATGTTCTCTCTTTGTGCCATCAGTGTCTTCGCTCTGTGCCCAGACTACGAAAGGAGACATGGATTAGGATCATAAGGCAGGGAAACAAATCTTCCAGAGCCCTTTTTATAGGTGACCCATAAGACATCACACTTTTTATTGCAGGAATATTTTTAGGTGCTTTTGCCCTTGCCTTAATTTCGTCTGTTAATGGGAAACTTGAAGGGGTTTTGTTAACTGGGGCATGGTTTGGAGGTGTTACACATATTAATTCAACTCTCCTTTTTGGTAGTGCTGTAAAATAGCTTGAAAATACTTGGAAATTAAGGGCTGAATGCCTCCCATATATCAAGTGCCCTGTAACAAGGCAAAACCCCCTTTTTCAGGTCTGTGTTGAAAGCAAACCATTCAGAAAGCAGCTGCATGGTGTGTTTTGTGCCTGTTGGGGACCTGGAGCATGGAAGCCCAGTGTTTACTCTGGCACAAGCCCTCCTTTCTCTTGTGATTTGGTTTAAAACGATCAAAATGCTGCTTATTCCTGTGTCAGGAATCCCTGAATGCATGTTTATTTTGCCTTCTTTTTGGTAGCAGTTAATTTAAATTAGCTCTGCCTCTTCTTGCTCTTCCATGTGCTGTTCCAAGGAAACCTTGGGTATCTTTCCAGTGTCACAGTGCAGGAGTTACAAACTGTTTCTCCAGGGGCAGTGCCTGGGTTTCAGTGGAGTAGGAGCTGACAGAGCAGGCTGTGTCCACCTCTGAACAGAGATGGGGATTCTGCTGCCTGAAAGCTGGAGTGAAATCCAAACCCTTCCTGAACAAAACCTGCCTCATTCTGGCCTTTATCTGGCACCAGGGCAGAACGGCGTGAGGAACAATCCTGCCTCGAAAAGTTTCCCAGGAAAACATGGCTCTGTGCCTGAGGTTTGCTGAGGGGTGGTGGGAGAGCAGGACACAACTTCCCACAGGTTAGGAGAGGAAACGCTGCGCTAATGTCTCACTGGGTAGCACCATGCCCTGAATCATCAGTGCTGCACTGGAGCTCCCCTCTGACTGCCTGCAGAAATAGTCCCTGTCCCAGCAGAGCCAGGCAGGAGCAGGAGGTATTCTTGGCACTCGTGCTCCACTGGGAGAACCCTTTGGAGATGGCCCCTCCTTACAGTGTCGCTGTCTGTGGGCTGTAGGAGAGCTCTAGGTCACCCTGCAGTACAGGTTGAGGTGTCCTAGAAAGCCCTCCCTCTTCCCTTCCCTCCCTCTTTCCCAACCAGCAGCTGACACAAAGTGGGCCAGCTGTGCTTTCTGCCTCCCCTGGCCCCTTTTCCCAGCATGGATCTGCTGCTGAGCCATGGCCCTAGAAACCAAGTGCTGGCAATGGAGCCTGTGTGGGGCTGCAGCTCCAAGCTCATGAATCCTGTAGCTGCTTCTCCTCTGGGGGGTTGCTTCCAGTCCCTTTTGGCAGCCCAGGTCTGGGATCACTGCCTTGTCACCACACGTCTCTTGTGCTCCACTCCCACTGGCCTCTCGTGTTCCTGAGGCGGAGAAGATCCCTGCTTGTCATCCTCAGGGAAGCAAAAACCACAGGGAGGTCACTGGGCTCACCCAGCTCCTGCCTGAAGGAGAGCTTCCTTGGCACCTTTCAGCAGACCACGAGATGAGATTCCCTTCCTGAACCATCAGTATTCGGAACAAGTGCCATTTTCCTCCCTGGAGCTGCAGACATTGCAGGCGCACGGCAGTGCTTGGGGTCCTGAGGTCACACAGCACACACGACCCTAAAGCTCATTTATTTTCTGCTTGAAGACCTCCTGCTCAAACCCTTGATTTCCTCTGGGTGTCATTGCCCCTCGCAGGCACAGGGGGTGTGGAATGGCCTTGCCTTTCCCGCTGCCTTCAGTTTCTGTACCTGGCAGCTGCTTTTTTGCACAAGACCAGAGAATTGTTTGGATCTGGTGTCTTCATTCAGTTCAGGTTTTATGTCTCTCAAAGTATTCTCATGTTTGATGTGGATACGTTTTTAGGTGTCACTTTTCTTAAGGATAAATAAAACCCCTTGGTTTGGTCCTTGGCGTTGTTCTTACCTATCGTGGTTATGGTTGGCATTGTCTGTAATGAATTTTCTGGCACCTGTCATAGCTTCATCCTTTGGTCAGAACTCCTGCAGAACTCAGGGGTGCATTGGGAATCCTGTTGGAATTTCCACAGGCACTTGGAGAACGCCTGGGTCAATGGGTGTGTCATCTTTGCAAGTGGACACATGCTCAGGAGCACCAGAGCTCCTGTGTTCTTACAGCCTTTTTTGTTGTTCAGCAGCTGATTCTGATAATGTTGTGAGAGGCACAGTTAATCAGCTGCATTGCTGCTAAGAGGAATCCAAGGCACGGGATGTTTCCTGCATTTCAAACCCCTTGCCTTTGAAATGTGACAATATTAAGCGCTTCAGCTTGCCAAGCAATTTCCCAAGGAGTTGTAATTTTTGGGACGAGCAGGTTCAGCTGATGTCTGGTACCACAAGATGTTTTGTTCACTTTGATCAGAGCTGTGAAATCTGCTCCGTTATTTCAGCTGGAGGTGCTCCCCCTGTACCTGTCTGCAGGGGGGACTTGCTAGTGGGGAAAGAAACTCTCTTTGGCAGGAATTCTGGTGCTTGGGGGTCTCTTCCTGGAGCACCCAGCCTGGCCTTTGACTGGATTATCCGATCAGTGTCCTGCCATCACACAACAGGCCACGTGTGCCGTAATTAGTGGGCTGGAGGGCTTTAAAGGTGGTCACTGCGGCCCCAGAACCATCTGCTCCGGCCAAGGTTCAGCTCAGGCGCTGCACTGATCCAGCCTAATCTCTCGTGAGGTTTTAGGGCTGCTCTGATAAATACAAAATAAAATCTCAATTTTTTTTTTTTTTCCCCTCTCAAAGAACAGGCTCAGTGTGGGAAAGGAACGGCTTCCAGGGAGCTGGAAAACCTGGTTTTTGTCTGTATGATTGAAATAACTCTCTTTGCACTGACAAGCTGCTCCCTTGTTTTGTAGCCACTCCCGACATCACCGGGCACAAGCGGAGTGAGAACAAGAACGAGGGGCAGGAGGCCCTCATGTACTGCAAGTCCGTGGGTTTCCCCCACCCCGAGTGGGTCTGGCGTAAGAAGGTCAACGGGGTGTTTGAGGTAAGAGGAGCGGGGACCAGGCACTCACCCACCTGCCCAAATCCCTGGAATTAGGGAAAGCAGCACCGTGGCTTTAGGGATGTGCTGCTGAAGCTGCCTCAAAATGCAGCTCCTCAAAAGCCTGATCAGTCAGTGAGCGAAGGCAGCAGTGGGGATGGATGGATGGATGGATGGATGGATGGATGGATGGATAAAAGATACATATTTATGGTGCTGGGGTGTGAACAGAGCTGCTCATGGCACTGCTGGTCAGTACAGCGTTCAGGGTATCTGCTGCAAACTGCAAGATCTGAGTTATGAGATATGATTTAAATCTGCATTTGACTATAAATTCCTCCCAAGTTTTCCAGTTTTACTGGTTGAGCTCACAAGACTCAGCATGAGGAGGTGGCAGTGATCCCTATTAGTGTTCAAGTGAGCGTATTTTTTCCATGTAGCAACTGCTGCAGTGAGCAGGAAAATGTGACCAGCAATGGAATAGCAGAAGAGAAGCTGGAAGGATGACCTGCCAGAGAGGCAGCGATTGGAGGGATGGCTGAATAAAAAAATGTTAAGCGAATAACAGGACAGGCTGATTGTTCATGGCCAAGCGTTAGCTCAGATTTGTATGGGATGGTGCTGTGTGTGCCCGTGTGGGTGTGGTCAGGGATGGTGGTGATGTGCGGGGTATTTTTTGGTGGTGTTTTGAAGCACAGCTCCCTTTAGAGAGAGAGAATAAACACCAGCTGTGGGCTTCTCCCTCCAAGCTCTTCCAGTTCCATGACACACAAACCAAAGACTCTTCTCCTTTCACCAGGACATCAACAACTCCTCCGGCAGGTTCTTTATTTCCAACAAGGAGAACTACACCGAGCTCAGCATCACGAACCTGCAGATCAACGAGGACCCCGGCGAGTACCAGTGCAACGCCACCAACCAGGTGGGCTCCGTGTCGGTCACGACCATCCTGCGTGTGCGCAGCCACCTGGCCCCGCTGTGGCCCTTCCTGGGCATCCTGGCAGAGATCGTCATCCTCGTGGTCATCATAGTTATCTACGAGAAGAGGAAGCGGCCGGACGAGGTGCCGGACGGTAAGTCTGCCCAGCGCCGCCACTGAGCACAGAGCACGAGGAGCGAGGGAAGAGAACCCGCGGGAGCACAACGGAGTGGGGCCTTGGGGCAGGAAGGACCAGCAGCCCAGTTTGTCCGGCTCCAAGCTCTTTGCTTTCTCATCTGTTCCTTCTCCAGACATAAAAGCCCAGAGGGTCACAACACTGGATTTTCCAGAGATCTCAGACCGCGGGGTGGGAGGGGGGGGTTATTAATGTCTCTAAAAAGCTTTTGTTGCACAAGGGATCTGGTGCTCCCATTGCTTTCCTGCTGTGGTAGCCCTGGGAAATCCTGCCTGCGGGCCCTAAGGAGCGCAGGGCAGCACAGGGGGAGAGCTGGAAGCCACTGCTCCATGATGGGTAGCGGACTCCCTCTGCCATGTGGCGTCCAGGTCAGACACTGGGCAGGTTCTGTAAGGAAACATAACACTTAAAACTAAGGCATCATTACATTTCAAGGGATTGGGACTGCAGATACTTCAAAACTGAAATGTTCTCAGAGTTCAGAGGGGTGGGGGAGGGCTCTTACTCTGCTGTGTAGCTGAATTTGTAGTTAAGGAATGCTCTGGAAACCATATCTAGTAGTCATAGCCACTGAGTTAGATCTTATAAAGATTAGGCTTTTATTATCAGGTTTGATGGTAGCAATAACTAGTTAAACTGTGTTTGGCACATAAAAATAGTAACTTTCATCTTTGGGCTTCTTCTGCCCACCTTCCTCTTTAGAGGTCGGGGAAGGGGCAGTTTGAGGCTGAGTATTTGCAAGAACCACGCTGAGAACAGGCTTTAATGTGCTCCTAGCTGCTTACTACAGTGTGTAACGGGAACCTCCCCAAGGACTCCCTGGGAGGAGCAGCTGGAACCTCATCATGCTGTAGGAACATGAGCTGTCCAAGCAATGGAGCAGGTGCTTCAGAGCCCATGGAGGGACCAGTACAGGCAGCACTGAGCCCTCAGCACCTTCCTGGGCAGACCAAGCCCTCCGAGTGGGAGATGATTCCCAAGGCAGCTGGGACACGCTGTCGTGGAGCTGCATGAGGGACTGATCCCAGCACAGGGGGTGTCTGCCTTTAGGATGGGAATAGAGGTGTGAGACAGGGATCCGTGTGGGAAGTGGGGGCAGCACCACCTTCACGGGGCCTCACGTGTCTCAGAGCACGAGGAGAGAAGCTGGTGAAACAGATAACAAATGGTAACAGCGGGGGAATGGCTGGGCTTGGATCACTCCTGTGGAACACCAAAACTGGCTGAAGTAGTGCCTACCTAGAGCAAACCAGCTTCTGGTTGTAACCACTGAGTAGCACTTACTAACTGCTTACAGAGCATGTGTGGAGACTGCTCTGGGTGTGCAGCCAATCCGTGAAACTGCAGTGCATGTTCCTGTGCATAACTAACAGCTTCCCAGGCACCCAGGGCTTTGTGCTGCCCATGGCCTGGCCTCAGGGCGGCCCCAGCCAGCCCGGAAAACTTGCTAAAGACAGTTTGAATGTTCTCTTGCACCTCCCCCCCGTGTTGGTGGCTCTTCAGAGTCCCCTGCGTCCAGAATTTTCATTTGATGAAGTTTCACACGGACCCAAACAAAGTATCAGCAATTTGATATGTCAGCATTCCCTGCAAGAAGCCCCAAATGGACTGAATCCCCCAGGAATTGGCTTTGACTTGACCACATTGCAGCACAGCCACAGTGGAGGTGTGGGAACGCTGGAGGTGCAGAGCTCACTGCCCGTTTGATGCCAAGGCTGAGTTTTCCTGGCTGGTCTGGTCATTCCTCAGATGCCCAAGGGATCCAGGCCCATCATCTCCCATGGAGCTGTCCAGGATGATGAGCCTTGGAACTGAGGTTACTACATGGCTTTGTAGGGCAGCTAAGCCAGAGCCCTGGAGAGTGACACACGTCCAGGGGGGACAGATGGACAGATGTTCTCCCTGTCCACCTTCCCTAGGGACAAAATCTGTGCTGGGTGTCACAGTCCATACCTGTGTTTTAGGTTTGCCTGGTTGAAGGGACACAATTGGCATAACGCTGACTTGAGTCCTGCATTCCTTGGATACTCTTGCATTGAAGCTTCCCGTGGTGCTGTGGTGGGAAGGGCCCCGCGAGCGGGGCACTCGCGAATGCACACGTGGGAAATCGCCGGGAGCCTGCTGATTCCCACACGTGGATGTCTGAGCCGATCATCCTTCATTTTATTATTTTCGAGACATGGTTACGAAATGCCAAAGTTAATGTTGGAATGCAGTGGCCTGCTTAGCGTTTGGAATTTCAACTCCCCGCTTCCCAAATCACACCTCCTCCTCCTCCTCAGCGTGCCGCAGTGAGCCAGAGCAGCGCCAGCAGGGAGCCCCTGGCTGAGCAGCAGGTGGGCAGCAGCTGGGATCCCTCTCAATGGCTGCCCAGGTCTCTAGTTTTGGGTGTGATGTGCTCGGATTTAGGGGTTGTGGTCCTGGCAGAGCTTCACGTGAAGCTGCTGCAGCAATGACTGAGCTCTTCGTGCCCTTTTCTCCTTGGTCCCCTCCAGATTTAGACACTGAGATTCCTTCTTATTCCACCCCCATCACCCCATCTTGCAGTGGCACCTCTGGGCCTTCCTTGGTCACCAGGTTTCCCTGATGTCCTTCCTGAGCTGTGCCATGGCAGGCAGCAGCAGTCCAGCTCCCGCAGCCAGGTCTGAGGATGGATGGCCACTTGGGAGCCCTGCCCACTGGATCCTTATTGCTGGGCTGGGCACGTCCTGCTGCTGCAGGATGACTCCTGCAGATGAGGTAACTGCTCCCTGTAAGGGACGGAGTGTTGGGGTGCAGGTGTTGTACCTGTGGTGTCCCCCCACCACGGGTGCCTCCCACCCCCACTCAGGGATCCTCCGAGAAGATCTCGGGAGCGGGAATTTCTGCACAGAATAGTGCAAAGATGGCTCATTCAGGCCACCTTGAAAGGATTGTTTTAAACATTTGGGAGAAAAGCCAAATGCTAAATGTGGTCACTTTCCCTATGTGGTGGAAAATCAGAGGCTTTTGGAGCTGGAGGAGCTACTCAAGGGAGAGCCGAAGCACCCTCAGCTCGTGGCTGGGGCAGTGCAGGATGGATGCAGCTGAGCTGTGCTGTCTTGGATCCTGATGGGAGCTTCAGGTGCCCACGCTGAGCTCTCCTCACGCTTTCTCCAGGTGTTTTTAGGGCTGGCTCAGTTCAGCCTACACAGATGTCAGTCAGTGTTCAGGGTGTGCTGTCAGCCCCTGGGTGAGACCAGCCTGCTGCTGAACAGCAGTGCCCAGTTGGTATTGAAGGATGTGACTGCTTGGAGAGAAATGTTCTCTCAGGGTGAGAGACTTCCCGGGTATCTGGGATGCTCCAAAAGTGCCTGGGGACTCTGCCTGGCCTGCCCAAACAGACAGTTGAATTAATTCCCATCTCCCTGTTCTGTAGGCTCCACCTGCGCAGGCTCAGTGTCCCACCTGCCCCTCCCTGGGGGCTGGGAGGGTGACAGATACCCTGGGTACAGCTAGAGTTCTCTGTTCACTGTGGAGCGAGGCCACTGAGATTTCAGAGTTTGGGGGGATCAAGGGCTGGTGTGACAAGACCCTTCCCCAATGGAAAACGGGTTCCCTGTGTCTGGGAGAGCAGGGCCAGTCGTTTAACTTTGGCATTTCCTGACTGCAGGTGTTGGTTTTGCATGGACCTTGCTTTCTGTGTTCCGGTGAATTGCTTTTTGTGCCTCAGGCCGGGGCTGCTCAGGAGCTCCTTTGCTGATATTTCCTCCTTCTCAGTACTCAGATTTGTGAGTTGATTCTTATTCCTGCTGCTCAAAGGAACTTTGCACCTGTGAAATCCCTATTTCCACCAAAAGAGTGCAAAGATGGCATTGAGGGATGCCCGGCACAGGGTCTGCTGTGGTGCCTGTGGATTAGGGGGTTCTCACCTCCCAGAGTGAACCTGTGAACCCCCTCACACCCAAATCCCGAGCTGGAAGGAGGAAGGGAGGGCAGACTGCGCTTGAATCCCGCATCCATTCAAAATGTGAGTTTTGACTTGCTTTACGTGTGGTAAAGCAACATCCGGCTCACATCCTGTTCCGAGAGATCAGCCAGGGGCTGGAAAATCCAGCGCAGGCAGAGAACGTGCAGCTTCCGTGGCTTTGGGGACAGAGCTGCATGAGCCTGGCATGTGGCTGGATGCACGGCGGGAGCAGTTCCGCAGGGGTGCTGGCACTGCTCCCAGCGGGAGCGCCCTGGGCTGCCCGGCACCAGGAAGGGAAGCGAGCGGCTTCGTTCCTCGCGGTCCCGCTTGAGCTGCTTGGTGTCGATAGAGGGAGATCAGCCATCGGGACCTGAACGTGGTCTAGCAAGGTTTCTAAAGTCAGAGGGTTTCCTGCTGTTGTTGGATCAAATATCCTAAAATTAGCAAAGCCGATGGTAAAGGGTGTTTTTTGGGGTAAGTAGAAAGTAAAAACTCCCTGGCTACGTTCCCTGTAGGAATGGGAGCAGTTTTTACTTGAAAACCCACGTTCATGATCTTTAGTCCAAAGCCATGAGGTGACTGGGTTATACTATGTCCCTTTTCATTCTTCCCCTCTCATTTCTCAGCCTAATCCAAAGACTTACCATAAACTTCCTCCTGGCTCTGCAGAAGCTCCATCCATATCCCCACATTCTTTCTAACCCTCTTTTGTTTTTTTCTTGACTTTCCCTGTTCCTGCTATTACTGTAAGTAATTAAAAGAAACAAACTGTTTGCACTGCAATGGTTTTACCTTGTAACAAGTTGATTTTTGTGATTTTTTTTTCCCCACCCCTATTATCCACATCTTTCTCTCCCACACCTAAAATTCATCAGGGGGAGGAAGTTGTGAGGCATGTGCATAGTGAGGCTGTAGCCATCAGCTATTCCCAGCAGCATTGTTGGATCCTGGTGGGAATCAACCAGCACAGGGGCTGTATTGTAACACGGGCTGTCCCAGGCTCTGGCTGCTCCTTCTGAGCATCTGAGCTTAAACTGAGCAGCAGCGGGGATTAACAAGGCTCCAGCTCAGTGGGGGTCTGTGCAGGAAGGCTTAAGATCAGAACTGTCCCTGGAGCTGCTGCTCTCCACTGCTCTCTGAGCAGGTTTCCAGTGGCTCAGAGAAGCTCTGGCTGCCCCATCCCTGGAAGTATCCAAGGTCAGTCTGGACAGGGCTTGGACAACCTGGGATAGTGGAAGGTGTCCCTGCCCATGGCAGGGGAGTGGAATGAGATGGGCCTTAAGGTCTTTCCAACCCAAGCTACTCTGTGATTGATTCTTAGCAAGTGTTAAAGCACGAGCCGAGACACAGAATCCCTTCAGATGCAAAAATTGGAATCTAAGTGCTGGAAGAACCCGTTAGTGTTTCATTTTTAACTTCCTCCAGTCACAAGATGCTACCCAAGATTAAGTTGCTATTAAAAATAAACCCTGTAGCTTCCCAAAGGCGGTAGAAGAAACTGAGCAACATCTAAAATGCCTTAATTTATAAGGCTGGAAGGAAATGGGGAGGGGAGGGGGGCAAAAAGCACATTCCCCTAATGCCAGTAAGTGGAGGAGCTAAGGGAGATCTGCTTGCCATCACCTCCCAGTTTTAATGCCCAGATATTTTTGCCCACAAGGACTGGTCACATGTTAAAGACAAGCAGCAGTTCTGCTCTTTTGGTTCAGAAACGTGTGATTTTGAAGCACCACTGAGCTGGTCATCCCGCACCCACAGGAAGGGCCTGGCTGTGGGGGGGGGTTTGTTGCTGCATTCTCTAAACACTGGGGTTTTTGGAGCCTGCAGATGCCCTCCAGCTCGCAGAGGGGATCCCTGCAGGAGGGGTTTAGCGTGGCCGCTGGTGGTGCCAGCTCGGCTGTCCGTGCCGTCAGTGTTACTGAACCAGCGCAGGGCTTTGGCATAAAGCTTTGAGTTATATTGATCTTGTCAGTTACTATGACTTCTTTTTTTTTTCCCCCCTTCAATTGCATCATACCCTTAAAAAACGGTGGTAAGTGAGAGCTCTGCATGCTTTGGAGTTTGTTTAACCTCCGCTTCAGTCTATACAACGCACAAGTCATGACGTTAACACTCTTAAAACTTCCTCATTCACGTTCACAACTAATTTGGATTTCAGTTTGCTGTTTTTAATCTTTTCTTTAGTCTGATTTTGTACTGGTTTTTCTGTTGTTCTGTTGCCCCCTGGTTTTGCTGAGGGTTCGGTCTCTGTCTGTACTGTACTGGGGATGCTTTTCCAGCAGTTACTGGCTCACCAGGATAGTGACGCACCGAGGAATCTTCCTCGGTCTTTTTCTCTCTGTTTAGGGCATAGACGGGGCAGGGATGAGTGGTGGGGATCCGCCATCTCTAAGTATTCCAATAGGCTTTTTTCTTGGATCTCTGTTAGGAAAACACCTGATGGCAGCCTTCATAAATGTGAAGCTTCTTTTTTTTTTTTTTTCTTTTTTCTTTTTTGTCTCCAAACACAAACCTCCTGATCTGAAATGGGCATTTAAATATTTGAGCAGAGAAGGGAGAACGGTTATTTTTGTAGTGAGATCTCCACGGTGCAGTTCGATATTGCTGAAGTCCAGCCAAACAAACTCCCAAAGCTGTCGATGGTGTTTGTCAGAGCCCAGAGGAGTCCCGGGGGGCAGCGCTGGGTTTGGGGCCCGGGGCTCGTCCCGCCCAGAGCGTGGAGCTCGGCCTGCTTTCAGATCCTTCGATTCCCAAAAGATGTTTGTGGAAGGAAGCCGTAGATTTCCTCTGCTGTGCTTTGTGTTTCAGTACCTGATGTGTCTCTGTATATCTCACTGTATATACAGCACATTGATGTCTGGCTGTCCTTCCTAGTCCCAGTTCTCTGTACCGTGTCCGATAGTTACTGTTGCTGGTAATGGAACTCTGTGGACACCGGTGTGTCGCTAGTCTGTTATTTTGGCTGTAAAGCTCTTGGTTTGTGGTTAGTTCTTTATTTTTTGGAGTATTTTTTGTTCCGGTCACTGTCTGTGCTAGCGGTGGCTTTGCCTCTCCGTTGCCTTGAAGGTCCAGGTGGAGTAATGTCCCCTCTTCCCGACATTACTCCTGGCGTGTGCTCATGCGGATGCCTACACTGTAAGACTGTAATTTCCATAACTGCTTCATGTGCACTAAGCACCCTTGTGGAATCCTGCTGAGAGTTTCTCAAAGACTTCCCATGAAAAATCCCTCCAGCACAAGATGGGAACAGCAACTCTTGAATGCCCAAACCAGCAGGGCCTGAATTGGTCCCCCCAAAATCCACCTATGGGAACGTTAACTTCCAGGATTGGTTTCTGTACTGCTGTTCAAATGCATTTCTGTCTTCTGTACTGCAGCCTGGGAGAAAATACAGTGTTTGAGAATTCCAAAAAGAGTCCAATTGCTCGTGAAAGAGTTAAAGCCAAACATTCCTCATTGGCAGATGTTTCCCCCCCCCCAATTCTTAGGAGCATTCCTTTGCCAAGGGACACGGGCAGGACGATGCTGTCGGTGTTCTGGAGGTGTCACAGCTCCTGACTCCTCCTGGTGATGTCGGGTGCCGCTGCCCAAGGACTACGGTTGGGGCTGGCATTGAGTGTTCCCCTTCAGCCTCCTCCTAACCTGGTCCCTTCTAATTAAACATGGAGAAAAATGGGGAGGGTAGAGGTGGTTTCATCCATGGAGGAAAATGAGTGTGGGAGTGTGTCCCTTCTGAGGTATATACCAGGAATTACCCATGAGCAGTGGAGAAATGGCTTACAAATTGAAATATATATATATGAAAAATAAAGTCAATGCAAGCAAACAACCAGCAGGATTTTACAACTGAACCGTTGGTTTGTCTCCTCATCTATTTTTTATGAGATTGAACCACTGGAACTTGGGGACAAGATGAGTCTTGACCATGTTGCACCAATCTGTCCGCTACAGTTGCAGTCCTTCATGACCAGCATTCCAAGTGTTAACTAAACCCATTGAAGCAACATACTTGCCATTAAACCCGAATCCAGAACAGTAACTCCATGACTCCTTGCACTCCCGACTGGAATGGCCTTTGATGCTGTAGATAGATGGTTTGCTGCTCGCAGTGCGGCCGCGGTGCTGGGCAATCACTGACTCTCTTTTTCTTTCCTTCCCTTGTCTCTCCGGGATCGCATCGTGATTCTTGCTGCAGATGATGAACCAGCTGGGCCAATGTAAGTGTGTTTTAAGGAAAAAAAGTACTATTTGGGTTAATCTGGGGGGTTGTGGGAGGTGGCAGAACATAGGATTGATGTCACGTGTGCCATTACGGATGGTAACGGACACTGGTGTGTTGTTTGTTAGCACTGGAGGAAAGAAAAGCAACATTTTGCTAGAAAATAAATATCGTGGTACAGTACGAAGTCTGAAACCTGTATTGTCTTCAGCCACTTAAAAGAGAGGAAGAGTGAAATGCTCTTTAAGTAATTATGTACAAATAATTGCATACAATTATGTACAGATAAGTACAAATAACGTACATTTTCCCTGTGTTTGTGACTGATTTTGGTGCGTTTCTTTACAACTTCTTTCTCCAGGAAAACCAATTCTACAAACAATCACAAAGATAAAAACTTACGCCAGAGAAACACAAATTAAAAATGCTCATCATGTAAGTATTCCCCGTGCCCTGCTGGGAGAGGGCAGGCTCAGCCCTCCCCTGCCTGTAGCGGTTGGGGCGCGGAGGCAAAGCGCGTCCCACGGATTCAAACGCTCCCGGCTGCGCGGAGGACGGCGCTGGCCTTCCTGCCGCGCCTCAGGGAGCGCTGGGGGGCACCCAGCCATTGCTTGCCTAAAGCAGGCGGGTGGTTTAAGGCCCCACCTGCTACACAAACACTCACTGCAGTTCAAACGCCGCCCCCTCGCCGCGGGGGTCAGGAGTGGCGCTGGCCCCGGGGGCGGCCGTGCCCCTCCCGCGAGCGCGTGGATTGCAGGCTGGCGGCTTGCGGGGTCCACCATTGACTAGCACCTCTTTCTCGTTTCTTTTTTAGAGCTTTAAGTTTCTGAGAGACTGATGGCAATATGACCTGCTAAATTTAAGGGTTGGAACTCTTGGTTCTAGAACTCCAGTTCTGTCTGATTTCTTTTTTTTCTTTCCTTTCCAAGTGAGCAACGATATGACTGTCTAACGCATGCCTTATTTAGCCTCTCCTGCAAGGATGACCTAGCCAGATCAATTTTAATAATGCTTCCGTGTAGAAGGTGTAAACTATTTTGGGCTTGATGTGCTGTGAATGTTGCTTTTTTTTTTTTTTTCCTTTACTCTCTTTACCATGAGCAGTAGCCAGGCGGGTTCACGCATGCGCCATTTTTTACTTCCTGTAGCTGTTAAATTTGGCACCGCTCAAACCGCACCGCTGCCATCTAGTGAGACTTCTTTTGTAAAGTACAGCAGAACTTAAAAATATATACAGTATATATTTATATTGGGGGGGGGGAGGGGAAACCAGAAGTCATTGTGGTTCATTTTGAAGCTGCTGATATTCATTCCTTACTGTATGGCTGAGAGGAGAGAGCGATGCCGGGCTGGCACTGGGACAAGTGAGACATGGGAATTACCTTAAGGGCTTAACTGAGGAGCACGGGGTGTCCTGGGCGGCGGAGCTGGGGTGGTTCCAGGGGGTGGTGGTGGTGGTGGGATGCAGTTGGAAACAAAAACAAACCTTCAGTTTATAAATATATATATATGATTGCTTTTTAAGTGATTTTTTTTTTTTTTTTGTTAACTCATGTAAATTCTCAAATCCTTTTGCACTGATGTGTTCAACATATTCTTGTACATTCAATTCAGGCAAACTTTTATAATTTTTTTTTTTGTTTGTTTAAATGATGAAATGTTACAGCATGGTGATATTCTATGCAACTAGTTATTCCTCTTTAGTTTGACACTGTAATTTCTCATGATTTAAAGATTGTAGAAATAGACCTACCAGGGTTCTCATGATGTGCGTAACTGTAGCTGCATGAACTCGTGTTCTGTGTATTTGTTGAAGTGCAATGATGTATAAAAAGTGGATTCACCTGTTTTTAAAAATAAAACACTGACAAAAAATCCCAGGGGTCTTTGTTTTTCAACAGTTTAATCCTTTTGGTACACAGTGGCGTTTCTCAGCCTTCCGTGAGTTTCTGCAGTTCCTTCTCCACGTCCTCCACGAAGGCTGGGAAGTGCTGGTCCATGAGGCAGAGGCGGATGAAGGGCCCCAGCTCCTGTGCAGGCCACACCACGTGCCTGTAGGCCAGGGGCAGCTCGGGCCTCCTCCTCAGCACGGACTGGGGAAGGAACACACCAGAGGGGTTGCACTGCCCTTGGACACAGCAGGGCCCGAACAACACACGTACATCCCAGCTTCCTCTGACGCTGATCAAGTTGGATCTGCCCTGGTTCAGTGCTGTTGATGCCCTGAGCAGGTATGACTGCTTGTCTGCAGGATTTTCTCTGATGCCCAGCTCTGATCCCAGTGTAGTTTTTACACAATGCCAAATTTCACTGCAGTTACTTCAATTGGAAATTTACACTGGAAGTGCCAGTTTCCTGGGCAGTTTAACTTCCATTCCATGTCAGAGCAGTGGATCCCATGTGAAGCATCCACACTGCCACGTGAATTGTGTAGGGCTAACAGGTGTGCACTTCCAAGGTCTTAATTTAGTTAAATGTCTTGTAGAAGTAAATTGTGGGGCTTTTGAAGTGTTAAAACATCTTTTTCATCCCTGTTTAACCACCTCCCTCAGCTTTTTTCTCTGGTGGTGGGAGGACTCTGGGCATTTTATCACTGGTCAGTGTAAATCAAATGAGTGGCAGCAGAGTGGAAGATGCAGGACATGGGCTGTGGAAGCCCTGGCTGCTTCCAGCATCCACAAGCAATGCCTGGAGAAAGGCACAGCCTGATGGAACCATCTGTGTTTAAGGGATGACAGATTCAACTAAGAGGGAGCATGGGAATTGTCCCTTGTAGCACTGATGCAAAGAACATGGATCATTCCCTGCCTGTGGCAGGGGGTTGGAATGAGATGAACTGTAAGGTCCCTTCCAACCCAAAGCAGTCTGGGACTCTGTGATCACCCTATGACTGTGGAAAGACCCAGAGAAACAACTGCAAAAACAGAAGTTGAAAAGAGTTTCCTGCTCATCCATCTCCTGCACTGGTCCAAATTCCTAGGAGCTATACAGTTCATTTCCAGTTATTTACCTGGAGAGCTGCCATTGAATATGGGATCTTCTGCTGCAGGGCAGGGATGAGAAGGCTCCAGGGAGACCTGAGAGCCCTTCCAGTGCCTAATGGGGGCTCCAGGAGAGCTGGAGAGGGACTTTGGACAAAGGATGGAGGGACAGGACAATTGGCAATGGCTTCTCACTGCCAGTGGGCAGGGTTAGATGGCATATTGGGAGGAAAATCTTCCCAGTGAGGGTGGAAGGGTGAGGTGAGGTCCTGGCACAGGTTGGCCAGGGAAGCTGTGGCTGCCCCACCCCTGGAAGTGTCCAAGGCCAGGCTGGACGGGGCTTGGAGCAACCTGGGATAGTGGAAGGTGTACCTGCCCATGGCAGGGGGTGGAAGGAGATGAGCTTTGAGGTGCCAGCCCACCCAAATCATATTTCTCTGATTGGTATTTTGAGATTTCAGCTCTGCCTGCAGAAGTCATTTCTGCAGAGTCAAACCAGTGCCAAAGCCATTCACTGGGATGCTGCCTCTGGGTATTTATTTGCTCTCAGTGTGCCATTTGTTCGTATGCAAATGGAGTAATTACACCCCCACGTACCTGGGATTGCATCCTTACACAGATCCCGTGTTTTGCTGCTGTGGATGATGGCATCCTGATGCTCAGGGAAGATATTTAGCAGATGTTTATGGAATCTGATTTCATTCTCTCTCTGTGCCTGACACATTC
Source organism: Empidonax traillii (assembly GCF_003031625.1). Lineage (NCBI taxonomy): Eukaryota > Metazoa > Chordata > Aves > Passeriformes > Tyrannidae > Empidonax > Empidonax traillii. The sequence continues at coordinate 1,122,095 of NW_020955205.1, forward strand.
AGCTGAAGGATCTAAATATTGGTCTGTTGTGTTTTTACCTGTGCTAGCTGTGCTACAGATCTTCTTTCTCCAAGGCTTGTGCAGGAATCTTGTAGAGACTCATCTGGCTAGAAAATATCAAATGCAAATAAGGGCTTGTTACCAAGCAGAGTGTGGGTATGTGTAAGAGGGAAGTAGTTCCATTTTTAGAGCTGACGGGAAGGGAATGTGCTCAGCTACCTTATGCAGTAAAAAAAGGCATCTTTTTATGGAACCTGCATGCACATCTGCTCAAGTCTTTAAAAATCAAAGATACGACCATTTAACTACAGGCCTATGATTTCATGTCTAAGTTTTAAACTACTTCCTAGAAGTAACTTTAAAAAAGCTGTGTGAATGCTCACAGGAGCATGCTGCTTCCTTCCTATGGGTCTAAACACTCCATGTATTTAAGAGCATGTATGTAAGAGTAAGTCACCCTCAGAAACTTTCTGCCTTTTTCATTTACACCTCAGAGCTTTGTCTTGGAGAGGGGAAACATTCTGTTCCTCTAAATCTGCAGTTGTAGCTATCACTACCACTGCAACCCAGGAGCAGGTGAACACAGAAAGGAGGCACAATACAGGGTTACTTAATGGCTCTGCTCATTTTTTTACCCTGTACCATTAATTTGAAAATCTGCCAGGTGGGTCCCAACTCGTATCTCATGGAGGTGGTCTCATAGTTGCCAGAAACTTGTAATTTCCATCTCCAGCACCAATAGCTGGTTTTCCTTCTGTGTGTGTGTTCCTACTTACTCCGTGCTCCGGGTCCATGCCCTGGTTTTCCTGGCTGAGGCCATGGTACAGCTGCTGGCTCTGCTCCTCAGCCCCGTGCACGGGAACGTACTCGGACAGTTTGTGAACACAACTGCAGCAGTGTCCCAGCATCTCCTCCTTGGAGCTCCCACCGAACTGCACTCGGAACATGCGGCACTCGTTCTGCTCAGAAACCACAGGGGGAGTAAATTAACTGTGAAAGCCCTCAAACTGCTTTGATCTAATGAAATCCCTGCTTGTTAAAGTTGGGATGGGGGTAATGGATTCTCGGGTCACAGCACCAACTTAAAAACTAGCATGTTTTTCCTGCTGTATTTTCATTTTTTTTCCCAGCAGCTAAATTTGAAAATCAGTTAAAAATATGTAAGAAAAGGGTAAGTAAGAGATGCAGGGCCACCTGTCACTAATTAAAGGTACAGTCACATGAATGCCATGACAGCAGTTTTTACACACAGGTTTTTTTATTGTTGCTGCAAGTAGTATCTTGTAAGATTGGGCCAAACTGACAATTTTTGTGACAAAAAATGACATAACATTACAGCAAGAAGTTAACTCTGGAATCTGAACTAGAAGTTCTGGGAATGGTATATTCCAGTTGGGATTTGTTCCTGATGGATCAAACCCAGCCCTTTCTACCTACCTGGTACCTGTGTGTACCTAAACCTGAACACTGTTTGGCTTTCACCTGAATGTTCCTGGAGCAGAAGCCAACACGTCGAAGGGAGTGCAGGAAATCCCAATGTCTTGCTTTAAACAGTGAAATGCTCCTCAAAATGAAAGAAACCCAGATAACTCTGACCCCCAGTATAGGTTGTCAGGCTGTACCATAACAGGTATTTTTAAGTGCCTGAGGTCCAGCAAACTGCCCTGAAAGGGGGATGGCAGAGTCTGCTGTGTGTGATAAGCTTGGCCTAAGCACCCTGAGCTGATGTAAGGCAGATGCATGTTGAATGTTTAGGGAGTGAATTAATGGAACTTCTCGTTTGATCTCGAAATTTCCAATTTGAGAGTCAAACTATTAGAAAAGCAGTGAGTTTTCCTTAGTCCAGCCTGGCTTATTGGAGTGTTCATCCTCTGAGCTGGAGACGCTGCCAGGCTGCAGGTACCAAGTGCAGGGACAGCTCTCGGTGTAAGGATTTCTGTCTCAGCCACGAGCCAGCTCTTCCTGACAGCCCCCGTGTTTACATGCCTGTTATTTTGTTTGTATCACATAAAATGATTTTTAGGGCAGTGTAAGCATAAAACCTTGTCTTGTTGCCTTTTGAAGGGAAAAAACCTCACACTAATGTGAAGTGTAGCCGTCATTTTACCAGTGCCTGGTTGTATTTGCTCTGATTAACTAAGATGTAACTGCAGAGCTGCACAAAACCAAGAACTGATCTGTGAGATGCCAGACAGGTAAGTTCTCATTAAAATGACAGAAAGGGAACTTAACTTGATTTCCTTTTGGAGACTTTGGAAGACCACTTGTCTTAGTTACCCTTTTTTGACTTTGCAATGAAATGTTCTTCCTTTCTGGAAAGAGAGCTGAGATGATGTCAAGGTTTAGCATAAACCGAGTACTGGGCAGTCACACCTGAACCTAAAGGTGATTAAGTATTAAAGAACCCCGAGTCACCTGAATTTGCCCTTCTTCCATCCTGGGGTGGGGGGCTGAGCTCAATGAAAACAATATGCAGTGAAATGACTTTCACCTTGCTCCTGTTTATATGAGAGGCTCCAGCCTCATTCTGCTTAGAGTCCCTAGTGCCTTACTGAAATCATATTTCTTAAGTTTCACTATAAATGCATTATTAAAACTTAGAAAAAACAAGGAGTACAAGATAAATGCCAAATTTATCAGAAAGATGAGAACAGAAGCTTCATACACTGACAGCATTAAAGGCATCACTTCAGCTACAGCTTGAGACATAAAGGGTGTGGTACAACCACTGCAGTGCCACTAAATCCAGTCTCCCACGTGAATTTGGGGTAAGTAAACATTTAGATGCACCAGATTTGTTTCAGGCTATGTAAATATTCCTCCTTGCCTGAACTGTCCTTCAGAGATTTGCTAAGCCAGAGTGACTGTGATGTTTTGTGTTCCTGGAGAGATGCAGCAGAATCCCTGTGCTGGGGGACTGGGTCTGTTAATGGCAAAGGGATCAACCTCCTGGGTCATCAGCACCAATTCCTGCCCCAGGGTGAGACTTGTCTGCAGTGACAGGCCATGTTTGATAACAAGCTGATATTCTCTTACTGTGAGATCTGAGGGAAAGACCAGAAACCTACACATCCCTTTTGTTGCCTTGAGTACCAAATACTTGAACCACCAACCTACTGCTACTGTGCCAGGGGCCACAAAATGCCTAAATAATTGCTTGTTTGGACAGTTTGTTTGCCGAAGTGAAGTCTGACTCATGGAAGAAATTCACTTCATCTTTTTAAATGTTAGCCATGGCAGATAGCTGGACTGGTATTTATTACAGCATCTACTTTAGCAGCTAACTCTCAGAGAGCAGGCTAAAAACCCTGAACATCAGCACTTACAAAAGATAGAAGATGACTTGATTGTTTAGCATCTAGAGTAAAAAAAAAATATATACTGATTTATGTAGATGATTTACAATTTCTGGTTTAACTTGGCCAATATTAAGACATTTTCTGCAGACAATCAGCAGTGTTTTAGTGGCTATTAGAAGTGTTGAAAGCAGCTCAACTCACCTTTGCCTGTGCCTGGAGCAGCAGGCAGTCTGCTCTCCTCACTATCTTCAGCCACTTGTGGGAATCAATCAATGAAAAGCCCTCCTGAAATAAAGCAGGACACAAAACACTTGCACAGCAAATATGCAACACTTGGCAGCACAGGCTTCAGTTACGTGATGTAATTAAATCCCTAATGAAGATTAGTCACTGTGTTCGTGCAATTTTTGTATCTATCAAACAGCTGCCAGTACGGAATTTTTACCACTCCAGGGATTAAATCCGTAGCTCCAGTAACACCACCATGTCAAGGTACGCTCTAATTTCCATTTCTGTTTTATATTTGTGCACGTTACCAAAGCCTCGATGGAGTGCAGGATGAAGCAGCTGCAGTTAGAGCTGAAGTTGCCCGGGAGGGCAGCAGAGGGCAGGCGAAGCCGGGGAATGGGACAGCACCTGCTTTATCCAGGGAGGCCTTTACTCCAGATGGCACTCAGGGAAACAAGCAACAGCTCTGATAATTAGATAAAGATGTTTTTGTACTCCAGTTGCAATTCTGTCAGTCTCGTCACACAAGCTGGACTGCTCAGCATCCTGTGAGAACACCCCAGGAAGGTGGAAACGTCACACAGCAACTGCAAGGCTACAGACTGTGCCTCCCCAGGCACTCTGAGCCCTTAGTTAGCAAAGTCCAGGGTTAAAAATAAACAATTAACAGATCTAAGGGCAGGGAGGAAATCAGGCACCTGTTTTATGTGAACTCAGTGCTTTCAACGACCATGGCTTGGGCACAGGCTGCTTTTCAAGGGGCCCTAAGGGTCAAACCCCACAGCTCCTGTCCATCCTGGGCTGCCAGCAGTGTGCCACAGTCACTGTCCATCTCAGGCAGGTCCAGGCTGGAAAACCATCTGCCATTCTATTTTGGTACAGGAATCACCTCAGTGATTCTGCTCCTTTACTGGCTCTACAACCTCATGCAGCAATTGCATGTAGGTTTTTAACTGCAATTTACAGTCTAAAAAGCAGTGAGGAGTTGAACCAAAGGCAAACTGGATCCCATCACCTGCCACGAGAGACTCCAGAATGTCTGACAGCAGGTAAGTATCATTCCCAAAAGCTGTGGGGTCAGAGGGAGGAAAGCATTGCCCTGAGCAGGTAAAGCAGGTGCTGACAGCAGGTGAGATGGGCCAGTCCTTACAGTGTGTCTGCACTGAACACTCCAGTGCCTTAAGGCAGGACTTGCCAAGGTGTGAAAGGCCTCGAGGTCAAAACAACCGGAAGAATTCCCTTTGTGAGCCATGGGACGAAGTGCAGCCAGACCCCCAAATTCTACTATCCCGTTCCTTCCTTGGGCCACTTTAACTCATGGCCACTTGTGCTTGCCCTGCTCAGGTAGTTTCTGCTTTGGAGACACACCATTTGTGATTATTTAAATATAACTGTTCCCATATTCAGTCAGGTTTTATAGTGTTTTTCCTTTCACTAGAGATGAAGGCTGGACAAATGTTGTCTCCTTTAAATAATAACTGTTTTCAAAGAAACCATAAAAGGCAGCCACTGTTTAACTCTCCTACCAACTATTTTACTGACGTTTCCCAGGTTCTCCTCCTTTTATGTCTCCTGTTTCTGAGGTAAAACAAGCTGGGAAAAACAGCACTTGGAATTTTTATTTACATACTTCTGATTATTCAACTGCAACCCCAAAATATTATTCAACTGAAATTTAAGTTTAATTAACTGAAGAACAAAGCAGAATGTATTTTCTTTTCTCTTGCACCTTGGGTTGATTGTAAATTGCCAAGCAGAAATAAATAATTAAGAAGAGCTAAATAAAATTTAAAATCTCGGTGCAGCCCTTGAGCAATGCACCAGACCTGATCTTGCACGTGCAAGCTGCCTGAAAAAGCAGAGGGAAGGTTTCACACAAACTCAGCTCTGCAGAGTGAACTCCACTGTTACACTGTTTATGTCAATAATTGTCCTTCGTCAGGATCCTCTAGATTTTCTTCAGCTCTAAGCAGCAAATAAGGCATATCTTGCACCATGTTAAGGTTTATTCTATTCCTCATGGCTTTTCCATGTTACCTCAGTTGGCACAGACTGTATTTGAGGCTGCCTGAACTACAACAAAGTAAGAATCATAACAATGACAATTCTCTGTCAACAATGACCTAGTTATGAATCACAAAATGGTTTGGGGTGGAAGGGATCTTAAAGCTCATCCCATTCCACCCCCTGCCATGGGCAGGGACACCTTCCACTAACCCAGGTTGCTCCAAGCCCTGTCCAACCTGGCCTTGGACATTTCCAGGGATGGGGCAGCCACAGCTTCTCTGGGCAGCTGTGCCTGTGAATTCAGGTAAATGAGTCAGTTGAGAGCAACAAGAAGTCCCTGCAGGTTGGTGCTGCCACCGCGCTGACAGAGCAGGGAACAGCGGCTGTGCTGCTCCCGGAGCTGGCAGCATCCATTGCTGCTCCAGGCAGAGCTGGGCAGGAGCGAAGCCAGATGGCAGTGTAAGATTAATCAGAGTAGATTAAAAAGGCAGCCTAGAAATGGGCAGGGACGTAAGAGCTCAGATGTTTATACCGTGAAAAGAAAAATGGCAGCACTTTTCTAAGTTTGATGTTTAATATTCAGTCAGGCACCAACTCCTCCTGTCATTCTCCACAACTGCACTTGTGAGAAAACAGAGGTAAAGCGAAACTGTTCCCTACATCTCTGACAAAAATCTAAGTTTCTCAGAGGGAGGACTCTGAGTGGAATTAAGCTGAAGCAGAAAACAAGATATTTCCCAAATGTTTTGGAAGCAGGCAAGATCTGACCACACCTTCCACGAGGCAGAGAAGGCAGTAATGCTGGTCCTGCCCTACCACAGCCATCCCCAGCATTGACTGGAAATACTTTTGTTCTGACTTCACACTTCAGAATTCAAAAAGCTGCTGGGCAATGAGCTCTGTGATCTGTTTTGGAAGGTATTGCATGTTATTTATGAGCATTTTTTATGAGATCATCTGGAAACCCTGTGGTGCTAAGCAACACAGGAACATTTTTTGTTAGATTGCGACCCTATCTGAACTAAAAATTAATATATATTTAAGAAATGTTATTCGTGTACCAGTTCAGCTAGGCAGGTTTGCATCAATTAGTTTGGATTCACTCATTCACAAGGCAGATGCTTTCAAACAAAACTATGTGTAAACAACAGCTTAGGAGGAAAAACCTTTTTTTTGTTGTTTGTTTTTTTGGTCACAAACATGATCTAATCTGCCCTTAAATTACAACCAGTATTAAAGAAGACAAACGAAACCCGGAATGCCACAGCGAGACACATTCTCCAGTTTGGGCTGCCACTTCTAATAGGCTCATGAAATGCAAATACAAGAGTTTCCTCTCTGGGTTCACAGTTTGAATGAATGAATGTATGAGGTATATAATGTTATGGATTAAGGACTCAGCTGGGTATCCCACGGACTGGGAACGTGCATTTCCAAGGAATGATGAATGCAGCATGAGATCAGAGGAGTTCATTGTATTAATTACTGTCCCAGTGCAGAGCTGCCAGAGTGGTGCTGGCTGGTAACTGAGGCAAGAGGGCAGAAAAGCCAAAGGCCTCAGCACCATTCTGACACAGGCTGGGCAGCAGCAGGAGACACCATTCCCTGGAAAACAGAGCAATCTACTTCCAAAGTTTCCAGGGAGGCACCTGTGACAGTCCCTTAATCCATTCCCTTCCCAAGGTAACCTACCAGGACACCAGCGGGCAGCAAAACGAGCACAGAACAGCTCACAGCGCCCTGCCAGGGAGAAAGCCGAGATTTGGGAGAGCACTTTTGCGGGGAGGGGTTGGAAGCTCTGCTGCTCTGAGCACCCCTCCTGCAACCTCGTGCAAGCTTGCCCAGAACAAGCAGGGCTGGGTTAAATAACCTGGCATTTTCAGGGGAGGGAGGCACTGCCCACAGCTCTGCTCAGGCACGGTGAGAAATCTCTTCAGAAAGAGCATTCGCTACTGAGCGTGCAGGTGGTGTTTGTTAAAGCTTCAAATACCAACATTTTGGACCTCTAATATTCAAGGTATTATAATTTAACATTCACACCAAGGAACAGTGCCTAATTTGGCAACAAAGGAATGGTAATATTATTTCAGGAATCTGCACTGGGTGGTTCTAATCAAAACAGAACAAAATTACTGTAGTTGTGAGGGCTGTTAATAACCCTTATCTCAAAAGACAGTAAAAATAAAGAGGTGAGAGCAGGCAGTCTGAGAAAGCTTGTAAATTGTGTTCAGGTGTTATACAGAACACTAAAGAATAGGCAAAACTGAGATTCTTTTGGAAAACAAGCAAAACTGGAGAACATGTTCACAGGTGAGTGTTTTGATGCTGATCACTTTAGTAAGGATTCAGTTATTAACAGGTTATAATAAGAAATGAAACTGAGCATTTTTGAAACTTGGCATAGAGGTTCTAAATCAAATGCTTGCATCTATCTGAAAAATAGCAATTTTTAACTCATTGCCTTCCCAAAAAAGGAGTTGCTGTTTTACACTTTCTGCCATAATGAAGAGTTTTCTATTTTAAAAAATGAAAACTCTTCTTTAATGACTGTAGAACAAAGTTGTACTTCCAGCTGAAAGATAAAAGTTGTGAAAACTAAACTTGGTACATAATTTCATTCCCGCCTTCAGTATGACCTTGTAACACAGCTGGAAATACAAATTTTCCTCACTTGTATCTTTTTCCAAGAACTAAATAAGGCCAAATACATTAGGTTTTATTTCTGCAGTAGGAGCTGTCTCAAAAACCAAGTCAAGACCAGAAGTGCCAACACGACAAAATAAAAATAATCCCCAAACAAGAGAACCTGTAGAGGGAGGGAAGCAGAAAGTTGTCCCTGCAAAAATGTCCAGCCCCAACAATCAAGGCAGGCAGCCAGGAGTAAGGAATAAAAGGATGCTAAGCTCTACATTATCTTTTTGTATGCCATTTTTTTACCTTTAATCTCTTAGAATCTGCAATCTTGCTATTAAGCTTGTTTGATTCTGCAAAAGAACACGAGGGTTGAACTCATTAAACTGAGTGCTCCATGTGTCCAGAGGCAGGAATGCTAAAGGAAATGAGAAATGCAGGACACACCAGCCCCCCCTGAGGGCACAGAACTGAAAATCTTTGGCCAAAGCGCAGGAGCAAGAGCTTCCTTTCTAGAAAGAGTTCCCTCAGATGGGTACAAACTTCAGCCCCTTGAAGGAGTGAGTAGCAAAGATAAGCCCCTAACTCAGGACAGAGGTGTCACTGAGAACCTGATTTGTTGGGGTTTTTTCCTCTCAGCTACACTTCAGCACAGTGACACCTGTCCAGGGACACAGAGAGGGGAGCACGATGCCCATGGGTGTACCTGGCTAAAGCTCTTCAGGGCATCCTATGAGTTTTCTCATTAATTCATGATGCAAAATTGGTACGTCCCTAGATCAAGAGCAGACACTGAACTCTAACTTTGCAGAGTAAATACACTTCCTTAACAGAAGTCCCTACTCTTAAAAGGCTATTCTAGTAGCTGGGTTTAGAGATACTGGGGTAAGATCAGCAGCCTTTTACATCAAACATAAATGGAACGCAGGATACTCAGCTTGCCCAAAACAATCACATCAACAGCACGTGTTGAAATGAGCAAAGTAAAATTGAAATTTCTGAACTATGACCGTGGTACTAAATAAGTCACCAAAACTAAGATTCCTTCCACTCTTACAAGTAGCAATCATGGGACCTTCAATAAAAGAACAGCTTCCTGGAGCTCTGCAGTGTACCACCACTAAGCAGCGTTAGCAACCTGCTCACTGCCCGGGCTTCTGTCAAGTGTCCTCATTTACTGCACAGGGACCATCTCTGCCCAGGGCACTGCTGTGAATATCATCTCAAAAATTTGGTGCCCGAGTCTCAGGCCCTGCAAAGAGAGCATCAGGAACATGAGAATGTCTGCTGAATGCTTGCCTAATTAATGAGTTAGAATCTACTGTACCCTAAGCACTGGTAGCTTATTAGAAGTCATGAGGGGACCAGGAGGGCACTAAGGACATTTAGTCTGCACTTCAAAAGATCAGGTCACAAATCAATTACTCTGGATTAATTTCATCCCATTAAGTCAGTCCTCTTCACCATTTCAATTTGTTTCATTTGTAGGATATTATGAATTCTAGCACCAGAAATAATTGCCCTGAAAAAAACACCAAAATATCCATTTCATGATGTGTTGATTCAAAGAGGGGAAAAGGAAATAAAGAGTTGTGGTAAACAGAACGTGATGTATCCTGAGAATGGCCAGACATTAACAGAGATGCTGTTGAGATATTCCTGTAAAATTCCATTGTCTACAGTATGCAAGAATGAGGCTTTTCTGCCATCAAATATGCAGTCTGTTAGGCAACACTGCAGCAAAAACAGGTCCTAAAATATGTTACGTAATTTAATTCCAAATGAAGAACTTTGTTTAAAAAACAAAACAAAACACAAAAAACAAAACACCACAAAACCCAAAACAAAGCAAAACACTCTTTAATTTGCATTACGCATCAGGGATTTTTATGTTCTGGGCTCTGAAGTTCCATTTACCCTCCTCTTCATTCCATTTGGCTGAGTGCAAGGAGTAGATTGTATTTTGAAAGGAAAACAGTTGTTTCTGTATTTATTAAAGCTGTTAGGATATGGGAATATTTTATTGCTATTTTATAAATATTGTTCTTAGAAACGATAATAAAAGAGCCATAGTTTCACTGGACTCTAAGTAACTATCATTCTTTAAGGAAAAGGTTTTCTTAACTCTCCTGCTCAAAGAAAACAAAAAGGACTAAGAAAACACATAAATACACCCACCCTAGAGAAAATATTTTGATAGCAAGTCAGAAACACTTGAATGTTGTTCCTAGCATGGATCATGCTAATCCAGCCATCAATGAAATAGGAATTTCCTTTTCTACACAGCTATTTAGTTTTGTGAAAATGGGAGTTGTAGTGAATGTTGTACGGAGGTGAAAACCAGAAAAAATCCTTTTATTACTCATCCATGAAAATTTTACAAAAATACAGTTGTTATGCATGTTGAGAAGGAAATGGTGTTCCTTTGACACACATCTTGTGCCTCCCCACGTTCCTGTGCAGAGGTACAAAGCTAAGATAATTGTTATCCAGTTCCCTCAAACCCAGGAGCCTGCAGTACATCAAAAGGTCTGGAAAGTAGGGATTAGAAGACAGATCAAAAGACCAGATAACAACTTAAAGGATGCAGTTACGACATAGCGAGAAACAGTTGTGTGAGTACCTCAGAGGGAATTTCAATGCCAGTTAGTGAGGCAGCACGAAGGTGCTGGAGAACACCTTGGCAATCAGAAGGGCAGTCAATAGTCAGTAGCCCAGGCCAGCAAGAAGAAATGAGAATACAAGTTAAATCATCCCAACGGTGGCAACATTCCATCAAACTTGATGCATTCCCTCTGGCGCAGAAATTTGTGCATTTTCCCTTGTGACAGAATGTCCATGATAATGGACCCCCAGTGAGCGGATTTGGTCTGTGACAGACTCCAGAACACGGCATGTACAAAGCCTGTTTAAATATTGTGACAGGTTTGTGACAGCTCCTGACAGCTGGAGACTAGAGGGAGATGGAACCAGTGAGATTAACCATTGCTGATTATTTTTACAGCAGTAGCAGCCTGAGCTGCAAGCTGGTGTTTTGTCATATGGCATCTCAATAAGGAGCTTGCAAAATGCCCCATCCCTGGAAGTGTTCGAGGCCAGGCTGGACTGAGCTTGGAGCAACCTGGGATAGTGGAAGGTGTCCCTGCCCATGGCAGGGGGTGGAATGAGATGAGCTTTGAGGTCCCTTCCAGCCCAAACCAGCCTGTGATTTTTTGGGTGGGGTTTTCACCCACTCAAATACGTTTAAGAGGAGAAGTGGGAGGACTGCAGCTCCTCCAGTCTCTGAAAAATACACCCAGGCATGTCTGCACCGGTGCCTCGCACACCAGCTTAGTCCTGTGTGCCCAGAACACACCTCCACCACGATCCCGGGCACAAGTGCACCCAAAGGAACCGACAGGTTGTAAAACCAAGTTCCTTTGACTTTGTTCTAACACTTAAGAAAATGCTGGTGTTTGCCTTAAGGTTGGTATAGAAGCCCATTGCCAAAATAAATGTTAAAAAAATAACAAACAACAACATTTTTTTTCTAAACTCTCAGTATTACATTTTGGTCACATTTACCAAGCATGACTGTGATAGTCACTGCAGTATCTCAGTCTCTCTGAGAAGCTGAAACGGTCCTGACAGATCCCAGAAGTTCCTCATCTGGCATTTCATGCAAGGCAGCTGCCTGACAGCTTCACTAGCCACTAAACCCAAGAGCTGCAAGATAGTGCTTTTCTCAGCCAAGTCTTTACAAAGCTTTTCTGATACTTCATCCCTTCCAACAACACACTTTAATCTGCCCCTATTACTTGCCAGACTCAGCCTTTGCCAAATGCAGTTTTTGAAGGGCTGTGGCTTTTGACTGTGTCTGTTTGGTCTTGAATTAGTTACTAAAACTTACTTGCAGTTAGACTGTATATGGTTATTTCAAGGACATTGAGAGTCATGCAAGACACTAGTTACCAACAGTGGCTGCCATGTGATTGGGACACGGGGAGCAGGATCAGCCCCTGGAGAGGAGCATCCTGCACTGAATCATTCCAAGCAGAATTTGCTAAGGGATGGCAGCAATTCTCATTTCTACCTACATTTTCAATACTCCATCCCTTTTTCTTATTCAACACAACTGCTAAAATACTTTCCATGTTCCATTTTTACCTTGTCCTCGTGAAATATGAGCCAAACGCCATGTCTTGTGCGAGGGCTCTCCACACTGACAGCTCCCTGTTAGCTCATTCATTATCTATTCAATACACCTAACATACTCACAGGCCAAAAAACTCAAGGATATCCTTGGTTCTCCCCTTAGACTTAAATTTCTGTAAGTTTAAGACCTTTTAAGAGGCACAGTAGAAACTAATTTATATAAGCTTATACATACTTAAAGCTGCAACAGTCTCTTACACATTTTGTATTAAAAAGCCTTGTTATCTTTACGCTGCAGCATCTTTCAGTGGTTTGTAATAGCTTTCTAATATATTTATCAGCCAGTTCCCACTTGTTATCATCACTGAGTACTGGTGATATGCACTGAACACACTTAATTCCACCTTCCAGCAAGGCCTTCTCTGTCATGAGCATAAAACCCACTCCTCCTAGACAGAGTTTTCCTTTTAACCTCTTTGGTGTCCTTGTGAAGTCTTTAGTAGCTGGTTACGCTTAAATAAGTACAGGCCACAGGAAAATCAGGTGCCACAACCTTGTAGTTGTTATTTGGTCTCCCAAAAATGTATATTGTTATGTCAGGTCAGATTATGCAACACAGAAAAAACCCTGTGATAAACCTAATTATCAAACCAAAATGGTAACAGATCAATGGCAAGAAATTAGCTGGAAATTATAGCTTTATCTCTTTCTTAACGATGTATTTTGCCTGTTTTCTTAGGCAGAAGGATCGTGAAAACCAACCATAAATTACCTGTCAACATCAGCAGCACTTACCGTTACCTCTTAATCTAGCCGTTTAGAACCACAGAAAAAATGCTGTGCTTCAGCATGAAATAATACATTTAGCTTTATTCTGAAGAGAAAGCAAACACGAGAGTTACCACAAGCAAAACAAAACTGGCAGTTTCCATTCAGTGGGACAGAAGGTGAAGCTGAGAAGGGAAATGAAGTTAATTCTGATGGTAACACGAAGGGAGAAATGTTCTTTGTACATGAGAAACTCACCAGAACTGTTCGCCCTTGAGAAATAAAGAAATGGCCAGACACCACAATGGTAAGGACAAGAGGGCCTGATTCTTCATTCGATTCAAACACCTTTAAAAAGGGAAACAAAGAAAAATCCGTCCCTGTAAGCACAGAATCTGTAATTACCCTTTCTAATGCAAAACAAAAGGTTTCAAAGGTCGGTGCAACTTGCCCTACACTCCCAAAATAGGAGGCACGTTTAATGACTTTTTTACTAATTATAGCTTGATATCCAGATTTAACTACTTTAAACAACCCTCTGGACTCTCCTAATTTGATCTCTAGATTTCAATACCACAGGTCACTGATGAATGAAAGAATAAAACCAGAAAAACTCGGGCTACTAACCGTTCTACCTCTGATCTGCTGACACTAATAATTCATGAAGCAAAACCTCGGCAGACCCCTGCATTAGCTCTGGACTTTGAAAAACACACCTGAAGGCCTCATTTATCCCTGTATGCCTCACAGCGGAGCTAGTTACCCCACACCGCCCCGCAGCCCCTAGCACCTTCCATGAGGTGTTTTGCCCCTCATCGTCACCGTCCCTCGGCGGGAGGAAGCGGCCATAGCGCTTCAAGGGCCACGTTTTGGCGCTGCCGAGGAGGGAGGTGTCGCCGGCACCTCCCGGCGCTGAGCCCGGGCCGGGATCGGAGCCGCGAACGCCGCCGGCCGCCGCCATGGGGCGATGACCGGGCTGAGACACCGCGACCCTGAGGGCGGTGAGGGGGCGAGAGCCCTGAGGGGCGGCGGGCGGGAGCTGGGCGGGAAGCAGGAGCCAATAGGAGGGAGGAGAGAGCGCGTGGCGGGAGTCGCTTCGCCAATCAGGGCGAGGCGCTGGCGCTCGTGCCGCTCCTTCTGTTGCCGGTGGGGCGCGCGAGCCGCGGGGCGGTGGCTCCGCTCGCCTTAGCGGGGCCGTGCGCCAGCTCCTGCGTTCCTGCTGTCCTTCTCTCCTTCCCCTTTCCTCCTCCGAGGGGAACGCGGCTACAGCCTCCTCCTCTTGCCAACAGCCTCCGGCCGTGCGTAGGCGGCGGGTCTGCCCGGCGGCGCCGAGGGGAGAGCGGAGGGCGAACCCCGCGGCGCGCGCGGCCGCCATTTTGTGCGGTGTGAGGGAGCGCGGTCCGGCCGGCGCAGCGAGGAGGAGGAGGACGAGGAGGTGAAGCTCTCATGGGCTGTCAGTGCCCCTCAGAGGAATGACCATGGAAGCCGGCCCCGATGTCGGCACACATCCTTCCGCTGGTGAAACACGGCAGGTCCCCGGAAAAACGCTGTCCTACACTCTCAATTGCCTTTCCATTTCTTGGTGTGGTGCTCGCTTCACAGAGTTGCAACAGGGCTTTTGTGGTACCTGAAGTGGGGTCTCTCAAAAAAATCTCTTCTCAGTGTGTGCTGGATGTTTTTAAACCAGCGTGGGCCAACAGCTCGATTAATAAATCAAATTTGTGCTCTTCTCCCCATTTTGCTTCCTCTCTGTTATTAGTTTGCTCCTACAATTACGGAATGCTACACTTTCCCTGGCTGAGGAGTGATGGTGAAATGACTCATAATAAGACTGCACTTAGGTATTCCATTTATAGAACGTATCTTGGCCATTAACAATAATATGCATGAACCGGTCATGGTCACTGAGGGGGCAGGGAGGAGCCAGGTACCCTTTGGGACTGACCTGGACGGGCTTGTGGATGCCCATCACCACCAGCCTCCCTTAAACCATCAGCATGCCTAAGGGTGCCATCCTGGGAACTTTAATCTCAGCATTGCCCACTGCCAGCAGCACATACCTGCCCAAGGTGAAGCTTGTCTAAATAATCATACTTCTTAAATTAAGAACAAAACGAAGTTTATGACGCTTTTTTTCCCTACTTTTTCTTACTTTTATGGGTTGCAGTGATGATGCTGGCTAGGCTGATGGATAAGGTTAAAATAGAATGAGTGACTACTGTTTCATCTAAAACAAAACCTTGAAATACAAGGTTAATCTATAAAATTGCAAATTTTAATCTATAATAAAATACCAGATTGACATTTATGTGGATGTTTGTGTTTTTCATCCAGTGTCACACCCCAGAGCCACTTTAACATCCGAGGAACATTCCAAAATAAACAATTTTACAATGTTTCCAAAAGGGAGGTGTTTATCTAAACATTCTGCAGGGAGGGAAACACAGGCAGAAAGGCATTAAATGACTTGACAAGGTCATCCAGAAAAATCAGCAATGAAACAGGGGATACAGCGTGGGCTTCCCAGCTGCCAGTTGCCTTGTCTAATCACTGCTTCCCCACAAGGATTTCTCAAATTGTGCTTGTCAAACATTCAGAATTTGCCTGCAGAATTGGGACTCGCTTGGAATCTACAGAAGAAGCTGAATATTACTGTCAGAAAAAGACAGTACAAGTAGTGAATCTATTTTTCCTCTAGTTCAGATGAAGTGTGTGGAAAACAGTTTGTTTGCAGTGTCTGTTTTCCAAGAGGGATTTCTGGCAGATGTGCTGAAAAGGCTTCTGCAGGGGGAAAACAAAAGCTTGGTATTTTACCAACCCAAAATTTTGAAATGTGGGTTTGAAAGAGGCAGAAGGAAACCAAGTGCATCAGAGACTCCCATCTGCTCATGGTTTTTGCTTGACTGGGGTCTGTTGGTTTGCTTTTGGTTTTTTGGATGGGAATGCCTTATGCTTTTATATGCCTGTGAAGTAAAACAAGCATTGTGTTAAGGCTGATACACAAGCTCTTGCTGATTCTGATTTCCTTGGGGAATTGCATGATTAGTCGATTCAGAGAACAGTCATGCAGGGAAATGGTTAAAAATGTTTTGTTGGGGTTTTTTTCGTTTTTTTTTTTTTTTAAGGCTAGATAGGCTGCCAGTTTTTTAAAATGACAGAATAAAATGTAGAAGAAAGAGACAGGTAAAAAGTGTCAGGAGACTGACAGGTTGAAATGTGTTTCATTAGAGATGAGAAGGCAAATCCCACATAGGTGCTGAGGGTTTATCATTGTGATGTACTTCAGGTTTGTACTTCACAGACTGCAGTGGTACAAGTTAATTTTCTCACTGCAGAAGTACCTGGTCCTGTCAATAAATTACAGAAACTCTGCCAAAAGCACAGAGAGATCCATGCAGGAAGAGAGATCCATTCCTGCACCATATGGATTTGATAATGTGTTAATACTGTTGTTATACTTTTAACAGTTGATTTTGGTCCTGGACATTTTGCTGAGCCATTTACATTATTGATTTTTAATAATAATGGAGATAATAACAGCAACAATAAAGTCACATCACCGTGACCGTCGAGTGTGAGTGTAGATTTGCCACAAGTGCAGGAGATGGACTGGAGTAGCTCATACAAATTGGACAGAGAGTGTATTAACAAAATCAAGGCTGCCAGGTGCATGAAATGGATAAAATGAGGTACAAAAGGTAGATTTTAGAAATTCTGGAGGTTTTCCTGTGGCCCTGACAACTTCCCATCTGCTTCTACCCAGCTATGATAAAAGGATGAATGGGATTACTCCAGAGACATAAATAACAGGCTCGTGAGAATGCTCTATTCAGAATACTTGATTTATTGCCTTGATTTCAGTAATAAATAGTGTTACCTTATACTTTAGTTGCTTTGTTAGAAGTTGTGGTATTTCCTGCAGTTTATTTCGTTAATTAATGTTTCCCACAGTTGCAGTCGCAGCCTCACTGCCCACATCTCTCAGTTCTAATGAAACTGCAGCATGTGGGATTATTGCCCAGCAGTTCTGTACCCTCCCAAAATACCCTCACCCAGTTCTGCCCACATGTGTCAGCGTGGGGGAGGTGAATTTAGAGGTTTCTTACATAGAAACTTGGAGCCAATTGAAGCCATGTGTTGTTCTGGGCTCTGGTACGGTGGCCTCTGCTGTCCTGAGGAGCTTCATGTTTTAGGACACCTCATTCCCCAGCTGTGTGAGCTGCAGTCACTGAATTTTACTCAGCAGTTTTATCCTGTTTCACTTTTTGCATTGACAAAATCTACCCCTTTGCAATAATCTTTACATTTTTAAATGAAACCAGAAACTAAATCAGTGCATTTCTGACTGAAGGTAGAAGTAAAGTCTGATGACTTGTGTTTGGCACCAGAATCCCACAGAATCCAGAACTTATTTGGGTTGGGATGGATCTTAAAAACCATCCAGTTCCACTCCCCTGCCATGGGCAGGGACACCTTCCATTATCCCAGGTTGCTCCAAGCCCCATCCAACCTGGCCTTGGACACTTCCAGGGATGGGGCAGCCACAGCTGCACTGGGCAACCTGCGCCAGGGCATCTCTGCCCTCACAGGGAAAGATTTCTTCCCAATATCCCATCTAACCCTGCCCTCTGGCACTTTAAAACCTGTCAAGTGTCCTGTACCTGAATGACACCTTCACTGGATGATCTTTAAAGTCCCTTCCAACCCAAATCATCCCATGATTCTATGATCTTACTCCCTAAATTATATTATTTGTGAGGGTGCTTGAGCTTTACAGGGCAGCTGTGGAAGCTCCTAGAGTGTGTTATGTGCACACTTAGTTGTGTGAGGGACAGACCAAAGCCAGCGTGAAGCCCCCTGACTTCACTGGGTCGTTGGCCTTGCTGTGTGATTGGAGTCTCTGCTCCAGAAAGCCTCAGACTTTTTCTAGGGAAGGTCACATTTTTTCAAAGCATAATTTATTTGCACTCCCTTTATTTCCTTTTAGGTTGTCTAACTTTAGCACTCACGGTACAGATGAAGGAGCTGCTGCCTCACAGATTTTTCCATTTACATAAAAAACCCACCCACAAACACCCTTCACTGTCAGTGCATCCATTTTGCTGAGTGCTCTTCATTTTCCATGACCTTGAAAACATAAGGGCGTTTATTAATTAATTCAAATTTCCAGCTGGGTGGAGGGGAGAATTGCAGATAGGAGATAAGCAATTTGTTGTGTGCCCCTTATTTGATGAGGATTGTGGAAGGAGAAATAGTCCAAACCATTGCCAAGATTTGCCATTCCAATCAACTCTTGTTTTTCATTTAACCACTGGTTAAAGAGTGACCCTAGCAGGAAGAGAAGAATCTGGACTTGGAGTAATTATTGTAAACTGAATTCCTGACAGTCTTGGATATGAACAGAAGCTGGAATTATCCAAGTTTTTAACTCTTGCACTGATTAGCTCTGGATGTTTCCTAATGTAAACCTGTATATACTGCTATAAACACAACAATAACAGGGATACTGACTGACAACTCATCAAAATTTGTTTCTGCCCAAACTTGTTTCTTTTGTAAAGAAAAAGATAGATTTTTTTTTCCCTTCAAGTTGCATTTAACTGATTTTAGCAGTTCTTGCAGTGAGCTTGTAGGAGTAAATACATCTTTGATTCTTTAAGCTTCAGTCCCAGAGCTGATGTCAGTGAGAGTTATGTGTGCATAGAGAGGAGGAAAATGTCTTGAACTTTTGTACATTTTCAGAGAAGGATATTCCCTCCCCACCACCTTAATTCTGAATTCTCTTTCTAGTCTACTGGATTATCATGTGCTCAACCACGGATTTAGTGGAGCAGGTGAACTGAGGACTAAAAATGTCGGGCTAGTGTAATATATCTGTGCCTCTTTCTCTGTGCCTGAGTAGAATAAAACAGAATATTATATTTCAGTTCCTGTTCCAAATATATAGCCATTTAAATCAGAGAATAATCTTTTCTGGTGTTAGTGACATGAGGTTCTGACATGCACCCAAGCAGTTACTGTGCTTCCCAACAGAAAGGACCATGTGGGACACAGACACCCACCTTGGCACGAGTGGCTGTCCCTCTGACATCCAACCTGGAATCTGTGCCACATGAGAAGGAGCCTTTGGTCCCCTGAATCCCACACTCTTTAGGAAGCAAGCAGCAGAATGCTAATAAATTTAATTTACTTGCTTAATCTCCCCTGTGTTTTGTATTAGTATGAATAGCATTACAGGAGCAGGGATGTGCTTATATAACAAAATGTTCTCCTTCAGCTTAAGGTTAATGTAGTTACTCGTATTTACCACATGTAAAATGGGGGGTCTTAATCTCCTGCAGCAGCATACCAGTAACTTCTGTGAGAGTTATATTCTCTGCCAGGAGCCTCTGAGCCAGGGAATGGGATACAGAATAGGAAACTATTTGTGGTTTCCCCAAATCATGTAACGTTAGTTACTGGAAACATTCCCACCTCACCGAAGATGACAGAATGTGTAGAAGAATATTGATCCAAAGCATGCAGTGTTACACAAGGAATCTTTGTTTGTTCTAATAGCCTAAAACACAAATTGAAAACCTGATTTTTCTCTTCTTTGATATTGGATTGCATGTGTACTGTAAGATGCACTGTTCTCTTCTTGTTAACAAAAATGAGTGAGCGCCATCATTTCCGCTGTCAGCACTCTGGGTCAGGTTCCCTCCAGCCTACACTGATGGAATGTCAGTGTTGACAGTGCACTGAACAGTACTGCAGTCCCTCGGTGTTTGACTGACTCGGAGACATCTGACATAAGGGAATGTGCCACGAGATTATCTTTCCTCAGTCAGTACCAGGCCTGGGATATCTCCCTGTTCTGGAGTGTTATCTTCCTGGATATCAGAAGAAATTAATCTGTGAAGTTGTGATAAGTGCAGATATCAACCTCTCATGATACAAGTGGCCAAACACAGCTCTCCTCCATCATCCTTGATTTCACTGGGGACGTTTGCTAAATGGGCAAGCACGATTGAGCTTTGGACATTTCTCCAGGATACAGTTTTATAATAACCCATTTTCATTTCTGAGCCTGTTTTAGTACCTCTTGGACATGAGCTGTTTTTTTTCCCCCATGTTTTTATAGAGCCAAGCATAGTATCACCATTTCATAAATATGGAATATCTTCTCTGTACTCCAAGTTATTTTTTTTTTGGTTAATTTTAATACAGTAGGCAGCTGCTCAGTTCAGTCTAATTTATTTTCTGCGTGAAAACTGAGATATCTGTTGTCATTCTTTGCAGAACCTGTGCATGATTCTGATCATCCAGCAAGTTCACAGCACAATAGTTTTGCCAGCTTCAGCTGATTTCTTCTTGATCCTGTTTGACAGAAGGTAAGAGTGAGAGCCTCACTCAGTCTTCTATGCCGTTGTTACACAAGACCTGAATAGACAGGAATGCAAATAAATGCAATCTTAGTTGTTTTTCTCAGCAAAATATCGAGGGTGATAGATGGAATGCCATTTGCGATGGAAGATACTTTGTTTTCCTATCTCAGGGTATTTGCTAACGTTTAACAACAGCCTGATGTCAGTGGGAAACTCAGATGCCATTTGACATAAGCTCTCACATTAATCAAGAAAAATGTAATTTTTAAGAGACATTTCTGTTACCTGAACAGAAATGGGGCTTGGAGATCATTCTCAGGCTGTTTTTTCTCCTCACATGCTGCAAAGCAGTATTTTCAAACACAGCCCCTTTCCAAAAAGCATTTTCATGGCTCCACATTCATTATAAAGGTAGATATAAAAATGTCTTAATTCCAGCAGTGCTAATGTCAAGTAACTGTTTGTGTCTGTGCTTTAAGAGGCTGACAGGGAATATTTTAACTCAAGGGTAAAGGACTGGAAGGGAATGGTTTTATAGTTACTGTGCTAACATTTCCAATGCCTTGGAGTACATTTTGTGTTCTGTGTAGTGTGACTCTGATTAAAAGCCACTGCTGGAGAGCATCTACAAATCACCTGAACTTTCTACCATTATGGCATTTCTTCCTCCCCCAAAAAATGACTTTGCAGTGATTTGCACGTACCCTTCACCAGGGATCTGTTTGTGCTCCCTGTGTGGTCAGGCACTTCTGTTAGAAGGTGCCACACAGGTTACTGCAGTGAATTACCTTTAAACCAGTAAAAGTTTGCTGGTCTGCTGGTGAGCTTTGCCTGTTTAACTGGGAAACTGCCTGCAAGTTGTTTTTAGGGTTTGTGCTTCTGGCCGTGGAAGTCCAGTGTGTCTCCAGCAGAGTTTAATGCCGTATGGAAGGCACTGAGCGAGATGACCCTGCCTTTATCACGATGAGTGCTGTCTTTCTGTTGGAGACGGCTCACTGTGGAACAAAAGCCATTTTACCCCAGAGACTCGGGACTTTAGATAGTAACAGAAGCACTTTGAGAGTATGTGGCAGTTTTAAAGGGATTATTGGACAGTGTACAGCAGAGAATACTTAACTTTGCTTTTCTGTGCAAGTGCGGACTCATATGCTTGTAAGTAAAGATGAGCACTCTTCATATTGAGAAGAAATTACTTTTTCTGGGCTTTTCATTTTCATTCAAAGCAGCAGAGCAAGGTGATGCAGTCTGTACCTGTTCTTCTCCAGCATGTGTAAGTTGGGCAAGACTGTGGTTTCTTAAGGTTTTAAAAAGCAAAGGATGCATTAATCTGAGAGTTTCTTGTACAGCAAAGAAAAATACATTATTTCACATTTTAAAAGATTTTATTATTTTTAAGAAAAATGTATAAAAATACAGAACGCACACCTGACTGTACAGAGGCACAAAATTCATCATCCAGGGGTCTCTTTGCCAGAAGTTGTTGATGTGGATGCCAAAAGTTTACATGGATCTGAAAAGTAATTAGTGAAAAGGAATCTGTGACAGGTCATTATGTGTAGAAATAATAATCCTTAGAAGCAGAGAGCCCTTGAACCGTAGGTTGCTGGAAGCTTAGAGAGTTTAACAGGGAAGTGTTTTTATAGGGTTTTCCTGTTCTTATCCTTTTCCCCAGAGATCCACTTTTACCCTTCTCACGATTCCTTCCCTTGACAATAATCAGCAGCTTTTCCACAGTGAAAGTAAGCACCTTCTTCCTCCCTCCTTCCCTCCAAAAAGCAGGAAGAGAGGCACAGGAAACAGAGGCCAGGAAGAATTGCAAAACCAAATGAGCTCAGGGGACAACAAATGAACAAAAGAGAAAGAGGATTAAGGAGTGACAAATACAGGGGCAAGAAAACAGATGGGGACACTGAGCAAAACACTCCCACCAGGGGTAATTGCTCTGCAAGGTACCCAGTGAGGTGGTGGATTCTCGGAGAGGTTTCCCAGTCACTTCCAGGTGTTACAGAGGGCACGTTTGGCCAAGATAAGAGGCTGACAGGACATCTTAGTGCAGCTTTGGGGGGAATGTACATTATAAATGGGAGGGTAAGAACAGGCTGGCAGGATGCAGCCTGGCACACCAAATGGACATGTCTCTCAGGGGAAACAGGACTCGTGAGATCCTGTGGACTGCACCAGGAATGTGCCCACTGGCTGCTGTTGGAGGCTGGACTAACTAAACAAATATCAAGTCTGCACCCCTATGTCTGTTCTTCTACTAACTGATCTTTTTCTTAGGTCAAAATCACATTTTTCTAGTTGCCTCTTTGAGTAACAGAACCATACAGAAATGTATGTTGTATTAGCCATGTATAATATGCAGGAAATCGAATCAGGCACAAAATCCAAGCACCATCTTTATAGATACTAGAGTTTTGGAAAAAAATGCTTTGTTATTCATCCTTTTAAAAGAGGTGAATAAAATCCCTTTATTCATTCCTTTAAAATATTCAGAAACTCAAACTAAAAGAAACTCTCAGCAGCTGGGGAACTGTAATTTGGTGAATTTTGCACACAGGCACACATATTATTCATTCCACCAGCGTGCACACCTTTATCCTCTGTCTCTTACCTGCTTTCATAGTAAGCCCTCAAGAAGAAAGAACACATGTCCTGAAACAACTTCTGTTGGTTACTTGATTGCTAAGTGACCTTTTCTAGGTTTGCCAAATCACTTCTGCTCAAGCACCACTCATCAGTATTTAATATATACCATGAAGTGCCACTCAATTTTCAGATACTCAGTTCTGAACTTAGTTGTTATTTCCATGAAGAAGGATTTCCAAATTATTCCCTATTGTCAGAAGGCAAGCAGACAAAACTGGGTAAATCCTCAGCTGCATGAAATA
This sequence comes from Empidonax traillii, assembly GCF_003031625.1. Classification (NCBI taxonomy): domain Eukaryota; kingdom Metazoa; phylum Chordata; class Aves; order Passeriformes; family Tyrannidae; genus Empidonax; species Empidonax traillii. Next base: position 1,145,420 of record NW_020955205.1, read on the forward strand.
TGTCAGGAGACAACCATTAGAGTCACTCTGTCACACCCTTTAAACTCAGATTTTTGTCTTGCCTTAAAATGGTTGTAAATTCATGAACATAACCTTCAGAGTCAGAGGGTGAGAGACACTGCTCGGGGGAAAAGCATGCAACAGATGTCGGTGAATTTTCTCCCATGAAAGCACATACAAAACAATCCTTTCATGACACAATATCTTTGATCAGTTTTGAGAAGTTGTATCATATGCTCATAAACCTGTAACTCAGTAATATTTTCCCTGAAGAAAAATAACAGTGATGAATTGCACAGATGTAATTGGTAATGCCTGAGCAGGATCATGGGTGTGCTTATTCCATGAGCACTACAGGATATCTGTGGAGTTATGAAGTAGCAATGAGATGAAAAGACTCAGCCTTGCCGAAGTTCCTATGGAATTAGCACCAGGAAGCAGCTGCCTTGCTCCATTGAGATCATCTTGCATGGTAGAGACACCAATGGACAACTTTTAGCATCAGTGTTAGTTCCTGAGCCAGTTCCTGCCCTCCTTTGTTCTAGGATGACAGAAACTGAGACACTCACAGTGTGTGCATAAGATTTTCCAACTCCATTTTGTGAGTATAAGAGTTAGAAATACAATTTAAAAAAAAGAAAGGTGGGAGTATCTGTTGATGATGTGACACTAAGAACTGAGGACCTCAGCATATATTACAGCTTTAAAATTTAATCTGGGTCGTGTCCCGGAGGGATCATGGTACTTAATATTATTGAAGTGTATGGATATATTATTGCAAGGGTGTAGAAAAACATTCAAGAAAGAAATGTCCAAAAAAGAGTTAAATAGATGGAGACAAAATACTGCTCTGTCTAAGCACCTCAAAGCGCTCTCTGAAATAGCGTGAAGATCCAGAAGACACTGGCAAGTCATTGCTGATTAAAGGGAGCAAGTCAGGGAGTTCAGGTTCCAGCTGATGACTTTTCTTATATGAGAGTTTACAAATTCCATTACACTCATGTTAACTTCAGAATTGTTCTTGCTAACTTTCTCCATTGAAGTGCATTGCTTGAAATTTGATAAAATAGAAAAAGTAATTATAAATTTGGCTCAGAGACAGACAGGAGCTATGTCTGGTTGGATCTGTGGCTGTTCAATATTCATTTTTCCTCTCCCTTTTGCACAGTGACAGGACACAATTTATTTTTACAATTGTATTGAGATATTTTGTGGATGCTATCAGATGAGCAATTTAGTTGGAATCTTCTTGCTGTACTGAGAAGCTGATGTTGGTCAGTGCCTTTATTCAAACACCACAGAATTCAGAGTTCAAGGAAAAAGGAGGGAAAAGAGCAAACTTCATGTGGAGGACATTGCTGAGTGTACAGCTGGATGAGAGATCCAGTGAGGAAAACAGTGCAGGAATGTGTGACACTCCTGTGCACTGCACTGAGGAACAGGGTACAGGTTCTTGAGGATTAAGATCTCTGTTGGGAACATGCTGCAGCCTCACTTGAATAATGTCCTGAGTCTAGGGAAGCCCTGGCTGATGACCTACAGAGCAGGATAGATGGAGCTGTCAGGCATTGCTGTGGCCAGGGAAAACTTCCTACAGGGTTTCATGAGAGTGGCAGGTCCTGGGGTTGAACAAGAAAGGCATGAGTCTAACAGGGAATTCAAGGCAAAAACTGCAGTGTCTCAAAGTCACTCTGAATTAGGTTTGGGTAGGAATGATTCTTCCTGCTGGGTGATGGAGAAAGGTGGGGGAATCTTTCTCCATGTTGTGAAGAGTATCTAGGTGTGTGTATGATGTCTTTGCTGTTGCCTAACCCAGCCCATGCTCACCTGGCACTCTTTAAAAGGAAACAGATGGTAGAGAACATAACAGGCCTCACAGCAGTGAACTGATCAGGTCAGGTCAGGTCAGCTACAGGTCAGGGGGAGCAACATCCCCCTCTCTCAAGTACACAAATGCTGAAGCCCCCAGAGGTTGCTGGAGGAGGTGTCAGGAAGTGAGAGGGGCTTCGGTGTTTGCTGGCAGCCAGTCCCCTAAGGCACAGTGAGGTACTTGCTGATCCTTCTCTTGTCTCAGCCCAGCACTGACTCCCGGTGTAACATAACGGGGTATTTTTACTCTCAAAGCATAGTCTGAAAAGGCTCACTTGTTCTACCATGTATGGCAAATGGATCCGTCTGCTGAGCCACCTGGAAGGCCTCTATTTTTAGGCTCTTTCCTTGGAGCAGTTGTAATTTGAATTGACATATTGTTAGCCAAACGCATGGCACACCAGGCAGGAATACGTCTGGAGCCACGCAAGCCGCTGATTGTGAGCAACACGGGGAACAGGGGCCCCAGTGAGAGCCAATTTGCTTTTTCCAAGCGGGAAAACAAGCACAGAAGTTTAACTAGTCCAGGGCTGGCTTTCAGCAACCAGAGCTGAGCAGTCCTAACGAGCTGGTCATTCAAAGAGAGCGAAAGGATGAAGAGCACGTGTAGCCTCTGTGAGCAGCTGGGATGTGAGCAGACCCCAGTGAGTGTGGCCTGAAGCACACTGGTCACAGAGGTACCTAAACCCTGAGCTGTACACACAGCAGGGATGCAGATTTGACTAACATTTTACACTGTTATGTCTTTCTTGATTAAGACTTTTTTTCCCCAGATCTTCACATTGTTCCTCACTATCCTCACAAGAGCCCTGAGAGCTCACACAGGCAGTCCTTTTCAGGGCCACTGCTTTGTCAGAGTACAGTCCCCTAATCTTTAGATGTTTCCATATTTTCTTTCGGCATGTTTGGCCTTGAATATTGCTGTATTAAATCACACTGTATTATGCTGACAGATAAATCCTTATTTATCACTTTGCCAATCTTTGTTGCGTTCACACAAGGAATTAGCAAAGACTTTACCTATGTGTGGATCCTCAGGAAGTTAATTTGAATTACTTTCTCTCTGTATTTCTCTGTGTGCAGGTGGACATTTCCATTTGCTTTCTTATTGGTGTTAAATGCTGAATCCAGAACATTTTGATCCCTTTTTCCTGGATCAACTTTGACAACAACTCTACCACACAGATTTCCTTGGAAATCTGATTTCCTGTTTGTTCTTGTTGTGTTTTGGGATTAGGGAAGTCAAATTTCTGCCTCAAATTCTAGCTCTGCAAGAAGCCACGTGCTGAAGCTTTGCCAAATGGAAAACCTGTGCATTCCCAGGAAAGCAGTAACACCTACATTTGTTGGGCTTGTGCATCACTTGTACAAATGGATGCAGTTCAGGTGCTAATTTTTATTAAATTGTGAACAAGGGAGTACTTTGATTCCACTCAGTCAATTTGCAACAGCCTTTCCTTGCTCCGAAATGCTGTCAGAAATCTCAGTAATCCATATCCTGCCTCTAAGAACATGCATTCATTGAGTTTAAAATGATTTCCACTTAGTTTTCTGTTTGGAAAACTGGCAGACCAGTGTATTATCCAGCAATTGGAACTGACTGTAGGAGTTTTCTTCTGTAGTATCAGTCTGCAGCAGCACCCAGGTGAGGGAGTCGATAGAATCCTGGTCTGTTTGGTCTCTTTTTGTGGCACTGCTGGGCCTGCTCCAGGTGTGCAGTGGTATCTAGAAAATAAGTAGCATGAGACACTTCTTTTCTGCTGAAGTACAGAACTGTTTGTGTGACGTGGAGGGAAACTGCAGGGTAATAATTTCTCTGGCATCATTGATAGGAGGGAAAAAAAGAGAGGATTGTAAAATCTGCATGTTGGCATGGGTTGCTGGGCAGAGCAGAGGGAATTCTTTGCCTAGATTAAAGCTGCTTTCTAAGTAATGTGAAACTATTTTATGAGATCCCTATTAATTACAGAGGAATCCAGCTCTAGATGCTTGTTGCGATCACAGGAAAATCAGGAATTTCTATCAGCTATCTATTTCTTCATTCCATCCAGAATGTCTGCTTCCAGATGAAATAACAGATGGTTCCAGTCAATCAGAGGCTGCTCCTATACCTCAACTCACCAAGCACTGTAGCTGTTGCAAATCCAGGGTAATTGTGGGACACACTTTGACCCTGCTTGTCAAAACAATCAGTAACTCAGGGAGAGGATTTCTACCATGGCTGCAGCGTATTCCTGTGGGATATGGAAACTCCTCCTCTGTGTAATGGAGGACGTGATTAATTCTGACTGTGTTGACACAAGGAGGTTATTGAATAAGACTTCCTTGTGAGTGGTCAAATCCATTCCCAGGAAAAAAAACACATTACAGAGATGTCAAACACACTTCCATTGTATTCTGAAAAACCACTCCAAGGTTGCATAAAACCAGCTCAAGGTGTGCCCAATTAAAAGTTACAGAAAAGCATCTGCAAACTGGTGCATTTTATAAGAAAAACAATATGGACGAGGCTTATTTTATTGAAGAAAGATATTAGGTCTGCAGCCTCCCCATGTCTCCTCAGTCTCTGTCTCAGTGTTCTCAGTGGCAACCATCATCCATTAGTCTCTCAAACTCTGGGATTTTGGCTCATGCTCCCAGGTGTCCAGAGACTCTGGTTCGCACTCAAGGCAGTAAATAATCACGTCCCACATTTTAAGCAGCTCTGGCTCAGTTCCTTCTTGTCCAGACACAGCCTGAGTAGGACATGGAATGAGGTCAGTCCCTGAGGGAAGAGCAGGGGGCAGCAGTTCAGGGCAGCCATCGGGGAGGTGACCAAGCACAGAGGTGTCCTCAGTGCTCGCAGCCTCTGCTCTTGCAGGACACAGGCCTACACCTCACAGCTCCAGGCAGTGAACCAGGACACTGGCAGAGCCTTTCCTGACAGGAAGGGAAGGATTCATTTCCCCCAGTTTAAATTCTGCATGTCAGATGTTCACATCCAGGCTGGTCTCAACGTGGCTCACTGGGGAGGAGCTCAGGCCTTTCTTTACACACACACTGACAGGGAAGAGTTGGGCCTGCATTGATGTGCAGAGAGATGATCTACACTGCAGACATCCAGCTTTGGTCAAACAAATCACACATGCATTCATCACTACCATCCTCTAGAAAAAAAAACAAGGACCTTGACAAATCTGATCTGTTTTTGCCTCCAAGGGAAGGTGCACATCATCTTGACATGTGACACCAAATCTGTGCATGTGTAGGTTGGGTACAGCTGACCTGCACATACTTTTCCCCCTGCTGAGAGGACGTAAGAACAAGTGATAGATATTACTCATGGTGCTCTAAACTCTGTTGGAAGGCATTTTGGTGCAAGGTAATGCATGTAGCATAGCTATGCAGCATTCCATTGAATTCCCTAAGATTGTTCTCCTCTGACTAAGGGAAGCTCTCCCAGACAGCAGTCACCTTGCTGTTGCTGCATTAAGCTCCCTGAAGGCAGTGGAAAGACCTGCAGCTATTAAAAGTCACAGAGGTAACTGTTACCTCTCTGTGAAGTTCTAAAATGCTCCTTTAGCAACTGCTGGAAAGCTCTGCCCACGACTCACAAAGGCTCCTCTTTCCATGCCTGTGGTGGACTTGGGAAGGGATGGATAGCTGGGAATGCCATGTGATGATGTTCTGGTGCCACAAGAGAACAAGAGACATCAGCACAAATTATTTCGGCAGGATTGTGTGACTGCAGGGGCCCTTTTTACTGGCTGCTTATGTAGATTCCCTTGGAATCTCCAGATTATTCCCTTGGAAACTGCATATCATGGTCCTAATACAAAAGGGTGCTTGATAGAGCACAAAGTCTCAAGTAAGGAAAAAAATGGATTATTTTTGCCATCTCATGCATATATTGAACACTTTCTAACTAGAATATAAAGAGGACTCTGTGAACAATCAAGAGATTTTGTTCATTTTCTCTCCAGAAGATGTTTCAGGTGAATGGTAGGTCTAGGAATTTATTGATTAACTCCCTGAGTCACTGCCACAGCTTTTTAGGAGTTTCAAGCCCCTCAGGAGATCATGCATTACAAAAATGGATGATATTAGGAGTCTCATGGATAGCAGACAAAAGATATTAAAAATCTCACTGTTAATAGAAGTTCAAAAACTCATCGCATAGAGCCATGGGAAAGGAATCAGTTCAGAAAGTTTTCTGTCCTTCATTAGTCAGGAATTGGGCTGTGGGGGTTTTGAACTTCAGGTACTTTCTAATATTTCATATACATAACTTAGATATGTTAGATATAACTTACAAGTCATAAATTCATCAGTAGCAACTAATTAAACCCTATAAATACATTAATCAACTAAATTATGTTATTACTGATGTTGTTGTTAGTGTGAAATCCTAGAATTGTCCTTTTATTTGGACAGATCTTACTCTAAATGCCAAGTAAATTTCAGTCTTGTACAAACAATAAATAAATGAGCAAACATATGTATTGGTCACACAAACCCGGGATAATTAGGGCTATAAACAGACCTCTAAAAACACGGGGCTAATCCTTAAGTATTTTTAAGATTCATAAAAATAAATGTTATTTTCAGCATTGTGCTTATTTTAGAATTTAATGGGATTCCAGGCAGCTGCCTGTTCTATTTATTTCTGCTTTTGTATATTAATTGGTTATATCATTCCTTCTGCTCCTGAGGTCTGGAGGTGGAAACTTTACAGCTTAATTAATCAGTGCTTCTGCTGTTTTAATGTCGTTGTGGAATTTGGAATTGGATAGGATTCTTTTCCTGCTCTTAGCAATGACCCTTTGAGGCCTCTTTGGGCACAGCTTCTTTTCCAAAGCATGGTTAGCTTTGGGATTGGATATTTGGGCTTCAACTCTGCTCCAGGCTCACTGAGTAAACAGGCAGGAATTCATTCCAACATCAGCAGTGGAGATACTCTGGAATCTTTTCTGTTAAATCAGATTTTTTAAAAAATCATTGTTCCACCTTCTGTGGGGGCATAAAGAATTCAGTTTGCCTTTGCCATCTGGAGAGGACAGTTGGATCATTTCTCCCATGTTAAGTGAACAGCCCACTTATAGAAATCTGATATATTTTAAGTTTTTCTCTCTGACTGAGCTTGTCAGCTGTGACAGTTTAAATACAGTTCCTTCAACAACACAGATCTGAATTTATTTTTCTTTTGATTCTCAAAATATTTGGCACTTCTTGAATGCAGCATCTTCCAAATTAAGAGCAGAAGGTAAACATCATCGATTCACATTGTTATTTATTTGGAGGATGCTGGTGAAAAATAACCTTTGTAGATGTAGAAAAACATCGAGTGAATTGTCAGGGAGTCATTATTTAAAAGAGATCTGCGGGTTTTGAAGGCTGATTTCAAGCACTTGGAGTGGTTATGCTAAAGGAGGAATTCTGTCTGCAGTGCTGCTGAAGCTGTAGGGTCAGGGGTGTGTCCTGAGTGGGGCTGTGAGGGCATCCTTGTACAAGGAGGGGTGATGGAAGGAGGAGTGAATGAGATGGGCAGGGGAAAAGTAAGATATTCCTTAGTAACATCAACTGCTTTCTCTTGGAGCAACGAGGTAGGACAGCTAAAGATTGTGAGATGCCTCTGGCAGCCAAGGAACAAACCTGTTCATTTGTACTGACTCCCAGCATATGTCTGGGCTGTGTGACTCAGCAGCACTTGTCTCATGCCACAAGTTACAACTACATGGATTTGGGGAAGGAGCAGGTAGATTTTTGTGGTGTTGTGAAATTCCTGGTTTCGCTTTAGAAGGTTTCTTTCTGTAACTGAAGGAATAATTTGTTATGACAGCTGTAGAAAGGTTAAATCCTTATCACAGATTCAAAAAAAAAAGAAAATTATTGGTATTCTAGATTTGTGCACCAAACTGGAAGGGAAGGTTTCATGTCAGTCATGTTTGCTGTTTAATGAACATCACACTTTGGACTCGTTTTAGAGAGCTGCTTCCATCACCCCAGCTTGGTTTTGATGAGATAAAACACTAGGCCAACACTACTAAATTTAGCTTGAGCTAAAAGACCAAGTTACAGAAACAAACACTTGCTAGTAAAGGAACACAAAAGGAAATGGATATCCTACTCAGGCCAATGAGGTATACAAAATATTGCCAAAGCTGGATAGCATTATTTCACATACTTTAATACAGACCTCAAACACACTCAAAAGAACCCCAAAAGCATCACTTCCATGGGGAGAAAAAACTGCAGCTATGTGGTGTAGAAAATGCCTTTTTATCCCAGTGTGATTATCAACAGGGTGCCTTGTCCAAGACATCTTGATCAATTATACCTCTTCCCCCAGAGCTGTTTACTGTAAAAATCTATTTTCAGGCCCATATGCAGTAGCAGCAACAACAACAACAACAAGGGCAAAGGAACCCAACATTTTCCCCTTCAGGAACAGAGCAGAGCATCTATTAGTGGTAGGGGATGCTATTTTAGAAGCATTCCCACTGTCCCAGTTATTCACTGGTCTGATCCATCCATCTACCTTTCAAAAACCTGCAACAATGGCAGGAAAAAAAGCCTTTTTAAAGAGATGCGTGCCTTGCTCCTGTTTAATTGGCGTGTTGGGTGACTGAGCTCAAAAGGCTCTTTCCGTGTCAGTCCCTGTCCCAGTTCCTGCCGTGCTGGGCAGGGCTGTGCTCTGGTCCTGCTGAGTGGGTGCCACAAAGATCCAGCACAGCTGCAGCGGCCTCTGGGCTCCGGTGCTGCAAAGGGAGCTCTGCTGGGAACAGGGGGGGCACTGCTGCCTGTTGGAACTGCGGGACAAAGGGGTGTTTAGTTCTCACTGCACTCAAGAACTGAAGTTCTATGCATAAGGGCCAAACCCCGCCTGTGTGAGCCCTGCTCCACACAGCCCTGCTTTAAAGCCCCATGTTTTAGGGCAGGGTGTGAGGGAGGTTTGAACAGTGTGAAGTTTGATCCAGTTTGTGTTGTACATCGAACAGTTCTAGAAGCTGGGAGTCCCTGGAGTTCAGTGCACAAACCCTGACCTTCCTTTAGGTAAAATGAAGAGCAAGGAAAGCAAATGGCCTGAGTATGTGACAAATAATCCCTACAGTTGCATCTGCTGTGGCTTTGAGGCAGGTTTGTTCCTGGAGAGCTTCCCCAGTGTGGTAGCTACACTTGGAATTTACTTTGCTCAGTAACTGTCTGATGTTTGGACTGGAAACTGAGATAATGTAACCTTGGGGGAGTCATGGAATTGCATATGACCCTATTTGCAAGTTTGGGATATTAAAGTCCTCTTCTGGAAGAAGGGCAAGAAGCAGCATATTCCGTTTCCTAGGAGGCAGACTGCTGGGAAATGAGCATCATTGCGATTCCCATGCTTGAGTGAGACATGAGGACAATTTGCTGAGAGCTCTGCAGCATTAGCAGTATTTTCTTCATTCTGTTGTACTGAGATTTTATAATTCCATTACTTAAAATTCAATATAACATGAAGGCAAATCCATCTATGGAATAGCAGCAGACTTCAGTGCATCTACTCATCCTTTAATATCTTTAGAGAGGGGTACATCCCATTGGAAGTAGTTTGTGCTGACATTGTGAAAAGGTTAATATGGGACACTGAGGCACAGACATCCTTCACACCTGCCCAAAAGCCTGTCCCTTCTTTTCAAATTACAACACTTCCATTGGATATGTATGGTTTTCATAATGATAAATATTTAACAGCCCTGAAGAATTCCAGACTTTTGCATATTTATCAAATGATTCAAGCAGAAAATCTTTTCCTATCCTTGTGTATGCCGCTCTAAAAAGGGAGGACGTTTACTTTCCATGGCTCATCCACTTTTAGTCTGGGAACAGAACTGAAATCATTAAGTGCTCTCTGGCCACTGATCAGGTGAGGACATTGGTTCTGGCTCTCTGCTGATGTGAGCAGTGTGAGCTGGGTTTGTTCTTGAGCCTCTGGGTGCAGTGCCATTCTCTAGTTGCTCTGTCTTTTTTCTAACCCTGTCCCACTCCACATCAATCTCCCATCCTAGTTAGTCCTGAGACTGTAATTTCATTTCCTTACTGATAATTAATTACGTGATGAAGATCTGTAAAAGGAGAGAACTGTGAATGAGAAAGTAATCATGGAAGAATTACTTCTTTAATTCCACCCACAAGCATCCCATCCCTGTCATTCACACACACCTTGCCCTCATCAAGAGGTGGTAGGTGAAATTATTAAGAGGAAGCAGGAAGAGCAGGGCTGTTTCACAAGTAAAAGCAAGCCAGCAGCTGAGGGAGACCATGGCAGGAGCAGCATCCTCCCACTGGGGTACAGTCCCGCAGTACCTCAGCTGGGCAAGCAGGACAGGGCTGCTGACTGTAACAGGCCAAGGTCAGCCCAGGAAAGTCAAATAACAACTCAGGAACAAACATGGGAACAGGTACTGCTACAACAGCTCAGGGCAGGAGTGGGTGCCCAGGCCTGAGCCTGGCTGAGCTGCTGGTGCACTGAGGGCCCCAACACTGCAGCTTGAATAGAGATCTGTCATTAAAGGATGAGAGCTCGCTCTCCTGTCTCCTCAGGCAGCCTGCCTGGCATTGGGAATGCAGAGCTGCTCTTCCCTTCATTCCAGCGAGATGAATCTGCTAAAGCCAGGCACAGCCTGACCATCGCCAGCAATTTATGGTGAAGCAATTCTCTTGTTTGCTAAAGTGTCATACCAGGGCAATTTGAAATCTGGGTTTATCTTCCCATTTCTTTAACTGCTGTTTCCTGCAAATTCACAGCATAGAATAAATGAAGAGCACATGGTCATAAATCACTCTTGCTGAGGCTGCTTGTTGTCCAAAGCACTGTAGACAGACAGAGATGTCACACCTTTGTTACGGTGACAGTGAAGGCAGTGAAGGATGATCCTTCCCCCTCCCTTGGCTCCAGTGGTGAGAATTCAGCCAGCACATCTCTTTAGTCCTTGATATGTGCCAGCTGCCACTCATTAAGCACCAGGAGAGAATCTGCATCCATCCCCCCCATGTATGATTTACTAACCGAGGACTGGGAACCCTTTCTAAAGGAAACAACTTGTTCCCTCCCCCCCCCATACATCAACTTGAGGAGGAGATATCTTTTCTTCCTAAGTATTTTTGAGGCAACCTAATATCTGACTGTTTTCCTATCCCCTTTCAGTGTCTTCATATTTTACAGCTCTTTCACAGACTGCTCCTGAGCTGTCCTTTAGACGTGGCATCTTGGCGTCTCCTCCACAGATACTTTGCTCCAAGTCAAGACTAAAATACCAGGCTATACCCTAAAAGTCCTTATTTCAATCAAATGCTACAGCTGAGTGCTGAGCCCTTCCAGTCCCACACAGGAGAAGCACTACAGAAGGTGCTCATTAAGGGAGAAGCCTTGTTTTGTCAGTTGGTGTCATTGTTGTGAGGTACCGTTCGGTCATGGGTCCCGTGCTTTGGGGCTGCCTGAGGCACTGTCTCTACAAAAGCTGTTTTAAAACATACTTTGCCTCAGATTCCTGAGAGTTAAAGACAATTTGACAATGTTTTGTGCCATAAGTGTTCTTCTTTGTGTTCCCTTTTTTAGCACATTCTCAGTACGACAGCTTTGTGATAATCTCTGTCTAATCCTGCAGAAACCTGGTTTTTGCTGGGCTGCCAAGGGCTGTTATCTGGAGGTTGGATCTGGGATACAGATGCACTCGGGAGCGTGGTCTGTCTTACACCTGATGGCCTTTCCCCAGGAACGATCACTCTGGTTCTCATCCTCTTCTTTTTGACTCATTTTGGGCTACTAAGAAGAGTTTTCGAAAGCAAAGGATTTTTCCCCAGCTAAGCCACGATTGTCTTACAAACCTATTGGACTTCCTTTTCAGATCGATGAGAAACGAGCCCCACTTGTCCCTTCAGGTCACTGACCAAAGGGAAGGCTGCTGCCTGAGTTACAGCTCACAACCTCCAAAATAACCCAGGCATTCCTGGGCAGGGATTGAGTCTTGAGCCAGTCTGAACTAGACTACAACTGGCAGCCCAGTATCTCTTTGTTTTACCAAGACATCTCATTTTCTAGAAGAGGATGTAAATATTAACAAATAATTGGTGTTCTGGTTAATAAAGGAGCCCATTTTCCATTGTCCCAGGAGTAGACATTGATTTCTGTAGAAATCCAGCAATCTCTGATCCCAGAGAACAGACCTGTTCACTATTTATGACCTACACTGAATGGTTTTCTGAAAAATAGAGTCAGGGAATTCATCTTGAACGATTCATGGAAATCAGAGAAAGGTCAGTCCCCAAGAAGGTCTGATAAGTATTTCATAACCGCAGCAGCACCCTCCCAGACTGTATTCCTGTTGTTCACTTAACATCTTTGAACTCTCCATTAGTCTCTGATTTCTTTCTGTCTTGCCCATAACCATCCTGACTAAATCCAGAGACAGGCAATTCCATCACTGTCTCTATTAAGCTCCCAGCATTCGTTTCTGAGTTACCACAACAACAAGGATTACGTGACAAGCAAATGAAGGACCAGTCAGATAATGGAGTTTTTAAAATGGGGATTACTGGTGCTGAAGATGTAATGGCCTCTTTGATGCTGTTACTATCTATAGCACAAATCCTTCTCAGTCTTTGGACTATTGACCTGACACACTGAAAAGGCTCCTTTGCAGCCCCCATTGTCCAGAGAAAAGGAAAAGCTTTGAGCACAGACATCTTCAAGGTACAGAAAGAACACAAGGCCAAGAGATAAGCTTGATAATTTGAAAGCATTTTATTTCTTTCAAGCACAGTCCCAACGTTTTAGCTGTAACTGATATCCCGATTTTATCTGTGTTGCTTTTTCTCCAAGGTGAGCCCTCAATACTTTGTAATTTCTAAAGATATTCTGAGCTGATCTTCCAGCAGCTTGCAAATCAGCACCTGCTGGAAAAGACTGTCTGATGAGATCTGGGGAAAAAGTTGTCCCCGATACTTGGGCCATTGTACCTCTGGAGTGTGTACAGGCCTCTGGTACAGTAAGACTGGATACACTGTGACTATGAATAAAGAAATAGCTGGATTTGGAATAACTGGGATGATTGTTTTTGGGAGATACCAGGTAGTGGCAGTGACATAGTTTGTAGAAAGGTGAGATTTTTTAGCCTTTGTCTGCAGCATAATGCTGACTCCCTGCAGAGCTGGAATGTCCAGGGAACCTGTTCTGAGTTCTGCAAGCATGAACCCTTTGTGTTTTCATGCAGAGAGCTCTGAGGGTTTTTACAAAGAGTATCAGGTTCACAATATTGTGAGGAAGTAGGGGATTGTAATGCTCCCTACTTTACAGATAGAAGGTGAAATTCTTTCCTGAATTAGGGCAACATTACGCTTTCCAGCAGAGTTATGAAGACTACCTGCAGGAACTTAACACACACACTGATTAGTCCCTGCTTTTGTGAGAGCTCTGTGGGATATCAGGCAATTAGCAAGTGTTGGACTAGTTTGAGTTTGCCCTGAGATTGGAAACGTGGGTAGAAGAAAACTGAGGGGTGAGGTTGAAGGCTACACTTGTATAGCAGTTGCCTCCCTCTCTTTTGACTCTGCTCCTCAGCTGCATTCAAGGACGGGCTCATGGAAACTAAGAATAGTGGGACTCATTCAGGTGTCCTTTCATACAGATACTGATCATCACTGTCACCACGGGCCTGTTACACAAGGGATGCTGTCACTCCGTGCGTGAACAGGCCTCGCTGATGCCAACACATTTGTTATGTGACACTGCCCAAGGTCACTGAGGCCGGTGCTTCCTTCTCCTCGTTGCCTGTTTGCAACTCAGGTCTCAAAATACTCGCAATGGGTGAAGTGACTTCCACAGTAACTTCTGAGTGTTTTCCAGAGCAACTGGGCATTCCCTTCCTGTGCTTCAGGGCTGGATATCAGAGCTGTTCAGGCATTTGTGCTCAAGACCTTCATTTCTACAAGTCTTGAACGTTTCTCTCTTCTCAGTTGCATGGTTCATGTAGCATCAACAAGTCACTTGGAGCATAACATCACTGTCAGGAAACTCTCTTGGGCTGCCTTTACTCCGTTCCCTTCCCCTTCCTTCTCATTACAGTGCTCCACAACACACCAGATCTCCCTTCTTGTATTTGAACCCTTCATCTATGGTGGCTGTCAGGGACCCCCCAGTCACTGCTGAGCCAAACTACAAATACTTAATTATGTTAATTTAATCTTTGTTCACAAATCAGTCTCTTCAGTTCCCTAATCAACTGTTGCTTTCCTCTGAACTCCCTACAAATCTGCCAATGTCTTTGTGATAATAAGGAGCCCATCACAAAACACCATATTACAGTTGGAATTTCACCACAGTGGGAAAGAAGACATTTTGCTGTGTCCTTGTTTCATAATACAGTACTGCTGCAGATTCTCCCTCAGAATTCCTTTGTTTTCTCTTCCTTTTTGCTGATACATTTTAGTGAAAACTTCCCTGCAATTTTCTGTTTATCCTAAGGCCTCAGGCCTTGCCTGCGGTCACACATTGTATGGAGGACTGGGGGAAGCTGTAAGGTATTTTAAGAACAACACAACTTCTTTTGAGTTTTGTGTGTGAGGAGGATGGTGGGCTTGTTGGTGGGCAGAGGTAGTGTCAGGAGCCCCTGGAGGCACACCAGTGTAAATAGAACTGGATTCAGGTAACGAGTCACAGTCAGAGCTGAGAACAGAAGTCAGGAACTGGTTACTATTTTCTGCACCAACCTTTGCCCTCACACCTCAGATACACAGGCGCCTTCCCGACTGGGGAATGGCCCCTAACTGAAGCTGTGTGCTTGGAGCTGCCCTGGCAACCTGAGCAGCATCACTTACACATTCACGTGTCTCAGTGTGCAGTCACAGCGGGGCTGGGTGTCTGCAGCCCCTGGAGGGAAAGCTGAGTTTATTCACCAGTGCAGCCTGGACCGCACTGTGTGAACTGATCCGTTGGGACTGGAGCTGGTTTAGGTGTTATCTGTTACACAGATAGTGACAGGGTGAAGCTGTGGAAATGGAAAATTCTTTGACGTCTCAAAGTGTCAGAGCAGAGACTCAGCGTGGGGTGTTGGACTGGCTTGGTGCTCAGGAGACATTGGCCCTACCCTGCCTTCACTGCTGAATGACCATGTGAGCATGACTGAATCATTCCCACCCTCGCCCTCTCTTTGCTCCCTGACCCTGTATCTAGAACATCAGCCTGCTCAAACAACAGCTGCCTGTCAAGGTGTTTCATGCAGTGCCTGAACAGCAGGGGCTGGTTTTAGCTGGGATTCTATCAATCACCATAATGAAGCCCATCAGAACAGAACAAACAGAAACAGAGCAGAGGAAAAACCCCCTCACTAAGTTATTAGAATTGCAGCAGGGCTAAATCCCACGCAGTCTGCTGAGGACAAGGCCGACAGCAAAGGGAATTTAAGTCAAGTTATAAATGTATTTTTAAAAAGGGAAACAAGCAATGCCTGGGAAACTGTAGGCCAGTCAGTGTAACCTCAGTACCCAGCAAGGTGGAACAGATCCTCCTGAAAACTGCACTAAGGCTCATGGAGAGTAAGGAGGTGATTGGTGACAGCCAGTGTGGGTTCACTAAGGCAAATTGTGCCTGACAAATTGGGTGGCGTTCTACGATGGTGTTACAGTGTAGGTGGGTAAGAGAAGAGCAACTGATGTCATCTACCTTGTGCAAAGCATCTGACACTGTCCCGTGTGACATCCTTGTCTCTAAACTGAAAAGACATGGGTTTGACAAATGGAGCACTTTGTGGTAAGGAACTGGGTAGATGGTCCTATTTTGAGTCGTGGTCAATGGCTCAGTGTCCCAGTGACAAGGGGTGTTCTTCAGGGGCTGGGGCTGGGACTGTTAAACATCTTTGTTGGCAACATGGGCAGTGGGATCAGTGCACCCTCAGCAGGTTTGCCAACAGCACCAACCTCCGTGGTGCAGTCGACCTGTGGCACTGGCACAGGGTACCCAGAGAAGCTGTGGCTGCCCCATCCCTGGAAGTGTCCAAAGCCAGACTGGACAGGACTTGGAGCAACCTGGGTTAGTGGAAGGTGTCCCTGCCCATGGCAGGGTGTGGAACGAGACGACCTTTCCCAACCCAAAGCATCCTGTGATTCCATGTATGAGTGAGCTGATACACTCTGGGACAAGAATACACGCCCATAAGCAAGCCACAAGTAAATCTAGGCTGAAAAGCTGGAAAAGAGCTTTCTAAGCATCAAGCCAGGGATGTTCTGGAATAGTTTCCCGCTAAGGAAGTTGGAGACAAAAGATTCAACCTTTTGAACAAATTATAAATGTCGTCTTTAAAGTTCATCAGTAAGAGGATGTAGGGCTTGCTTAATACTGTATTAAAACATGAGCAAATCATGAAGTTTAGGAACAGATTCCCACTCTACATCTTCCCTTTTCAAAGCCATGTCAGATCTTCATTCCTTCTCTATTCTTTTGTGGCTTTAATTTCTACCGTGTATTTCATTCAGTTAACCTGAAAAAGAATCTAAAACAAATGTGTAGCACAAAGCGAGGTCAGATCAGAGGGTTCGACCTCTCCATTCTAAACCTGAGAAACTGGCTCCCCAGTCAGGACTTCTAACAGGATTTTTGTCTGAACCACATTACCATAATGGAGATAATTTGTTCCTTGATTGCATCAGTCCACTTAAGGAAGTTTGCAAGTGAAGTGTACAAGCAAATGCACATTCTTCACCATGAGTAGGAAGGGAGGCTGTGCTCCCCTGGCTGCCACATCTGATTTATGCAGCACACTCCCCAGGACGTGCCTGGTTCTTAAATAGGTCAGTCAATATGTAAAGTGGAACCTTAGCTGGTTATCGCCCTCGAGAAAGTCACTGTCTTGGGTTTCAGCACAATCTCTGATACAACCTGGTGAGAAAATGACTTCAGTGTAAAAAGCTACTTTTGTGAAGGAACAAAGCAGAGAGGA
This sequence comes from Empidonax traillii, assembly GCF_003031625.1. Lineage (NCBI taxonomy): Eukaryota > Metazoa > Chordata > Aves > Passeriformes > Tyrannidae > Empidonax > Empidonax traillii. The sequence goes on from NW_020955205.1 coordinate 1,162,237, forward strand.
ATTTGAATGTACTTTAGAGTGGCTGAGAAACTCTGCTTGGTACCTGCCTGCCTTTGTCTCACCTTACTGTGCATGTGCTCCAGAGGACACAGCCAGAACAAACTTCCTGACTGTAACATCACAGGAGTTCTGCCTGTCAGCTTTGGGCCAGTAGCATTGTCCCTGACAGGACTGCTGGATGTGAACAGCCAGTCACAACCCCAAGGCCCAGCCAACACTTTTTTGTAAGAGCCAGGTTGGCAGCATCCTTTCCCAGAAGGTTTTGCAGGACAACGTGACTGCCAGGTGGGACAATCATACACAGACCCCGCACAGGGTGTGGAGTGGGAAGTACAGTCCGGATCAGTTGTTTCTGTTTGAGATTGTCCTTTATTCTGTGATTCACTGCTTTGTCCTCTCTCCCATGATGAGAAGGATGGTGAAGTGAATCTCAGTTGCTCTGTGCTTTTTTACAGGGAGTTACGTATGCAGCTGAAATTAGAGTCCTGAGACACTCCTATAAAGGTACTATCTGATACTGCCCAGGCAGAGCCCAGTACAGAATGTTCTTCAGGGCTTCCAGCACTTCTTTCTGAAAACATCTCAACAGCTTTCCTGGCAAGGAATCCCTTTCTGGCATCTCTACCTTACCTTGCTATTTTGTGTGTGAGAATGCACCTGATCTAAAGGTTACAGCTACTGAAAGAGGGAAGCTCTATTTCCCCTGCCACTTCCTACACTCTGCTGCTTTTATTGCTTCTGGCTCTCATCAGGTGCTTTAAAAAAAATGTCTTCTAATCAGTTAGACAACTAAGGAAGCAAAATAAAATCCCCACGTTTTCTGGATTAGCAAATAGAAATGTTTGTGAAAGTCCCATGAGTGCAAGGAAAAGGGAAGGGAGAGCAGAATTCGGAAGGTGAAGACCTCTCATCTTTCAGCATGTGCCAGCTGGTAGATTAGTGTGAAACCACAGCTGTAGTTTCATCCTATATTTTCATAAACATTAGGAAAAACTATAAATCTGGAACCAAATTTCGTGGTTCAGAGAGATCTCTCTCCTAATGATGCAAAAATATCTACAGAGGAATTATCACAGACCACAAAGCACATGAATGTGTATGTAGAACATTCCCTTGTTCTAGGTGTATTTTGGCAGAGTACAACCCTTAATAGTGAATATTCTTCTCCTTGGGTGGGATCCAGACTAGCCTCGTATGTTAAAAGAAAAACAAAGAACGATCTTGTCCCCAGGAAGAACAGGGGGGGTGATTGTGTGTCTGTATTGCTGTCAGAGCCTGCACACGTAATGTGTGCACAGCCTGTGGATGCAGGCTGTTCTCTCATGCTCCACACCCACCCTGCTTTCACCTGTCTGGAAGTGGCAGATGCTGGGCTTTGATAAACGGGCTGAAGGGTTGTCCCTCTCAGAGACTCGGTTGTGTAACGAGTTCTCGGGTGATTCGCAGCTGCTGTCCCGCCCGATCGGCCGCAGTCGCCTGGGAGAACCGTTCTCCTGCTCTCTAGTGGTAGAAGCACAAAAAGGCCAAAAATGTTCTGCTGCTTCTTTTCAAACTCACACAGGCATGACCTGAAAATGGCCGCCAAATTTCAAGTTGGAATAGTTTAATCCAGTATATATCCACATGCATAATGTTCCTCTGGAGAGTCAGAGCAATCATTATGCTGAATTCTGGAAGCTTCTGAAGTGAGAACGTTTTGCTTCTGCAGGAGCCCTTGCAGGAATGATTTGCAGGATGGGGATGTGCCCCCAGCAGTGGTGGCCGAGGACCAGCTGCTCGGTGTGGTAACAGCCAGGGGACAGCAAAGGGAAGGAGTCTCTCACCACTTTGTGCCCAGTCAGATCGAGAAACAAAGTCTGTTCCATGCCAGAGCTGAACATTCCCGTGATGTGGTTCTTAGGGAATAAAAGTGGCGTGTCAGGCCATCATGTGTGCTGAAACAAAGTGGCAGCAGAACCTGCTGCGGAAGGTGCTCATCAGCATCATCTGCCAGGGCCATCTCAGAGGCCACTCCTAGCATTTCCTGGAAGGCCAGGGAGGTGTAGCCTCATTCCTGGGAGAGCAGGGGTCTTGGATCTAATCAGAGCTAAATGGTTTCTGGTCTCTAAGCAGGTGCACACTGCCTTCTCAGAGACTGGAAAGTCAGAGATCAGCCAGTAAAACTGGAGGCAGAACTGGAAATGGAGTCCTTACCCACCTCCCTGCCTCGTATCCCGGGGTGGCCAACTCTTTGTTTAACTGCAGTAAAAGCAGGAATAGCAAGGAGGTTACAGGCTCCTTGGCTGTCAGCTCCTTAGCCTGTCAGCTAAGGACACAGTCCTTAAACACATACCTGCAAACACACCTATAAACAGAGTTGAGTCCACACTAAATTAAAGGTGAATCTGGAGTTTAAACATGCAAACATTTCACAGCAGTGACACGTCCCGTATAATAAACTAAACAACCCTTTAGGGCTTGCTTTAATACAGGCAACTCAGAACAGATGAGTCAGTGCTGGAAAATTGCAGATTATTCCTTTTTTCCTTCCCATCCAGTGGAAAATAAGGAATATAAGCTTTTTCCTACAGCCACCTGCTGTCATGTGAGTAGTAATAGCGGGACAGGCAAATGCTCAGCTTAACTGCCTCAGTGGCTGAAGTATCTGTTCTAATCAGTGTTGCACAGCACCCTCTTCTGCTGAGAGGTGCCGAGACATGGAAATCCCTGGTCTGTCTCTTTTCCTGTCTCTGATGGGCATTTATATACTGAAGAACAAGGTAAGTATAAAAACTCAATTACAGCAAATAGGGAGAATCAATAAAGGAATGGGAAGCTGGCAGCCACACAGGTGGGAGTTTATCTCCGCAGCAGAGTCCTGACACACGACATTACAAGAACATGGAGTGCTCAGATGAGTTATGAAGATTGATATTTATGATTATGACTTGCAATTGTGCTATTTAAAAAACCCACCTATTTGGTAATGAAAACCTGCTGGCAAGATCTGATCAAAGAGGTGAAATTGCAGGAAGAGTAAAAGAAGATCAGTAAATCAAATGCTCTAAATCATCAGTGAGGCACACTACAATTAGGGCTGAACTCAAGAAGGCAGAGTTATTGGAATTGCAGGCATAAATCCATGTCATGCATGTGCTGCCATTTGTTCTGGGAAACACACACTCACCTCCAGCGTTCCCAGACTGAGTTCTGTCAAGGACAAAAAGATAAGGACTGTCTCCCAGCACAGCGATTCCCATGGACTGCAGCGTGGTTCAGTTCACCGGAGGCTCCACAGGCTGTGAGGATCCCATTTTCTTCCCTCAGGCCCATGGAGCAGGTGGGAGTGCAGGGGCAGAGAGACCAGGTGTAGGCTCAGACACCTTGGCTGACACTGCCTGGGAGATTGTTCATTGTTATTGATCCGAAATGCAAAACAACCATGGAACAGCAGGGCCTTCTACCTTTTCTGACCACAGCCTTCTCTCTCTTTTTTTTTTTTTGCTTTTTGGTGTTTGTTTTTGTTGTTGTTGTTGTAATCCCACTTGCTCTGTTTTTCTTAGGAAAACTTCCAGTTCCTAATGATCTGCTCGCCAGTGTAGGGAATCTGCAGCACAGGAATCATCAAAGGTCCTCTCAATAATGCAGTGCCAGCTCTTGTGTACTGCACTGTTATATCTTTCCTTATACACTGGCAGAAAAAAATGTGAGGCTGCCTAGTCATAAAATTCCAGCCTGGGATTTCTCTTTTGGTCAAAGATGCCTACTTAGAACGTTCCTATCAGCTGGAGATGGAAGTGGGTCGTTCCAGTTTCGGTGGTTGTGGCAGCTGGTTCATCAGGTTTAGTGAAAACAAACTTGGCTTGGAATGCATTTAGGGAAGTGCTTAACAACAGCTGCTCTCAGTTCAGTGGCAACAGCTGGATTCTGGGTCTGAGAGGGAACGCTGAACAAGCACAAGTGGAGAGGAAGAGCTTGTTCCAATGGACTGATTATGGCACGAGGAATTGGGAAATCCTGTATTTTAGTTCCTGGCTTACCACTGCTTTGCTGAGAGGCCTTGGTGAAATCTTTCAGATTCTCTGCAGTGAGAATCTTGCTGATTTCATCTCCTGTAGCAATAAAACTTGCCTCAGTGAACAGTCACAAAGGCTGGGAGCTTCATATGGTACAGATGAGCCTGTCTTAGAAAATCAAGCAGGGCATATGGACTCCCTGTTTTAATTTTTTAGTAGAGAGGAAAGTTGTCCCAGCAATGCACATGGGAGTGATAATATCTGCATTTCCTGTTCTCACTCAGGGAAAAACACAGATGTCAGACAACTATTGTCTATTTTACCCCTATTTCAGGAAATGCTCTCTCTTTGGTCCCTTTATAGAGAGGAACTAGAAATCCACTAAAAGAGTGGATTTATAAGGGAAGGACCCCTCAAACTATTTTGGATTTTTGAGGTTCTTCAGTAATATGTTACAGAATAGTGAGTAACGATTAGAAAGTGAGAGCAAGACTGTTCAGGTTTTGAATTCTGGGTCCAACACTGACTTTGATGTGGTAGCCTGGCCGAGGTAACCATTGTTCCTCCTTGTCCCAACACAGCAGACAGACAGAAGGTGCTGAAGGGAATTTGTGCACCTACTGTGAGCAGCACCTTGGCTGCAAAGTAGAGTTATCTCAGCAGCTCCTTGATTTTCTTTCTATGTGTACTGCAAAACTGCTAGAGGGAACTCAGTAAATGAAGGGTTAGTTGTTATTCAGCCTTCAAATGTCTCCATACAGTTCTCTAAAGTGCCAGTTTATTACTCATTTTACTTGGCTACAAGGCATTAATAAAACATGAAGGCTAAAGCTGACTTCATTGCACTTGGAAATCCATGCAATATAGTTACACAGACTGGGAAATCTCATTATTTTGTATTCATTTTCTGCAGGAAAAACAAACTTTTTGCATCAATGGAGTTTACTGTCCATGGGTTTTAGTTTAGATTCACCATCAGGCCACCCTGCCACACCCCCAGCAAGATACCTGTGAAAAGCAAAGAGACAACCCCTAAGAATTCACTGTGAGTCTTTCTTTGAAGCAGGTCTGTATTGAAACTGGAGTTGTGATGGTCCAGGCTGGTAGAAGATCTCAGTATGTCCCCAATCAGCCCATTTTAGGAAGAGTGTGCCTGTGCTCCCACGTCCTGTCCTGCGGGCAAAGCACGTGACGAGTGTGTGACCCCAGGGGATGCTGACCCTGTGTGGGATCGGCACTGCAGGGCAGGGCACTGCCAGGGGGTGCTGGCAGAAGTACTGGCAGCTCTTGGGAAGGAAGGAAATCAATCCATTCCTGGATTATACCACTGGCTTTAGGAGCACTTGGCTGAGATCCTATCAAAAGCACAACAAATGTGCAAATGGCCAGCTGGTTTTCCCAGCTTAGGAGGAAATCTTTAGTACTCAAATAGATTACTATAACCAAAAGCAGGACGCTGAATTCTAAGGACCACAAACCTCCTAGTTTGGTCCACTTGGGAAGTGTCAAAAGGAGTCCTAATAGTTTACAAACCTCTTGGACATCTTTGAAGAGTCATCCATAAATAGAATAAGGGAGATCTGATTTATACCATCCATTTGACTTTTGAAAAGGCTTTGGCAAATCCATTCTTTGAGGAAACTAAGCAGCTAGAGGAGGTAAGGGAAGTTCCTAGTGTGGGTAGACAAAAGAAATGGATGATAAAAATAATCAGGCTTCATGACAGTGGCAAAAGAGTTCTTTAGGGAGGTCAGTAGTTGAGCATCCTCACAAATGACCCAGAAAAGGGTGTGAGCATTCTAGTCACTGTTACTGTTTATTTGCTTTTTCCGTTTTCCAGGAAAGAAAAGAACATTTTTAACATTTACTCAGACTTCCCGTGTGACATGATCTGCGACTAACCCAAATTGATTGCAGATTCTAATCAGATATCTGGGATTGAGCTAAGGCAGACCTTTTATAAAAAAAATATCTAATCTTCTTTTTAAAATTTCCTGTGACAGAGAATCTACAAAAAACTTCATCATGTTAATCTAGAGGTTAGTTGCCCTCAACATTAAAACTTATTAACTTAATTCTGGCCTGAAGGCGTGTTGCTTCCAGGCAGCGTCTCTTTTGCAACTACATCTGCTGGTGTGAGGATTCCTCCGTGTTCAGGTCTCCACCTCTCCATGTGGGCACTTACAGATTATTATCAAATAATTACTTACATTTCCTTTTGCTTAACCAGAAAAGATTAAGCTCCCAGGATCTTTTCTATTAAAGTGTGTCTTCTAGTTCTTTTCCGCTGAGCAGGGTCTTCGTCTTAGATTTGGTGCTAACACCTTCTCCCACAAGTCCTGAGCAGAGTTTAAGCACCTTTTTGAGAGTCTTCTGCACTGGGAGACCTTCCCAGCAAAGGGGAAGGGCAGGATCACCAAAGCTTGTAGAGCAGAGAGTAAGGGCATGGTTGAGGGCTACGTATTCCAGCCTAAAAGATCTGCCTCTTGTGGAAAGCTGAAGAAGTCTTCGGGATAATTAAAGCCACAGGAAGGTGTTTTAACAAATTCTGTGTCGGCCCTAGGCTTCATAGGAAGATCCAGTCTTTTCAAATCTCACGTTCTTTAGGTCTCACAGCAAGACTCAGTCTGCTCTGTTCGTGCTGCTCCAGTCTGCTCCCTTGTAATGTTTAGTTAATGTACTTTACTACAATTTCTAGTAGAAAAGGCCATTCTCTAGCACGGAAAGGTGTGGGTGGCAAACACCTGCTCTGAACCTTTTCTCCTTCTGAGAAGTTTGAATTTATAAAAGCAGCAACAAAATTGGGAGCTTTTCCTCCCCATTACTCATGAACTGGGTATTTTTATCACCACACATTTCTAAATAAATCCTGTCACCTAATCCTGTTAAGTGAAGCCTGCAAATCCAAGGAAGTAGAAGTTTGTTGCTCCACTGAAACCAGGGATTTGCGAAATGTTTTGCAGAATGGTGAGAAACAAAGACAGAATTAACAAGCACAGAAGGGGCTAATAATATATACAATTTTCCTTTGAGCAGACTCTGAACAGCAGCCTGTCGAGCATCAGCTGTGTCACGAAGTTGTTCAAAAAGGGGAAAGTGGTGGTGGTTGTTGTGTAAGCTGAAGTGCTTCCTCTGGAGTAGAGTGTGCACTGAGGTGTCACCAGCTCCAGAGTGCTCTTCAGTCTGACATCTCTCCCTGGGAGCGGCAGGAGGTGGTGGCAGTGTCCAGGTGTGCTTCACTAAGATGTTTTATCTGTCTGGCTGTACACAGGGGTGTTAGAGCTGCTGTGAACAGGAACAGGTACAAGGGTTCTGCCAGACACCACTAGAACATGGATAACCTGGGAATGAAGGGACAGATGGGCTGTGTCACCTCGGGCAAGACTGTGTGCCAGTTCCAGTGAAGGACAGAAGTGCTCCAAGGCATTCTGCAGTGTGTAACTCCTGAGGGCCTGGCCAAGCCCAGGGTGGGACACCCGAGCAGCTCTCCAGGGCAGCCGAGCCAGCAGGGAAACGCTGCCAAAATCAGGTGGCCACAGATCAACCATGTGTGGGGCTGCATATACTGTCACATCATCTAGAACCCTGTCTGAAAGATTTAAGCTTTTTTTTAAAAAAAAAAGAATAAGAACTGTTTTCATTCTCCTCCTAAATTGCAGCTGGTGAAGCAAATGCCATTTTCCTGTTTCCCTGGTGTCCCACAGGAAGCATCTTTGTGAAGTTGCTCCATTGAACAGAAGATTTAAGATAACATCAGGCAGTAGGAGAGCACAGGAGGGAATATGATTCTGTCAGCTAATGGTTTAGGGGGAAATCAGGAAGGCCTGTCTTCTGTCCTGCTCCCAGGAACGTTTCTACAATTCACATGGGAAAGGGCATTGTGTGAAGAGGAGACAGAGTCCAGGAAGCAGCATCCAGAACTGCCCTGCGTTGTCCTGCCCTTGCAGTAACAATAGATGCAGTTTCTCATTGATTTCACCAAAAAAAGCTTCAGTATTCACGGAAGAGCCAGGTGAGAGCCCTCCCCTCACAAAAACACACACACACACAGGGCTGCCATCCACTGAGCCACATTTATGCAGTGATGAACTGACACCATCAAGGCAACAGCCTCAAGAGTCTGCAGAGCTTTGTTTAAACCCTTACACAAAGGTCAGCAGAGTGTTGAAAACAAATGAAAGCACAAGCTGGTAAAATCAATCAGTGGGGAGTCCCTGTGTGGGCAGGGCTGGGCACTCCCTGCTGCTCATCAGCTCGGGGAGAATCGAGCACTTGGCACTGTTTAATCAGGGCCAGCTCCTGTGGCACTGGGGAAGAGGAAATCCGAGCTAGTCCTTGGCCTGTTAGCCTGAGAACCAGGGAGATGCCTGCAGGATAGATTTTTAATTAGCACAAGGCCATACAGGCTGAATGTGGATGGCAAGGGTCATCCAGGGAAGGGCAGGAATAGGTAAGAAAAAACAGAACGAACCATCTGCCCCCACCTTTCTGGGTTTACTGGGTATTTAATCTTTCTCAAGTGTACAGCACTTGCACTTCCTTTGATTTGGAAGTCCAAATCTCATTATTAGCCACTTGGGTAATACACTGGTTCCTAAAATACCATCTAAAAGAGAGGGGGAAAAAGTGCATTTTCTCTTTTTTTTTTTTTTTTTTTTTTTTCCTCTTCTACACATACAGCCTTCTTGTTTCCAAAACCAGGAGGTTTTGCTTTATCTTTCAAAAGAAGGATATTCTTTTTGTGGTAAAGATAAGGTTTTCAGAATCTCAGTTTAGTTGTTTGCCATGAAGAATGACCATAAAGAATCTTCTAATGGAAGTTCAGCCCCTCCTTAATGGTGGCACTGCAGCACAACTTTATCATACAGATGAATGCAGTGCAGACAATTCTCCCCCTGCCCTCTTCCCATGTTCTTACAGAACTCTGTCCTGCTCTTCTGCTTTGGATCCACCCTTCTCTGTGTTTTCCCTGCCCCAGCTCCTCCCAACAAAGTTTTCTCTACACCTAAACAAGCAGAAGGGAAACAGCACTGAGCTGGCATTTAAAGACCACGAGCTTCTTCCTCTGCTGCCACGCTGTGTTTCTCTGCTGGGTTTTGGTCTCAGCAGCGTTTTCTGGATGCTTCAGTAACACCTGCACTTAAACAGTAACAAATGACAGACAGAGGCCCAAATTGGACCTGGGGTGCGTTTTTGATCCAGAACTGAGGCAAAAGCTTGATCAGCTCAAGCAAAAATGTGAAGGTGTAGACATAGGCAGGCACAAACTCAAGGGAATAACAGATTTGGGTTAACCTCCAGATTTAAGGTAACCACAAGACCCTTCTGGTGCTGAGTGGGCTACAGGCAGTACCCTCAAAGAGCTGGTTTCAAAGAGCAAAGCCCTGACAGAGAAGGCCTTTATTTTTTTCTCAGAATGATTTTCAGCCTTATCAAGTGAAGCCTTTTCCCTTTACTTATCGACATCGCTGGCGCTGCTGCTGAGCCACCGACATGGCAGTGGCACAAATCGCTCTTTTCCCTTCAGGATAATGGGAATGTCTCGAGGACTCAGAGTGGCCTAACCTGTTTGCTTGTTTGTAGAGGAGCAGTAAGAATGAACTGCAGGCAGAATTGTGCATCTCCCTTGCCTTTGGCCTTGTTTTCAGGGACAGTGAAGTTCTACTCCATTTCAGGTACGGAGTGGGAGGAGGAACTGCCTGAAACATCCCTATGTCTGTAAGGGGCAGTGCTCACCTGGGATCTTCTGCTGGAAGTTCTTCTCCTGCCATATGGTTTGGACGTGCTGACTAAGCCTGGCTTTGCAATTTGGCTGTTCTCAGGAGTTTAGAAATTGTGAATCAGCGTGGAAATGTCTGAGTTTGTTCTCCAAAATCATCCCATGCCTTCTAGCTGCCTGCCCGAGGACGTGAAGCTTACAGAGTCATGCTTGGTACCCATCAGTCTGTCAGCTCCCTCCTACTACTCCTGCAACCTGTTTGATGGTTTAAAACTAATTTGACAGAGGGATTTTGTCTCAAAGATAATATCTTCCTACATAGGGAGTAGGTGGCTGGAGTAAAGAGAATTCCTCTTGAGTCACAGAATCATGGAATTAAAGGGTAATTTAGGTTGGAAGGGATCTCTGAGGACCTTTTGCTCAAAGCTGCTGCAGCCCACAGCACCGGCATCAGTAAATGACTACACCATGACAGTCCAACTGTGAATTATGAAGGAAAGGTTTGTGTTGGATCCTGCACATCAGACATGGGAGACTCCAGTCACAAGGCATAAATCTATGGGACATTTCTTCCATAGCTATTTTGCTCACACAGCATCTAGTTTCTAATTAGTATCTTATTTTAGATTTTTCAGTCTTCTGCCTGTCTTCAGCCATGGGAGGCACTGCTAAGGTACATCCATGGTGATTATGAGTTCTTAAGTCAGAGTTGTAAAGTGCCTGACAGATGGTATGGCTGGAAACTTTGGTTTTGGAAACATGATGATAGGTATGTTTGATTAACTTCTGCTGAGGAAGAGAGAGGGCTCAGGTTAGCCCTGGCAGGAGGCAGCTCACTAAGAGCACAGTCTGCACGTCCTCGGGTTGGAGGCTGCCACTGCTGTGGTGGGAGACAGTGGCACATTTCCCAACAAATCCAGCACTGCATGATAACCCAAAATAGCCCAGTTGATGTAGACAGGAGATACACTGGCAGGGCAGGCTTGGGAGAGGGATCCCTTATTCTCTGTGAGGCTGCAGCTCATGAAATGCTAGTGAAAGGCGCTGTTTTGAGACAGACTCATTTGATGGTCACTGAGCTGATCCTGACTGAGCAAACCTCCCCATGCTATCTGAACCCTCTCCTGAATAATTCCACATCAGGGTAGAAAAATAAGCTAGTGCTTGGTTTCTAAATGGAAGTGTGATGGAATATACATTTGGAAGGGAAATTTTACTTAAGTTCCAAGATGCAAGCTGAATATGAACATTTCAGTGTGAACAGTAGAGAATTCATGGGTAGAGTTCAGATCATAATGTAAAAATGTTAAAACTTAGAAGTAATTGTGACTAAATCATATAGTTGCTCCAGTCTCAGCAATCTGAGCTGTGTAATTTCTCTTCTGTAGAGCTCCATATGTGGCTACCTGTATCTGTTTTTCTATTTCTATGAAGGTTTCTGTTCTCCAAGGGGAATATTAAAGGTCAGGTGGCAAGATGCTCATGCTAATCAATCTGTTCCTAGCTAGGATTTTCAGCTGCTTGCTCCAGCAAGGATTACCAGCTTTTGCAAAACATCTCAACAGCCTCAAAATCTCAGGGGGTTATTTTTGCAGAGTCTGTGACTTCTTTCCATAGACACCAGCATGGACGATTCTTTGGATAACATTTCCTTTTTGCAGTCCGAAGGCAAAGCTGTTTGTTAGTTGTAAGCACGTTCCAGCAACCCCCTTAAATCCTACACAAGTGCTCATATTTTCTTCTTGCTTATAAGGGTGAAGAGAGTGGGATTGCTCCAGATTTGTTTACCACTGGAAGTTGGAATGAACATTGCTTTCCAAGCACTTCCTGATAGAAGCTTCTCTGTCCTGTTGTGTACCTCCTCTCTTGCCAGGCTCCACAGCCCGTTGTTGTCAGGGATCTGTTCAGTGTCTCTCTGCTCCCACTGATGGACTTCTTTCTCAAAACCCAAAGCAATTCTTGCACAGCAAAGCTGGACGCTTCCATCCTGACATTCAGCTCTGTGGGACTCTTCTCTATCCCCCTGCCCCGTGGGCTGGCACCCCTCAGCCCAGCATCCCAGCCTGGGTCTCACTTCCCGTTGCTCAGCTGTTTCCTTGATCCAGACAGATGCTCAGGTGCCCTCTTGGCTGTGCCCTGAACAGGCCTCAGCACATTCCAGCAGTTCAGTCCCCCACTTTGCAGCTCCCATAAGGAACACCACAGAGCAGTAAGAAAGCCCTGGCCTGAATTTCAATGAGTACACTCTGACAGCACACTTGGGTAATTAATAGGGCTGAGGGGGAGATAGGATTTGTGTATTTATCATTATTATTTCTTCATTATCTTCTAGGTATCATATAAGCTGCAGAGGCAGTGAGTGCAGACTCTACCACAAAAACTCTAAGGTAGAATTTCCCTCTTTTGTAGTGTTGAATATTTCATGAGTTTCAAATGCCAATTATGAGTTACTTGCTGCCTGCTAACAACAATAGGCAGCTTTGAAAGGACTTGCTCCTGTTCTTCCAAGCTATACCACATGTTCATTGGTTCCATTTTCATCTGAGAATTTAGAAGTTCAAGGGTGATGCTGAATCTCTCACCCAAGCAAAGGTGGTCCTAAAAGACCAGCTTGCACTGCTGCTTTCTTACCCTGAGCTACAGGATATCAGATTTTATGGCTCTCAGTCTATTCTTCTGTAGTCTTGACTTCATTTGGAATGTCATTTTTCACATTTGCGTTGCAGCACTGGCTTTTTAATAAAATAGCACCATATATGTGTGTGTTCCATATATATATGTTCCATATATATATATATATATATATATATCTGAGCTGGCAAAATTCCTTAAGAAACAAACGAATCTTTGGCTGCTTCACTTGCGTTCTCCCTCCTAAATCCATTCCCTTTGTATCTATGCCAAGTCTTGGAGCAGAGTCTGACAAATATTGCTTAAAAGGAGATAACTTTCCTCAAAAACAGTTCTGCCTTTTCCTGACAGGTGACTTCTCTATACTCCCTTTGAATGTACTGTGAGCCAGTGATAGGCAAGACTTAGACCTCCAGCAGGCCTGGCTTTTCCGAAATATTCTAAAAATACGTCTATAAAGGTGCATTTGCTGACATGGAAAGCACTGCCATAATGCTGGCAATAAATTATGTCCATGATAGTAGTTTCATACCATTAGACAAGGATAATTTCCATCTCCCTGCACTTAGTTCTTGGAAGGCTCTCAAATATCATTACTTTGAAGTCCTCTGGACACAAAATTGTCATTACATTTTAAGGCCTTGAAAAATTCCTCTGAGTTTGGTACCTGTAAGTCCTCTAAGCTTTTCCAAGTGTTTAGGAACCCGAACTTGGAGACAGAAGTAAACAAGAATGTGCCTTCTGGATTGAGCACCTTGGGTGATTCCACGAAGCTTAATGCTTTATAGAGAGATGTAAAGGTACCTGTGGTCTGTATGTGTGGTATATAGCCTGGACAGTGGTGGCTGGGAAGAGCCAGCCTGAATTCCAGGCACAGGGATATCTGGGTGCTTCTGGAATGGTGCAGCAGAGTGCCAGGCCCTGACTCAGCCTGTGCTCCTGAGCGTTTCCTTCCTGCTGCAGAAGTGATGCAGGAGGACTCTGCTGCCCGGCTGTCCTGTTGTGTTCTCTGTCAGAGGGTCTGATTTGTGTCACCAAGCAAGGCAGGACTCTGGGAACATCCCGGGAAGGCCACGGAACAAACAGAGTTTGAGGATATTCCGAGCACTGCAATACCTATAGCTGCAAGAGAACAAACAGCTCGATTCCTTGAGCACGTCCTTTACTGCTCTGTCATTCTCTGGGAACGTCAGGCGCTGTGTTTAAGAAGCTGCATCAGTTTCAGATGTTCTGCACCTCCTTAATCAAAACACATCCTTTTGGAAGGCAGTTGATTGCAGCTGAGGAACAGAAGTGCTTACACCTCAGCCTCCCCAGCGCCTGGAGGAGGGAGCAAGAAAAGGGAAAAGACCTTTATTGCTCTCACTGGCCTAATCCACGTTATTTGATCTACAGGAACATTCGAAAATTGAGACTTATTTCCCCAGAAATGCTTGTTCTATCAGAAATTGTGAAAAAAGTAATAATATTAAATAATATTTGCACTGGGTAGCTGCACTGTAGAGTATTTGAAATGAGTCACAGCCAGTCTGGGTTGTGCCAGGAGGTGGGAGGAGAAGAGGAGCAGGTGAACACATCAGGAAAGGATTCAGGAGAGAGCAGGCAAACAAAGATGAGGAAGCATGTGCTGTCTGTGTGCGTGGTGAAGTCACTGCTGATCATGGCATTTCCTAAAGGAAATCTGCTGCTTTAAGTGGTGAAGTTACCTATGGCGAGTGACTCCTGGGAGGGAAGAGGTGAATATTTGCTCAGGAAAGCAGAAGTGCAGCGGTGGATGAGGATTTCCTCCCTGCTTGCAGTCGGCATTCCTTGCCTGTGTTCAGCCTCCCTGCCTTTTCCTAGCAGGTGGGATCTTAAATGTCTGAAACAACAAATATTTTAGAAAGCCTCAATGCTGGATCTACACAAAAATACAGACAAAAGTCTATCACATGGCCAAAGAGATTCGTAATTTAACTCCATGGGTTTCAAAGGCTTGACACTAGGAAATAATTTGAACCAATCAGTCTTAAACATCACAGCATTAGCAGCCACTCCCAAATAAGCACGGGCACGGCTGATTGCTACCCCTTTACCTCCTTTTCTCCAAAAGGCCCCTCTCAAATACCAAAAAGGAAATGTCTGATTTTAGCTGCTGTGGCCTCTGTGACACGAGGTGCATTGTGGCCAGCAGTGAAGGCAGGAGGATTCCCATGCGGATCTGTTCTCTTCCCAGGAGCGTCCCCCGGAGACGCGCCGGTCGCGGGTGAGCCGCAGGAAGTGCTGACTCAGGTGCCCACTGGGAAGTGGGTTTCCCCGCGTCGCAGGGAGAGCCCACGCATCCCACTGCCTCCGCCAGCCCAGCCCAGCCCAGCCCAGCCTCCCTCAATCCAGCGGGGGAGCTCTCGGGGATGCGGCTTGCTTTTATTTTTTTATTTAATGACTTCTACAGATCCAACCCCGCAGGGGAGGAATAGTACCGGGTTTGCATGGCTAACGGGGAGCGAGGCAGCCAAGGAACAAAGATCCTTCCAACCCTTCGGGACTCTGCGGACGGGTGCGAACGCAGCGTGTTCCCAGCAGGCAAACTTCTGCTAGGCAAGACAGGCGCTCCCCGAGCCCCTGCTTTGCATGCAAGTGAGATTTTCAAGGTGAACCGCTGTTTTCCCTTTAGATTTGGATTCGCCCCTTCCCACAAAACCCCCCGTTCCTACACAAGCAAACCTGCCCTCCAGCAGCCACACCTCCAGGAGGAGCAGGGATCGCCCGCATCTAAGAGAAAAGGAATATTCTCGCTCCTATTAATTTATTTTTTTCATGTTTGTGATGCTGCTATTTTTAAATTCGCGGCGGCCCGGTGCTCGTGGCCGATAAGCCCCGGCTGGCCCGGAGCCCGGCGCTGCCCGGCTCCGCAGCG
The DNA here is from genome assembly GCF_003031625.1 of Empidonax traillii. NCBI lineage: Eukaryota > Metazoa > Chordata > Aves > Passeriformes > Tyrannidae > Empidonax > Empidonax traillii. The sequence continues at coordinate 1,177,478 of NW_020955205.1, forward strand.
CCCGGTGCCCGCAGGAGCGGCGGCGGAGCCCCGCGGCCGCCGGGCGTTGCCCCTTTAAGAAGCCCGGGTGCTGTCTCAGGTAGGCAGAGCCTGTGTGCAGTAGTCGCTCCTATGGCAACCCAGTAGAATGGGATCGCTTCATGAATATTCCCAGGAGCAGGGGCTGCATGAGGAATAAGTGATGACAGTGATGTAAGCAAGCAGTGGCCGCTGCAGGTTGCAGTTCATTGTGTTATTGGCCGGCAGGTTGAGGAGTTTGAGGCACCCGGGCTTGAGCTTCGCTTTCCGGATGATGTCTGCCCGCCGGGAGACACGGCACATTTGCATCTCGAAGCCAACATGGCAAGGCGGCTGCTGCTGCCGCTACCGCCCTCCCTCGCCTTCCAGCCAGGAGTGTGTGGCTCTCCTCTAGACTTCTTGCCCAGTGCTCAGGATCTGAGCAGACGGGGATTGCAGTAACACTCACCAAGGGGAGACAAGCAGCAAGTAGCCAAATCGGGACAACGGAGGAGAAGGGGGGGATTTTTTGCCTTTCCTCTTTTTTATTTTTTTTCCCCTTCCCTTCCCTTCTGGATTCAGAGGCTGTGTTTTGATGCAGATCCTGTGGATGCCACAGCCTGGTAAGGAGATGACACGCCAGTCTCTGGTCCCCTCTGCCCCTTGAGCTCGGGGCAGGGGCCTGGGGGCAGTGCCGGTTCCCCTCCTTGGGCAGAGCGGGGGTCTCTCCCCTCTCACTGAGCGGCAGCAGCAGCAGCATCGGCCATGGACAAGCTGCCCCCCTCCATGCGCAAGAGGCTCTACAGCCTGCCCCAGCAGATCGGACCCAAGGCGTCGATCATGGACGAGGAGGATGACAGCGACAAGGACACCCGGAGGAAAAGCATCAGGCTGAAGCCACTGCCTTCGCCCTCTGCTGGGAGCACACGGGCCCTCGGGGGGGACCCCGGCAGAGGGGGAGACCCCGGCCTCCTGGAGACGGAGGCCGGCGGCAAGGGCGCCAAGACCAGCACCAACGGGGACTGCCGCCGCTTCAAAGGGAGCCTGTCCTCGCTGACCAGCAGGCACCTCCACGACGCGGCCGAGGAGAAGAGGCTGATCGGCGGCGAAGGGGAGCCGGCCTCCCCCAGCGAGGACAAGAGCCCCCCCGGCAGTGGGGAGCTGGAGCAGGGGCTGCCGGCGCCCCCACCGCCCGCATCCCCCCCGGAGCCCCAGCAGCCCCCCCGGGCCTGCTCCTCCACTTCCATCAAAGTGGAAGGAGGTGGAGGGTGCGACCAGATCACCCCAGATGAGGAGCAGAGGCTGGGCCAAGCCGGTTTCATGCAGAGGCAGTTCGGGGCCATGCTCCAGCCGGGGGTCAACAAATTCTCCTTGAGGATGTTTGGCAGCCAGAAGGCCGTGGAGAGGGAGCAGGAGAGGGTTAAATCTGCCGGGTTCTGGATCATCCACCCCTACAGCGACTTCAGGTACAATTCCCCCCTTCCTGATCCACTCCAAACCAGCTGGCCTGCCCCTTCCCACATGACCTCCTGCACCGTGCACCCACCCCAGCAGAACTTTCCTTGCTCATCTCCTAGTCAGGGAAGCCGGAGGACACATCCAAGATCTGCTCCACTCAAACAATCTGCAGGTTTCATTTACATTTAACCTTAATTTTAGTGTCCCCACACTATTATTATTTTTAAATTGTGTTTTTATACCAAAAAATGTCTCTTGCTTTGGCTTATTGTAAGGGAAAGGCTTTCCTTAAGTTCAGTGTAAATGGGGAGAAATGTTCCCACCTGATGCACAACTCCAGCCTAGAAGTGTGGTGTCTGCTGCTTAACTAGTCCTACATGCCCAGTTCAGAATGTGTGCTCTGCCTGACTAACGCTTCCCATTTTCACACCTCAGAGTCCTCTCTCCCTTCTGCTTTCCCAAGACTCAGAGGAAGGATGTTGCTTGCTACTGTTGCTGCTCCTCACAGTGTCTTACTGCAGCATGGCTTGTCAGGAATTGGTATGTGCAGGGGATGGCAGCATTCATTGAGAAGGAACTTAACACCTTCAGGGTCTTACGGAGAAAGATCCTCTCTTTTGCATCTGTACGTCCTTATTTCCAAAAGTAATTCAGATAGGGAATAGTTAACACTGGCTTTATGAAAGTAATGGCAACATTTCCTTGGAGGTTAATAAGGAAATTAACTTGTAAACCCTAGAGCCGGTTTTTGTGTAGTTCTGCACAGCAGAGGGGTTGTGTTTGGGTATTTCTGAGCAAAGTATCGTCTCGTCTACTGCACAGGTGAATTGTCCTCTGCAATATGTATGTAAAGTACTGCAATCAATAATTAATTACTTAGTGCAATCAATGGCTAAGGTTTATTGCTTCAACTTTAATTACAACAGGCTTACATCTCACATTTAAACCTTATGGTAGAAGAACATTATTCAAACACAGATCTGTCACACTACATGATTTTATTGAATTCTTGGACTCTTCAAGAAACCTTGGAATATTCCCTAAAATACAATTAGCAAGATAATTGCAGGAGGGAGTTCCAGGGTGGATTTGGGTGCCCAAAAGCAGTGTCAGAAACCTCTTGACACTGCCTATCAGGGATTTAGCAAGTAGCCCACACGCTGAGCACATTCAGCACTGGCACTGACCAGATTCCTTGATATTTGCTTGGATTAACAAATGTTATTAGAAGGCTATGTGAGTTGGAAGACTGCACTGTCATTTAAATTCAGTGCATTCAAGTGTCCCAAGCACACAGCTGAGTGAGCTTTTTGAGGGCTTCCAGTAGCTACAGCATTATACACAGAGCTTGCAAGCACAATCCTACCCAATCCCAGACTGGAAGGACTATAAAATAGCCTCCCAGTTGTGACTGATGGAGTAATAGCTCACAGCCACTGAAATGTGAGAGTGAACAGCTTTAAAGAGAGCAAAACCTCATTCATACTCTTGGCTGTAGATCTTTGCACTGTTTGCCACGAGTCTGGAGTTAAAAACTGTGCTTTCTTGGGTTATTTTAGCAAGGTGTTCTCTGTATGTCACACCCTCAAGGAATTTTGGATTTAGTCTCTGGATGGCATTTGGATATATGCAAAAGCAGCATTCAGTTTGCATATCTTTGTGTCTCTGTATCGTGGGTTTATTCCCTTCCACCTTTATGACTCTATTAGCATAGAGCCAGCCTGGCAAACTTGAGCAGCAGTAGCTGAGGTAACCACCTTGCCCAAGGTGAGATGGTCCTGAGAGGTTTTTTTGTTTTAAGATTCCTACTGAACCAGTGCTTATTCGTTAAAATGATGAGGTAAGTTGTTATTTCTGAGGCCCTTGGCCACTCCTTGCCTTGCACAAAGGAATGAAATATGCTGGCAAGCTCCAACTCCCCCCAGCCAGATGATCCCACCGAGCACTGAGCTGTTGTGTGCATGCAGATCTCTGTGAATGCATGGATGACTCTTGATATTAGAACATAATCCTGCCCTGACATAGCTGGGAATTTGTGCAGAGAAGGCACAGTGAGTTGGGTGTCTGCACCCTGGGGCAAGACCTGCTTGGGGGCAGATTCCAGGTGGGCTGATTCCTCCCTGCCTTGTGTTTCTTCTGAAGCGGTGTGGAAGCCCAGCACACCAGCATGGGCTGTGTCCCTGCTGTCACCTGCCAGCCTCGGATGGGGCAGTGGCACTGAGGGTGCACAAGGCCAGGAGGAGCCGGAGGCACCACTGTCTGGTCAGGAGGGATATTTTCAGGGGAACTTTGCTCACCCCTGTCCCTAGGTCACCTGCAGCACGTCTGTTGGAATACGGATGCTGCTTAGAGACCAGGCGCGGGCTTCCACGGAAAATGTTCTGTGAACAGTGGCTGCCTTGAAGGAGAGGAGTGGGAGCCTTCCAGATTCTGCTCGGGCTTTGTATTCCTTCTTTCCCTCTACGAAAGCATCTGTCTTGGAAACAACTCACATGAATATGAATAGCATTTTTTGACCTCTGGAATGCAGCAGACTGCACCAAAGAGCAGATATTACCAAAATATTTGCAATATCCTTGACCCAAAGGAGTGTGTTCTGTGCCTTGGGAATTACGCAGTGCAATGCCCGGTTGCTCTGTGCTGTAGATGGGTGCAGATCCCCGAGCAGGAGGAAGGATCATGGAGGAACGAGGCTCCATTATCCTGCACTTTTGCTATCACCAAAGCTGTGCAGCAGCATTTGGGCTACCGTTTCAAGTTAATAATTATTTAGACCCTGAGCTTGCTTTCTATCTTTTTGGAGGAACCAGTTTCCCCTCTGAGAGAGAGAGAGGTGCATCTCCAGGCATTTTGGTGGAGCTCCAGACCTCGTGACTCCTGTCTCAGTACAGCTTGAGATGGGAAGTTTTGCATGGAACACTCCAGCCCAATTTACTGCTGCAAAATGACATTGGTGTAATTCTCTGACTTCATGGAGTTGCTTCTCCTTGCGCTATGCGAGAGGAGTTCCTGATTTAGAATAGAACAGAGGCTTTCATCATTGTCTCATTAAATTATCATTTTAGCATCTAATATGGCTAATTCCAGTGGCAAATCTATGACCCTCCAAGAGTAAAGCAGATTAATATAGATTCAGGCTCTGTTGATCTCTGCTTTTAGTCCATTGTGAGGGGAAAAGACATCAAATGACCTTTATAAAAACCAAGCTCAGTGCCCCTGAGTACTCCTGACTAATGCAGTGGGCTGGTTCTAGAAGCTCTTAAAAGGTGTCTTAGCAATTACTAATGAAAATCAGAGTACTGGCTCCTCTTCTGAGGTGCATGGATGTGTGTACTGGCTGCTGGAGTTTGTTTGCATCTGTGGTTGATCGCACATCGGTGCAGAGCCAAACTGGATTTCCTAGATCAACATTTATCTGTGACTTTGAAAGCTTTTTCACTGGGTAGATAGAATTGTAATTTATTGCTTAGAGGAAGCATTGATCCAGTACAATTGGTTTAATAAAAAAATCCAGACAAACAATGATCTGTCTAGTTTGTAGCTGACTGAAGCATATGGGTTGTAGCTGCTGCCCAGAATTGCTTGCAAAAAAAGTGTAGCATGCTGCTTTTAGAAAGACCTGAGAACAGATACACTATCTGAGGGACCAAAATAGTCCAAACAGTGGATGTAAATAGAACTGCACATTATTCACTGCCCAGTAATCTATTAACTTCTTCACAGAGAATAGAAGCTGCTGTCTCTTTGAAAACAATGGAAAACAATTCCACTCGGTAACAGACACAACTACAGATTTTAGAATTTTCACTGTTCTCCCTTCCTTGTAATACTTCCCTGCAAACAGATCCTTTATTTTGTTTGCTTCCTCTGCCAGAACTCCCTGGCTGCTGGGACCCTGGGGAGATTTCTGCGGCACCAAAAAAACAGATGCTCAGGTGTGAGGTATGAGGTAGGGAAGGAACAAAATAATTTGCTTCCCATCATGCTGCAGTGTCGTTCAGCCTGCCTTCTTGGGGGAATCAGTGGGATCTACTAATTATAGTCCAGGCATCTGCACCCCGTATCACTGGTGGGACTGAGCAAAGATGGGAAGGATGTGTGGTTTCCTTTCCCACTCTCCTGAGCAGACCTGATTTCCAGTGTCTCTCGGAGTGCTGCTCTGTCTGTGGAGACTGTTCTCCCTCGGAAGCTTTTCCCTGGTCTGTTAGAAGGGTAAACAATTTGGGGAGTGTCCAGCAGTGCTCACTGACTTTGGCAGCTCCCTGAGGTGGGTGCTGCTCCCTGCTCTCAGACAGTAATGCCCTTTTCTCTGTCTTCTGCCCAAAATGCTGCTGCTTTTGCCAGCCTCGCTTCATTCCTGCCCACACTCAGGGGCTGCCCACAATGGCGACTCTGATCCCATGACTTGCCCTCTGCTCACAGCAATGAAAGTGCCCATTGTGTGAGCTGAATGTACAGCACACGGAAATTCTGGGTCAGGGAAAGCTCTGTGCGGAGGGGAAGGTCAGGGAGCACTGGAGTGGCAGCAGAACCTGTGCCTGTCGTTGGAATCCAGGTTTGGAGGGGCAGCTCCCAGCCTTGGATCTCTTCTCTTCCTCTCCGTGCTGGTGGTGTGTTGCCTTGGAATGACATGGGGACACTGCAAGCTGAGGGGGGAGTCAGATCCTGCTGCCTTTGCTGCAGAGAACTTTCCTGCCAATTCCCAGGGCAGTTTGCTGGAGCAGAACGAGGGGATCCAAGCAGGAATAATATGAAGGATAATCCAAATTGTGCTGAGCAGCATGGATTGGGTTTGTGTTGTCTTCAGTGGATTTGGAATCAAGTTGCAAGAGAAGAAATGGGGTTTTGTGACCATGAACTAAGGGAATCAAACTACTGCAGCCATACTTCCCATGTCCATGGGCAAGGCATCATGTGCTTCACGCCCCAGTTCATGTGTCAGTAGGTGGAAAGTAAAGAATCCCACACTAGACAATCCATGTAGGAATATAGCTTTGTGTATGAGACAGGTTCTGACCCAAGCTTGAAAATGGGGAGGCCTCAGTAAATGAAACACCTCAGTGTATCACCAGGATATATTTTAAGACTATAATATTATGGTATTTTCATGCATGTTCACATGTGGAAAATGACATGAAATAACATAAATAAGTACTAAAGCAAGCACTGAGATTTAGCAAAGGGCTATGATTAAGATTTTCTGCATAAACTTAATTCAGGCTCTTGATAGCAATCTCTACCAATAGATGAAGACATTATCCCTTCCACAGAAGCCCATGGCTCCCTCAGTGCACTCAGGGATGGTTCCCTTGGGAAAAGCTATTTAACATTTTCTCCATCTCCCCTTGTACGATAACATTACCTTTTTTATTACATCTTACTCAGATCCTAATCGGGGAGGGGGAGGGGAAGGTTAATTTTTCTCTTTTTTATTTTTTGCACTTATAAAATATTCAAGTACAACAACAATAAACGTTCATTTTGCTTTGTGACACCTTGGCTGGGAAATTGGTACTGTTATTCCCAGGTGAGAGTGGAGTGGCAGAGACTTGAAGAGACTGAAGTCCAAAACATCCATGACCTGGCGCAGTGGAACTGAGGCCCAGTTTGGCAGAGCAGGAGGCCTTGCCCAGCATCCCTGGTGTTCAGAGCTGGCAGTGCTCCACAGGGAATCAGCCATCCCTGGGACCCAGAAGACAAGGGACAGGACTAATGACCACCTGTTCTAAGAGCAGTGGGTGCTTTAAGAGGATGGGACACTGTGATTTGGAGCATTTCTTGCCGTGGCTAGGGGGCAGCCACACTGGGAAACAGCCGATCCCACCCGCCTTGTTCCCAAGCTCTGGTGGTTGTTAGTTTGTCTGTTGTTATAGCAAAAAAATAATCATCCCTGTAAACAATGACATCGTGTTCTCTTTAATCATCAGCTAAGAATATTACTGTAATTCCAGTTTTCCATTGGGTGCTCTGTCTGTCACTTCTGCAGGAGCTTTTTGGCAGGGGGGGACTCTCCAGGGCACCACTCACCTGCCCTGGCCATCGCATCTCGTTCTGGAGTTCCTTATCTCTGGCACTGCAAACCTGTCAGATTGTGCAAGAAATGGGCTCTTATAGGAAATCTCTTCCCTACACATGTCTGCCTCAAGCCCTTCCTCCCATCTTGAGGGAAGCATGAACTCTCTGGGAAGAACTGGTTTGAACCATGACTGTAACAGAGCACATGTACAACCAACCTCCCTTCTGCTGTTTCATTTTTACTTTGCAGTCCAGTTCTTAACACAGAGCTTTGTACAGTTGCTAAGGTTTTAAAAACAAAAATCAATCCCTATTCTCAGCATAATATAATCTCTGGATTCATTGGCAGGTGTGGATCTTTCCAACTGCCCTCTGCTCTGAATTAAGCAGTGGCCATGGCAGGGAGTTACAGGGAACGAGGATGCACCAGATTCCTGGGTGACTCTCCAGGCTTTGAAGGGAAACAAGCTCTGCCTTTTACAAACTCTCTGCTGTTTTCTCCTTTTCACCTCTACCTCCACTCTCTCCAACCTGTTGTTTTCCCCATCCCTCACTTCAAGTTTGTGTTTCTCATCCCACCAGCCCCATCTCCATTTTCTAGGCTTCTTGTGGCAGGTTTCTTGTCCAGCCAGTCCTGATTCCCAATGTGCAGGTTATCATCTGATCACTAAGATTTCCTCTTAGTTTTTATTATGTCCCCTCTCCCCTTGCAATGTTCCAGTTGCAGAGTGTGGACTTGGCTCTTTACTCGGACCAGTTCCAGTCTCCATTCTTATCCTTCAGGTTTTTCCTTGGTTAGGTCTCTCCAAATTTGTTCCCTCTCCTTCTGTGTATTCTTAGTTGCTCTTGTCCTTCCAGCTCTTCAAACAATCTCAGTGTTCTCAGTCCCCTTCCTGTTTTAAGAATTGATCCTTTTGCTTAGTAATTTAAAACCCTTCCACATTATCCTTCTTTCTATCCTTGGACACTACCAATGTTTAGACAAACTCTACTAACATTTTCTGGTTTTCTATTTTTCAAACTCGAAATACCTCAATCCCTGGAGCTAAGTATTTAAAATGATGAATTTGTATAGAGCCACAATCTCCACTGCATTAGTATGAAGCAGATTATGTTCGAGGGAAAAATGTGTTTTCCGAAAATGTTTATTAGTAAACAGACATGGAATCGGTGTAGGATTTCTCAGTACTATTATAAGGAGGTAAACTTGGGTTTTCAGTACCCAGTTATTCTGGTTAGGTAACTGTGCTAGTGCTTTCTGTGGCACTGAGGTTTTTTCTGCTGTGGAGTCATTGCTGCTGCACTGAAATCCATTTATTATACAGATAAAAGAGTGATCTTTGTCTGGAGATAACATAGTGTCATTTTAGCTCGAAACCATTGAAATTTGTCTTTGTTTCTGATGTGTTATGAGCATCTCATTAGCAAGTCCATGAATCCCTCAGTTTTCTCTTGAAACCAACTATCTGAGCTCTCATCTCTGCCAGAGCAGAGATTTCTTCCTTTCTCTTATTTTTGAAAGCTATGTTGGTGCCAAGGCAGTTATAGGTCAATTGAGTTATTGTTGCTTCTAATTGGCACTCTAACAAGCTATTAAATCAATTTACCTACAGATGAATGTCACTCAAAAAGAAAGGTGCCAACTGCTTTTGAGAACTTCAGAAAACCCATTTCCACTGCTGAGTGCAAGGGAAAGGCCAGGCTGGAGGGAAGTGGCTACTGAGAGTGGGAGATTTCACCCCTAAATGTTTAGGTCTGTGGCTGAACACGGTCCAGGCTGTTCCTGTGTGAGGTAGGATGAGACTGTTTCCAGAACTCGAGGCCAAGGGAAGAATTAAGAAAATCACCAACTCCGACGGATGCTCTGCTATCCCTTTCCTGGTCTGTAACAGAGCATGGGCTCATTTCCATGCAGAGGGATCTGCGTCCTCCTCTGCTTCCTTCCCACACACACTCCTGTGACTGCTGGTGCAGGTGCAGTGTCCACAACCACCTTTCAAGCCAGGCAGCACCCACTGGTGGCATCATTGCCTTTTGGATGTCTAGGGATCTGTAACTTCATGAAATGTACTTGCTTTAGTTGCAGAAGAGTCAGAGTCATCATGGTGAACGAGGTTCCTTCTGAACCGTTTAGCTGACCTCTTCCCACAGCCACGCAGAGCTCACGGCCACGAGTCCGGGCATTTCTTAGGGAGATGGTTGTAAAGCAGTCACTTTGCAGCCTATGGGGCAGGACAAGGTCTCTTGCCTGGGTGGCACCGCATGTTCACCCTGGAGGCTCGCATCGAAGCTGCTCTGTGCATGACAAGCATCAGGAGTGCCCAGGTACCCTTACTGAGTGGGCTGGTTTTGGTGAAGCACAGGAGAACACAGCTTGGCTCTGTGCAGCTCCACAGCTCTGCAGTGCTGACAGCACTAAACCCGGGGTTTGTCAGCAGAAACAGCACTTGGGGCTCCAGAAACAGAGAAGAGGGAGCGGATTTGTGACTGGGCTAACAAGCTGCTGTTACAAAGACCTTTTCCTGCCCCTTTTCCCAGGTTTGTTAGCTGGGAAGTGCCTTTACAAATTGCAATTACTCATTCAGTGCAGTATGTTCACAGTGGCTGACATCAAATATGGTCACCCCGTGCCCGGTGTCAGCTCCAGGCTGTGGGAAGACCAGGCTGTTATCTCCCAAGGAGACCCTGCAGGCAGCGGGGAAGACAGTGCCGAGAGAGCAAAGCAGATGAGCATCCAAAGGGGAATTCCAAGGTCAGCTTGAGGACCCACCACTTCCACATTATAGGGGCACAGCAGCTTCCCCAGTGATGCGCAAAAGCTAATCTCATTTGTGGTGACTCGTCCAAATGTGCTAATTAAGGATTTAAATCTCTGCCTCTTTGGATGGAGGGGTTGTCTGTGTTTGTGCATCCATTGTTACAGAGCTCAGAGGCAGGAGAGGAGCTGCAGGTTGCCAGCTGACTCCAGTGTAGGAGCTGTAACTGCTGGATTTTGATTTTCACAGCTGTGCTCGGGGTGCTTGTGACTGCCAGGGAATCGGTGGCTGTGCACGGAGTAACTCTTCATCCCGGTGCTCAGCTCCGGTGGGGCTGTGTGCAGAGCAGCTCTGCCGGGAGTTCTCCTGCCCAGAGCCGCTGTTACAGTGTGATCCCCAGCTCCACCTGAGAACGGGGGGGATGGAAAACACGGGGAAGTGCATTTGGATGTGCCGGCGTGTGGGAAAGAAACGTCTTGCAAAGTTATCAGCGCTCTGAAGCTCGGGAGGGAGATAACAGCTGCATTCCGGAGACTGGGGGACTCCAGTTAATAAGTCCTTCCCACATGATTGCAGGGCAAGGTGCTCCCTCATCCCAGCTCTGACACTGTCACCCAGGGCAGCGGCTCGGCTGCGAAGGAGTGGCGTGTGTGTGGTGTGTGTCACTGGGGAACCTGGAGGCCCCTGATTATCCAGCGCTGCTCCCTGTGTTCCCTCCCCTCTGTCCACCTTCGTGTCCAGCTGGAGGTGGTGCAGAGAGGCAGTGCAGTGACATCCTGGCTCTCTGCAGAGCAGCAGGAATTGCACAGCAGGGCGGTGCAAAGGCAGTGTCCTGCACCAGCTCTCCCAACAGTCCAAGTGATAAGAGAAATGATAATGATGACTGTCTCAGGGCAGCTTTTTTAACAACAGCAAGCCCACTTTCATTAAGCACAAATTCCTGATGCTTGACCTTTCCCCCTTGCTTTAAAGTCTTAATGCATGCACTAGTTACACTTCTATTAATAACAAGAGGAATGTATTTTTTCATCCTTATTTTTCTGTGAATTGTGGGGATGGCAAGAGAAAGGACCAGTCTAGACTACAGATGATGGTCTGTTCTCCTTGATGCCCATACAAAGCATTTGTATCATTCTCCCATGCTCATTTAGCTGCAGATGCACTTTGAATCATAAGCAATGTATAACAGCCAGAAGGACAAGCTGGAAGGCAAGTCAGGCATCTATTTTGGACCCTGTGAGCCATCCTGGACAGATCCTTTGTGCCTTGATTTCTCCAAGTCTGAAAAAGGGGGTTACTGCTGCCAGGGGACATGGAAGGTGCTGGAGAACTCTAAAATATTGCAGGTGCCAGAGTAGATGTCAGCAGGTGTGTGGTTGTTATCTACAAGGCAGTTTTGTGACAATTTCTTCTTGATTCTCCATTTCTGTGTACTGCAGTAGATTTGGTCTCATCCCTTGTCCATCTTTTGTTAGGGCCACAAAATGAGTGGATCTGTGTGCTGTTAGGTGATTCCTGAGTCATTGGCTCCTTTGTCTTAACAAGGAAAGTGGTTACCAACACTCTACAGTCTCATGTATAGTGCTATATTGTCTGGCACATTTAGAACTAGGCTGGGAAAAGACAGGAAAAAAGCCTGCATGGCGAGGGAGACAAGAGGAATTTTACCTTTTATGCCCATAAATGAGAATTGTGCAGCCCCTGCATGAGGCTTGGAAATGCTCTAAAAAGAAAATGTTCCATCTTTTCCTCGCTAGTCATGTGCACTTCAAGGTGTGCTACCCTTTTCTTTGGGGATATGTGACCCCTGACTTCAGTAAACACTCCCAAATAACAGGTCTGGCACAGGAGCTGGCGAGATGTCTGTCCCTTTCTGTGATGTGGCAGCTTTAGAAACATCCCTTCAGCTGGCTGACAGTTGAATCTTTTGGATAATCTGCTGTGATCTTTGGCTTTTAGTGCAAACATAAGTGTGACTGGGATCGTGCCAGCCTTGGTCAGGGCCATACACCATGTGTACTGTGGTTAGACATGCTTAAACTCCAGATTTGGCAGCGACTTTTGGCTAAACCTTGACTGATTTTGGACAGTTTCTGGTCCTCGCTTTTGCAAAACCTCATGGAAGGTTCCACTGTTGGGGTCTCTCCTCTGTGTATTCCCTTAGTGAGTGGGCTCCTTCACTGTCCCTGTGCAGCACAGGCACTCGTCTCATCTGCTCCCGATCCATCACCCAAATAGGGTGGATTCCACTGCCTTCTCATTGTCTGTAGGTACCCATTGGAAGTTGGGCCCAAGCCTTCCAAACACAGGCAGCTGCTTTATCAGCACAGACAGCAATTTGGGCTAACAGTGGCAGATGTGGGAATGGCCTAGGACTCCTGCTTTCGAACAGGGGATCTGAAAGCCTCATTTGCAAGTAAATTCACACAGCCAAATCTGCAGTGCAGACAAAAAAAGATTTGCCTTGACATCATCTGCCCTGCTCCGAGCTCCGCAGTCAGTCAGGAGAGCAACGCGCAGCTCCAGCCTCTCCAGCTCAGCAGAATTAAGGCTAAGCTTCATCATGAGCTAATGCAAGCTGTTCCCACCCCAAATAATTGGCTGCTGGATGCTTTGTGTCTGTCTAACCATTGCTGCATGTGGGTGGATGTGTTGTGTGTGTGTGAATGAGTCTGCTGGGGAAAGTGATACATAACATCGGGGGTGCATCTAAATAATACAGTGCCTTGTGAATGGTGGGGAGGTGAGCAGTGTAAACCAGAGCTGAGCACATCAAACATCTCTACAAGGATCACTCTCACTGGCACCACAGGGTGGTGATTCCCACATCCAGACCACCACCGCCTCTTTTTTTCTCTTCTCCACCGTAAACCACCTCAGAAATCTTTTTTAGTCCTTTGTTTCTCAGAACTGAAATTTCAAAGCAGGATCGAAAGCAGTGAAATGTCCCAAAAGCTCAGTCCCCCAATCAGCACAACCCTCTTTGCAGGGCTGAAAACCCTGTGGTGAATAGAAAAGATGGTGCCTATCCATGGGCACTGCTGTGGAGACACTGAGGGATGGAAGTCATGGCTGACTTAGGGACGTAACCCCTCTGGGACTTGGCAGCTGTTCTAGGGTATTACTTTCACAAGGCTGAGCTGTTCTTAAACACTTCCTCCAGTGTAATCATCACACACACATACACTCTCAGGAATGGCAGCCCATCAGCATTTCTTTCCAGTTTCCTAGATAAGAAGTACAGAGACAAGCTGTGAAAGAGCTCAACAAGATGCCTTGACGTGAGTCACTCACATTTCCTCAGCCTGGCCCACGAATAATCTTTAGGCCTTGCTTTCTCTACACATCCTTGTGGCCAAGATTTTTCCAGGGAAAGGGCACCTCTTTGAACTAAGGACAGGTAAGTGGAAACCTGGATACCAAGATCTGCAGTCCAGTTAGGGAAAAAGACGCAGAGCTGGCTATACCTCCAGTTGTCCAGATCAGGGTGGAGCACAGCTTTCCTACAGCTGGTCCAAGAGGTGGGGAGAGAAATCTTCCCAAGCTCTTTGAAAACTGGTTTTTCAAAGGCAAAATATATGTGGACCTGGTTAGCTCAGGAATCAGAAAGGAGAATATTCCAAATGAAGTAGTTTTGTAGCAATGGAAGGTACCCTGATCCTTATAAATCCGTGGCTGTTGACAGAGCAAACTACTAACCTTTCCAGGCAGCCAGATAACACTGCCAATAATTGTAGTACAGTTCAGATAATGGACTTCAGCTTTACTCAGGCCCTGCCCTGGAGCTGCAGTTGGACGTTGTTCTGCTGCATTTCCCCTCAGCATTGGCCTTGCTACAGTGCTGGGTAAGGTTATTGCTGCGCACACTGAAGTTCTTATGGATGCAGAAGGACTGATGATCATTTCATTGATATGAATGCATGGGTGAGAATCCACTGCAGCTTGTGGGGGTGACACTGGGAATCAGTTTCCTCCTGGGAGGCACCTCAGGCCGGTTCCCTCCACGTACCTCTAAGGCACGTGTAGGCTCTGTGTCTGGCACTGTCTGAGACCTGCTAATGCTGCACAAGGCAGCGACTCCACATTACACTCACAGTTTGATGTTTGTGCAATGGATCTTCAAAGCAGGGTTCAGTGAGCCCAGTGCTCTGTTGCTCCAGCAGGGGTGTTTCAGAGCACTGAATTTTCTGCTCTCCACCCACAAAACAGCTATTTCTGAGTCACTGGTGTCTTGCATTAGGAGATCCCTAATTTACTATCTGAATATCTGACAAGTTTTCGATGTACTTGAGAGCAGAGCTAATCTGCTCTCTGCTTTTCCTGGACTCCAGTGAAAGACCCTGTGCTGTTCCCCACTGGAGCACTGAGGATGTTGGCTGGAGTGGCTTGCAGAGCTTTCTCCCAGCTACTCTCATCACTGAACCTCATCACCTTCTCCTCGCCATCCCTGCGATCTCCCAAGTGCCAGCCAGTTGGGCTGAGTCACAGCACAGACATTTCGGTGGGATGAAACAAGAAGAGGAAAACCCTGGCTTTTGCCTTGCTCTAAGCTTACTGACACAGAAGGACTAGATTAACTGAACAGACAAAACCCTTAGAAATCACATAGGGCAGCGTTTCTGAAGTGCCCAATTCCCAGCCTATTTCCTGGTACCCCAGCACATCCCTGCTCCCGCTGAAATCAAAGCCTGAGCCAGTGCCTGCTGCAGTGGCCTTGAAACTGGGTCCTGTGTGCACAGAAGTAAAAAACTACAAGGATATTTCATGTTTTAGAGAAGAGGGCCCTTTGAGAGTGTGTTCTTCTTGGAGAAGCTGGAATTCATTGAGACATTGCTGCCATCCTACATTCCCAAAATGGGGCAGGGAACAGACTTGCCTCTAGGCACCACAACCAAGGGATCAGACATGTCTTTTCTTTTGAGACGTGAAACTTAAAAACCTGGAATAGTCTTTTGTGACTGTAACTTTCAGATCCCAGAACATGTTTAGGTTATTTTAGGGTGTCCTCTTCCACACTCAGAAACAGAAGAAGATTTTCCTGGCCTGGTGGGGAGGGCAAAGTGCCACTGCCCATCTCACAGCTCCATGTGGTTCTCTGGGCTCAGGGCATGAACAGATCCTGTGATGAGCTCCTGCCTTGCAGTAAGGGAGTTTAGAAGTTAAACCAGGTAATTTAAAATACACACTCATGTGGTGGAATGTGCACCCTCATTAGGGAAGTGTTTGACCATCACTGCCTTGGAACAGGCACCTGTCCCAGTGTCTTTTTAGTGATCATTTCCTGTGTCAGCAAAGCAAATTGCTTGTTTCAGTTCTGCCTGAAGGCTGGGGCGATTATGCTGGTCATGGGTCCAGAAATCTTTGCAGGGATTGTTATTTCACATTCACTTCGAAGCATGTCTGAGCCTGATGCCAAAGTGTAAATATAGGTTTTTTTTTTTATTTATTTATTGGGTTTTCATGACTATCATACCTGCACTGTCCCAGCTTTATAGAAAGAGCTTTGTCATATTCCTGTGAACTAGCAAGGATATATATTCCCATTTTATGTCTGGAATACTAATATACGGAGAAACTACATTATTTTCTAGTGAGTTGCTCAGGCAGTCTGAACTTGAGCGGTGCAGACATCCCAAGTAGTCCCTCAGTGACAGGACTGTCCTACCTTTCCCTGCAGTGTCCCTCTAGGCAGGATGGAAGCTGGCAGGCTGGAGCCTCCTTGTTATGTATTGATGGAAAATGGGCTGCATCAAGCTGAATATATTTCTGAAACAACTTGTTTCTGGCAGGTTGTTCATTCTAAAAATATATTTATTTCTAATTGCTGAGCAGAATGCTTAATGAATTCTTCCTTCCCAAGAACAATTAATCAAAGAAATGATTTAGGACTGGCACTTGCTCCCCCAGGGTTCAGTGGCTGTGTTCCATTGACTTAAATAGAGCAGAGCAGGTCCAGCCCATAGTGGGAAAGATTTATCTAAGCATTTTTAAATGGTGCCCATCACTATTTGTCTGCTTGTCTCTGGCACTCTGTATATTGGAGGAGCAGCACTGGACATTAGAGTTACAGCACTTTGTGGAATAAGTTTTGCAACCTGTGTTTTCCTGGTTTGTATATTTTTCAAAAGAGAGTTATTATGCAAATTCATCTTTATTGTAACGGGGACTCGGAATAGTGAGGAGAGAAGAGGCTGCAGTTCCAGCTTGCTCTGGAAGGCTTCTTGACAGGAATAAATGGCTGGGGAGGACTTTGTGGATCACTGAGACCCTGCAACACTTGATAAAGGAGAATCCCCTGGGAATCCCCCTCACACCACAAAGATCAAAAGCCAGAAATTTGCAGTGTGTCCTGGGAAGAGCAGGAGAGATCCATCAATATCCTGCATCTTGGCAAAAGGATGAGAGGTACTAAGTGGAAATGCCTGGATCTCATCACCTGCTTCCTTCACAGGAGTGCATGTGGCACATTCCATGGCACGCAGTGAAGGTGCAAAGCCAAACTGGCTCCTGCCAGTCTGACTTGAGGGGAAAGGCCTTATATGTCCTGAAAGTGGCCACTGAATTCCTCATGTTCTGTTAACTGGTGATTCTAAGCATCCTCTGTGGGCTTGTGTCTGACTGTATCCTTTCTGGGGAGGAGATACTGCAGAGGTTCAGTTTCTGAGTTTTCCATTCTCCTCATTTCCATTCTCTCTCATTTCCAGAGAGTGACGCTCTCTGGAATAGCTGCCTCTCCCTGCCTCAGTTTCCCCCACTGGCAGATGCTGAGGGTGAGACTCCACCAACCTGCCCTAACGTGCTTTGAGGTCAAAAGATAAACAATCTCCTGGGAGCTCCATAGTGTTTCAGCACATGCAGGAATTAATCCAGCATCCCACGTTCAGAGGGGACGGTGGACTCACGTGGGTGCTGTAGGTGAGCACAGCCTTAGCACAGTGAGTTTATTCTGAAACTGAAAATAATCAGAAGCAATTGGATGGGTTTTTTTCTCCCTTAACTGCTACATTTTTAGAAGGTGATTCATCTCTTGTCTGGGGTCTCAGCTACTTGAGTAGCCCCAAGATCCCAGCAGCATTAGTCTTTTTGAGGATTCATTGTGCTCCATTGCAGCCTGAACAACTCATTTCAAACACAAGTCTGATGTTTGCAGTGGGAGAGTTGGGGAGAAAAAGTATTTTGTGCTCTTGAAACTGTGACACACATAGGCAGTACCCCATTACCATTTGGATGTCTTACTCCCTTCCACCCCAGCTTCTCCTCCCCACAGAAGGAGGCACTGTGTGCTCAGCCTTGTCTGAAACAGTGATGGCATTGCCCACCAGGGCTAAAGTGAGGATGTAAATCGGTGTTCTGTTGGTTCTGTAACACAGGTCAGTAGGAGCGGAATTATCCTCCATCCATCCCAGTCCGTGGTCCTCACACGTTGCTCCTTTGGCACTTCCTCCAGCACTTCAGCCACATTCACTGAGTAGGCAGAAAATTCGCACTGGAGTTGTCATTGCTGTTGGCCAAGGTTTGTTAACCCAGAAGCAACACCTGGTAAAGGCATTTGACTTGGGAGGGAACTCTCCCAGGTGTTCTTACCCTGTGCTGTGTAACCTCCAGGTCTGTGGAGAGCTGTCCTTGTCGGGGGAAAGCCACATGCAGCCAACATGTTCTGTCATGCTGGCTTTCCCTCCCTTCAGTGAGCATCTGGTTTAGGAAGTTTTGAGCCTTTAGAGTGAGAAAGATGTGAATATGATCATCCAGCAGACCACTGGAAAACCCCAAACTACTTTCTATTACCTCTTTCTGTCATCTTTTTGGATTGCCACCCTACCATTAATCAGAAAAGAAGTTAGGCTTTTTCTCCCTGCCCCATCTGGCATATCCAGGGCTCACACAGAGTGGTAGGAATGTGTGCACGGTGCTGAAGTCTGGCAGATGCTCTTGCTTGTCTCAGACATAAATCCTGGTATCTTCAGAAGTTGAGAGCATGAGAGAGCAGGTGTGGCTGTGAGCAGAGATGTACCTCGGTGGGGGAATCACTTCATGTAGCTGAACAGCAGCTGCATCAGGCTCAGGTTTGATCCATCCTCAGGCACAGGAAGCTATTCCTGTGGTTTTTGGTTTTTCACTGTTAGAGAATTGGATGGCCAGGTACTCAGCTAAAGCACATACAGAGTTGTCTCTAAGGCTGTGGAGATGGTTACACCGGTGGTGCTTGGTTCAGAAGTTACAGTGTGTTCCCCAAACAGGGCTCCAGGAGCCTCGATGAGAGCCTGGATGATGGAGTAATCACGGAATCACAGACTGCACTGGCTTGGAAGGAACCTCAGAGACCATCTTGTTCCACCCCCTGCCATGGGCAGGGACATCTTCCCCTATCCCAGGTTGCTCTAAGCCCCATCCTGGCCTTGGACACTTCCAGGGCTGGGGCAGCCACAGCTTCTCTGGGTATCCTGTGCCAGGGCCTCCCCACCCTCACAGGGAAGGATTCCTTCCCAATATCCCATCTAACCCTGCCCTCTGGCAATGGGAAGCCTTTAGGAGACCATTTCCATTTGCTTTCCATTTGGGGAGAGTGGAGTTGTGACTCCTGATCCACTCTGAGCTGTGTCACAGCAATACCCAGGAGAAACATTTTTAGCATCTCAGATGGCGGGAAGTTTTTTTCTCAGCTGGCTGAGAGAGCAGAGATGACTTATCTCTCTGCTGCCTGTGTTTGTCACTTCCTTGTGGACTGCTGCAGAGCAGGAGGGCATAAATTTGTCAGTCCAAAGCAAACAGCTCACAGAAAGCACAGCAATGTCCCCTCCACCATCCCCCACTTTCTAAATTGTGATTCTTACCTAGTTCTGTGACTCATGTCATTTCTCTGCCTTACTTTAGTGTTTAATTTTAGTAAGTTTGGCTTCCTAGTGGTGAGGCTGACATCCCCATCTCACATAAAGTCATATTAAGAGAGACACGTCAACACAAAATATTTATGAACCCAGCCTGTCCTCCTTGTAACTCACCAAAAAGGTAGTGGTGGGAGATACCTGTTCCTGAGTTGGTGTCGTGTGTCCTCTGCATTTACTCTGAACTAACAGACATACCCAGAACCCCCCATGCCCTGGGCTGATCCCACAGCAGGGGCAGCAGGGGCGGGGGGAATTCTGCCCCTCTGCCCATCAGGTGAGACCCCACCTGCAGAGCTGCCTCCAGCTCAGGGATCCCCAGCACAGGAAGGACATGGAACTGTAGGAGCAAGTCCAGAGGAGGCCACGGAGCTGCTCCAGGGGCTGGAGCTCCTCTGCTATGAGGAAAGACTGAGAGAATTAGGATTGTTCAGCTGGAGAAGAGAAGGCTCTGGAGTGACCTAATTGTGGCCTTCCAGTACCTGAAAGGAACTGACAGGATGGAGAGAGACTATTTACAAGGACCTGGAGTGACAGGACAAGGGGGACCAGCTTCACTCTAACAGAGGGGAGGTTTAGATGGAACTTTGGGAAGAAATTTTTTACTCAGAAGGTGGAGAGGCCCTGGCCCAAGTTGCCCAGAGCAGCTGTGGCTGCCCCATCCCTGGAGGTGTCCAAGGCCAGGTTGGACAGGGCTTGGAGCAACCTGGTGTGGCTGAAGGTGTCCCTACCCATGGCTGGTTTGGGGAACGAGATGAGCTCTAAGGTCCCTTCCAACCCAAACCATTCTGTGATTCCTTGATTCTGTGACAAATATCTGTATCCTCCATATGGATGACATCGATAGTTGTTTTCCTTCATATACCTTTGTACAAACCAAACCCTTGGCCCAGTATCACTGGCTTCTGAGACAATTCAGAGCTCCCTAATGCAGATCTGGCTGCCCAGGCACTGGGATTTAATTCATTCTGGATGTTGGATACAGGCCAGGGCCTGAACTTCATCATGTCAAAACTTATGCATGTCTTTGGGCTTTAATCCTTCACATTCCACAAGATATTCCCAATGACTTGGAAGCTGCAGCCCTTATTGATCTGTCCGTTGTCTACAACAACAACATATGGCATGTTTCCATGGCAATAGGTCCCCCTGAAGGGGCTTCCTTCCTTTCCTCAGCTTATTGGTCTCTGCCATTATTAAATCATCAGAGATAAATGCACACGGAGAAGGGTCAATGTCTGGATCAATGGGCAGCAAACAAAGAGGAACTTTTCCATATTCATACAAGCAGGAGATTTCAGAAGATCAAACAATGTGGAATTGCCAGGCCCTTAGCATGGCAGGCTCATGCATAATGTATTCTGGGAGCAAGGTGGGATCAATACACATCCAACACCTTGAAAACCTCTGGGATTCAGCGTGGAGCCAGCAGAGCAGAGGGGAATCCAGAAATATTAATGAGTGCAGTAGGGTGGGCTGTGAAGAGAGGGTTAAGCTCTCCTGGCCTGGGCTTTGTGGCATCAGAGAGTGTTGGTTAAATGCTACAAATAGAACACGGTACTGAATTCTTTAAGCCTGGGAGGATGTGGGGTGGGAGGTTCCTTCTGATGGGGTTTGATGAGCCAGCCATGGAGCGAAACATACCTTGTGTAGTGCCGTGGTCTGAGGAGGTAACCCCATTGGGGACAGGAGTGTACCCAGACAGGTCAGAGTGGGGTGTGCCTCATTATCCTTCTGGAAGAGTCTTGTGCTAGTAAATCTCCCACTGAATCTGCACCATATTGTCTTCCCATGGCATCTCCAGCCACTGCTGCACAACAGTTTATATCTGTGATCACCTCAGCGGTGCCATGTGAATGACAATAAATTGTCTGGGTTCAGTGTGTAACTGCTGGTCCTCTGGGCCTTCAAAAAGAGAGGGAATAAACTTTCCTATGAGTAGTACCCACAAATATTTCACAAATATTTTGCAGCTTGTTACAGGGGAATTCTGCATGAAATACTAATAGATGTGTCCAAGCAAGTGAGAAAATATTAATAATGCTGTTTTAGTCGGAAATGGGATGTGTGCTCTATTGGCCTTCATGCTCCAAATTTAGAGCCGGAACAAACGAAGTCTCTTGTGGCTATCTCTGTGTAAGAAATGAAATCTTGTTTATTTTTACCTTTCTGGGAAGACTGGGTTCTAAGTATAGATTTAAGATAGGGTTTAATTTGTTAGGGTGATATCTGCAGGCAGGAAGGCAGCAGGAGTCGAGGGCAGTGGTCAATTGACTACTTTGTGCCGAAGCCACCGTGACTTTTCTTATCCTTGTGCCATGTGCGTGTTCCAGCATTATGGGACATGAAGTGCAGGAGCATCCTGTCTCTGTGTGGTACAGTGTGTCTGCAGAGGATTGGGAGGAGGTGTTCCAATACATTTGCATTCATCATATGGCTGACTGCACATAAAACTCCTGCAAATGCCTATACAGTTCTATTAACAGGGTTGGGTGGGAGGCGCTGGCTTTACACACTGAGTGTCCAGAACTCTCATTATCCCAGGACACGTGCAAGGCTGGCAGCAGCACCTCTGCGAGCCTGCCTGTCCTGGCTGCCTCAGACTGTAGTGAAACAACACCCTGCAGGGTTGGCTCTGTCCATGGAGCTGAGCTCAGGGATAGCACTGGCTGTGGAGTTCACTCACACTGCCTGGCACTGGGAGCATCCTGAGGAAATGATAGCACTATCTCTTACTTGGAGTGCTGTTGTCCTATCACCAGCTTCGCTGTCATCAGCTTCCCGATCTGAGGGAAAGTGAGATGCACTTATGAGGAGGGGTGTCGGCAGCTCTTTAGGATAAGGTTCTGTTGGTTTTCTCACATGCTTGAACAATACTTTTCGTACTGTGGTTTTGGTCCATGACTGGTGCACTTCAGCACAAAGACAGTGCAGAGTGCTTGGGTCTTCTGAGGCAGAAAACCAGGAAACACAAGCAAGTTGTTCCAGCAAAGTCGCAGAAGGTCAAGACTGTCCAGCTTGTCTGAGTCACAAAGCCTGTTTCAGACTGGCAAGATGGGGGCCAGAGAAATGTCTGTGTCTTGGTAAATGTGTGCTTGGTGAAGGACAGTCACCACCAGCTGCTTGGTGAAGGACAGTCACCACCAGCTGCTTGGTGACTCCCCTGACAGCTCCCACGGGTAATGCCGAGTGTCCCAGCTGAGTGTCCCAGCTCTGCAGGAGGCCCCAGAAGTCCTGGCATGTGGCTTCTTCTCCCTCCCTGCAGAGTCCACACGAGGTGAAGGCATTGCCATTTTTCCTTAGCTAATACCTGATGGAAAAGGCAGCTGAGCACTGGGCACTGAGCTGGTTCCTGGTTCAGACAAACACACTCCTCAGTACATTGCCCTTGATGTAAGGGCTGCTTTGCTTCTGAATTCTCATGTCATAATCTCTGTCATGTGGAATCATACAATAGTTTGGTTTGGAAGGGACCTTTAAAGGTCATCCAGCTCAACTGCCTGCCATGGGCAGGGAACCTTCCACCACGCCAGGTTGCTCCAAGCCCCATCCAACCTGGCCTTGTACACCTCCAGGGATGGGGCAGCCACAGCTTCTCTGGGCAACCTGTGCTGGGGCCTCCCCACCTTCTGAGTAAAGCATTTCTTCCCAGTGTTCCATCTAATTGTTCCCTCTGGCAGTGGGAAGCCATTCCCCCTCGTCCTGTCACTCCAGGCCCTTGTAAATAGTCTCCTTCCTTCTTTCTTGTCAGTTCCCTTCAGGTACTGGAAGGCCACAATTAGGTCACCCCACAGCCTTCTCTTCTCCAGGTGAACACACCCAGCTCTCCCAGCCTTTTCCTCATAGCAGAGGGACTCCAGCCCTTGGAGCAGCTCCATGGCCTCCTCTGGACTCACTCCAGCAGCTCCACATCCTTGTGGTGTTGGACACCAAAGCTGGAGGCTGCAGGTGGGGTCTCACTTGAACAGGCAGAGGGGCAGAATCCCCCTCTCCCCTGCTGCTCTTGCTGTGGGATCAGCCCAGGACAGAGTGGTTTCTGGTCCCTGTGCATGTGGCCAGGACGTATCTAGATTCTCATCCACCAGCACCCCCAAGTCCTCCTCAGGGCTGCTCTCAATCCATTCCTCCCCAGCCTGGATTTGTGCTTGGATTTGTCCTGACCCAGAGGCAGCACCAGCACTCGGGCTTGCTGGAGCTCAAGAGGGTCACACGGACACACCTCTCCAGCCTGTCCAGGTCCCCCTGGGTGTCACACAGATCTCCATCTCTCCAGGACGCCCAACAGCAGAGTGGGTGCAGTGTAGGTGCTCTCAGACAACAGACAATTTAGGCCAGCTCAGACTGCTGTAATGCCCTGTGTTTGTGAGCTACAGAAAGGGCGGCATTCACAGTGCACTCTGATAATTGCTTAAATGCACCACTGCCTCAAACGTGTTGTTTGCAAATTGTCAACTATTACAGCTGGAATAAAAATATTGCTAAGTAACATGTGTATTTATATTTTTACAATGGAAAAGAAAGGAAATTTTCCCTCTGCTACTACTGATCAAATTACAGATTATAACATGACTGGAAACCTTTTCTGAGTCTAGGCAAGCATGTTTTCTGGGTAGTAGTTCTACCTCTGAGTAAGTTACTTCAATCTTTAGTACCTCATAATCTATCTGTAATATAGAATGATAATACCTTCCTAATTATATCTGTTGGGATTTAATTAATGTTTGAACATTACTTTGAAAAATGCAGGGTGTTGATTATTGTTTAATAATGTAGTGTTACTTTTAAAAATTCATGATAGAGAAGCAATAAAAAAGCTACCTTGCTTGGACTGCAAATGTCATTTCCGAGTATTACATAAGCAATAGCTTTCTTAATTTTCCACTTACCGAAACCCATGTAATTATATTTTAAGGTAATAATATGAGCATATGTTCTAAAGTTGAAACATGGTTTGGAATTCGGCGCTGCTCGGAGGAGATTAGGTGAGCAATTATGTAGATTGAAGATAATCTAAGTCAAAGGCTAAGTACAGACCATGGAAAATATCTTGCCTGGGGTGGAACTGACAGCTGAATTCAATGAAAATGCTGTCAGAGACGGCACAGGAGTTTTAAGCGATCCGGATGCAAAGTGCTCCCAGGGACACGCCGTGTTTGTGCTGTGAGATATCCCCAGTCGAGCACCTGTTTATGTGAACACTTCAAACCCTCCCTGCCCCACAGGGATGTGCTCCTCGGCAGGGGTTAATCCCGAGCAGACTCGATCCCAGCCCAGTCACCCCCGGTCCCTCTGACTGGCTCGGCTGCGGCACCGCAGTGACTCCACCATCCCAGTCCGGAGGGGAACGAGCGGTGTCCCTGCCAGCTCCGGCCCAGCCTCCCCAGTCCCCGGGCGGAGGCAGCTGGAGCACCCGTGGGTGCGGGCGATCTGGGGGCAATCCCGTCCCACGCAGCAGCGCGGGGGGATCTCCCCCTGCCGTGTGTTCGCCCAGCAGCGCGCTCAGGGCGAGCTGTGGAGCGGGGGCTGCAGGAGGAGCAGCCGGCGCTGCTGAAGGAGGCGTCCAGGGAATTCTGGAGGAGGCTGGGGCACGGAGAGCTCTTCTCCTCGTGCTGTCCTAACGCACAGCTAATTCCTCGTGCTCTCAAGAGGTTTATTCAGCGTGGCAGAGGATACATACTATTTGCATAGACCGGTCAGAAGGAATTAAAACTGTTTGTCTTTTCCTTTACCCCGGTCCTTTCCCATTACAGAGCGTTCAGAATATTTCTGTAGGTCATTTGACTCTCTCTTTGGTGGCTGTTCATGGCAAAGAGGTTTCCAAGCACACGGGTATTTGAGTAACTCCCTATAAATAAATAAATTGTACTCACAAGTGAATTCCTGGACCCGGTAGCTGGTTAAGTGTCCCTTAGTGTGTTTAGGAGCAGTGAATCAACGTGTTCCTCCCATTATCTCAGCGATAAAGCAAAGTTTGTAACTCTCCACCAGAAATACGCCTACTCCTGTCTGGGAGAAGTAATGCTTCCAAAGACAGGGAAGGATCTTTTCCTGCTTTTTCTCTTTCTCTCTCCTCTGTGTTCAGATTCCTCTGTGAATGGCTGCTTTCTGGAGTAAACTTTCCTCTCACTGTGGCTCCAGCCACCCTGACATGTGCTAATATGCTCTTTTACAAAAGATGATTTCTATTTTCAGCCCCACTAGCAGTGCTGGGAGTTACAGGGCGACCTCCTTCCTGTCAGGATAGCTGGTGGTGAGCACAGCAGTGTCTAATTCAACTGCAGTCCAGAGTGGGGAAAGGGAGCTGCTGCTCCGGGGAAAAGGGCAGGTTTTCAGCAGCTCTTTGAAGGAATTAAGGAGCAATTCCTCCCCGTCAGAGCAGAGGGTGGAGATTCCACGTGGGACACA
This sequence comes from Empidonax traillii, assembly GCF_003031625.1. Lineage (NCBI taxonomy): Eukaryota > Metazoa > Chordata > Aves > Passeriformes > Tyrannidae > Empidonax > Empidonax traillii. The sequence continues at coordinate 1,202,991 of NW_020955205.1, forward strand.
GTAGGTGGCACTCTGTTTCTGGAGAGAGCACCGAGCCTTGGGAGAGCAACTGGATTTGTCTTTGGTTTTGGTTTGAACCAGATCTGTTCATTGAAGAGCTGTTCTTGTAAGGTTAGCAAGGTTGGTCACGGTGGCTGAGCTGAATTCCGCTGCTGGGGAGAGTGTCCTGGCTCCCTGCATTTCCAGTTAGGTGCATTTTTATTTTTGCTTCCCTTTGAGGCAGCGCCTCACTTCAACCCCGAGTTGGCTGCCTTTCAGCAGGAGCTGGGAACATCCAAAAAGCATTGTTAATTTAGAGGTGAGGTTGCTCAAGTCTATTTTCTCCCGACAGTACAAACACTACAGGGCCAGAACAGAAGGTGAGGCCACAAATGTGCCCCACTCCGGGGCAGGCTTGAGTGCTGTTCTGGCTAGAGGTGCTGACTGGGCTCACCTCAAACCTCTGAGATCTACTGCTTCCTCTCCAATTCCTCACAGCCTCTCCTGAGCTCCTGCACAGTAATTGGTCACACTGCACCATGGAATAGTTTTAAAAAATCAAGGTTTATTTAATTTTACAATTACTCCCAAAAGCGATATTCCTGGCCTGCTGTTACAGTATGCACTAGACAGAACAGAAAGATGATCTAATGTTCAAAATCCACAAATTAATACCTACAAAGTGCACAGACTGTCAAATCAGCTGAGTGACACCAGCAGTGCTTAAGGAGCGTATATTCTTGAAGTGTCTCTGCCACACTAATTCTCAGACGCATTCTGTTTAAATAATATATTAGGAATTAAAAGATCGGGGTAGCGGTGCATGTTAAAATGTGATTTTCAGATCCAAGAAGCGTGCAGAGAGTAGGATGTAGTATAAAAACCAAGTGTGTTTGAACAAGACATCTGGTTTATATAGTGCTGGCTGTTCCCTGTGCTGTGAGCTGTTCAGTTGCACTGAGTCAACTATAATAAAACAATACATTCATATTTATTAATTTTTTATGTAGGCTTTTGGAAACAGGAAGAGAAGTGAGAAGTACACAGGATATCAAGGAAGATGCCCAAGAGATGTGTCTCTGTTAAGCTCTTTTGCAAGCCACATGAATAGCTTCAGATCTGGTTAGACTCAGGAATCAAATACAGGTCCTAACCCTTATTTAGTCTCAGACTTCCGTGGACAAATCCCACGCTCTTAATTTTGCCGTGCGGCTTCTCTATCTGCAAGACAGGGATAATAACTCCATCTGCCTCTCGTGGGTGCAGCGGAGCCAATTTCATCACTGTCAGCTCCGTGGAATCCCTGGGTGAAAGGAACAACAGAAATACAGAAAACATGGGTTATTAATAGCTGGTGCTTGCCCTTACATACATCACATGCACCGTTAGTCTTTGTGGCCAATAATTTACAGGGAGTGAAAAGATGTTCCTCTGAGTAAACACAACATGACACATGGATGGTATTAGACCTCTGAGGTGGTGTGGTCCCCAGGAGTCTAATTCAGTCTAAATCCAGTGATGCCACCTTGAACAGATCCTACTTTGTAGTGCAAATCTTAATAGTCAAATTTAAACTTTTAGGCAGTTTATATTGTAAAGGCAGGTGCTGGAATTGGTGTGCAGAGCAGATTCCTGGTGGTGTCCAGCTTTTTCTGCCTCCTTCATAGAGCCCAAAGGTTATGTCCTCCTTGACACGTTGGATCCCCTTCTGTTAGCAGGGGTGCCCTGGGTACAAAATTTACCTTCCGTAGTTTGTAAGTGGTGGAGCTCAGAACTGAGGGCAGCTTGTGGCAATAATCTCGGGTCACTGGTACCCCCCTGAGGAGAGCTGTGGTATAAGAAACACGTGGCCGTGAATTTCAGCACTTCACCCCTCCCGCCCACATTGCAGCCCATGATTGTCCATGGGCAGGTCAGCAGTACTGGCAGACTGGGAGAGAGGAGCCTGTGGGAAGGAGGAGCTCACACTGCAAGAGTGAGAAATGGAGGAAGTCAGGATGCAGGACAGCTGACTGAGAGAGGCCAGGGTAGCAGGATGTGCCACAGTCAGGCAGAAAGCATTTCACTGGGCTTGTGTTTATGGAAAATGTCTGACTTCAACTGGGAGCCATCCTGCCACTGTTGTCAGTGTCCCCCAGGCACCACTAAGTATGGAAATCACCACCCAGCATAAAAGTCAGAGGCACAAAATCCAAAGATCTCTGAAGAAAGCCACTTTCTGCAAGCCTGGCCATGCCTGGTTCATGCCATTAATTTGAAACTTGGGAAAACTCATTTTCTTTGTGCATATCTCCTCCTGTATCCCCGAGGGCAAATTAAAGATGGCTGGGAGGTTATTTATTTTCGGTAATAATGCATACACTGCTTCCAGACTTCCTGCCATTGTGCGATTATCAAGATTAATTGCCCGGGAAAGCTGCAGCATCATCTCAGGCCCTTAATAAGGAAGATCACAACATGGATTTATATTAATGCATATTGTTGTGTGACACGGCTTTGCTCTTAGAGCCACACGGACAAATCTCAGCACCACTGCACCTCCAGAGTGAGGGAAGGGTTGCACGTTCCCTTCCCTGCAGGGCCACAGCACCTTGAGAGCAAGGAGCAGGGAGTTGATGACATTTTTAGAAACCTCGTTAGTGAATAACTTTGCTTATTCTGAAATCAGTTCCCATCAGCCTCTGCTGAGTGATTCTGAGAATTGCTGGTGTGCTGCTGGTGACCCCATCTGTACAGGTGCAATAGCTGGAATCTTAAGTATGCTTTTAGGTGCTTTAAAGTGTTGTGTTCTTACCAGGGAGAGAGACTCTGTACAGGGAAGGCTTTTAAGGCATATTCTGCCCTTTTGGTTTTCCTGCTGAGAGTTTAACAAACCAGTGTTGTTGCCTTGCTGCAGAGATCCTGTTGTGCAGCAGCTCAGTCTGGTTCAAGGCCCAGGTTTTAAATGAACAAGCATTAACAAAGGTAGAGCTTGAGGAGCTTTAAAGCAAGTCCAGTTCTACTAAAACATTTCAGTGATTTGGACTGTAATGTGTCAGGCAGAGGAGCAGCATGTACATGTCCTGCAGCAAATTCAACACTTCCCTTTGTTAAACCACTGTAAATCCAGAGTCACTCCGTTGCCATCACTGCTGTTAATTCTTCATTTGCTGTGACAAGTTAGTTGTGGTATCTCACAATATTATAGTGGCTGCCCTGTAGAATACAAAGTGGAGCCGATGAAATCTTGGCAATGTGAGTCCACAATACATTGGCATCTCCACGTGTGAAACATTTGGAGGGGGACTGGAGCACCATTGTGTTGGGCAGTGAGGCTCCTCAACAAACTGACACCCAGGAAAGGTTTTAGTCCTCACTCTGGGAGAGTTGTGACTGGTTGTGTATCTTTTACACCAATACCTGTGGAAAAATCTTTAAAAAAATCCTAAACAGATAAATTGGGGATTATATTCAAACTGTGTGTACCTTCAAAACAAAAATGGATGTTATTGCAAGGTCCACTGGGTAATATTGACTTGCCACTGAGGTGAAGATAAGCTTCTTGGAGACTGTGCTTCATGGAACAGTAGTTAAATGTTGTTGTTACTTTCTTAGAAATGCAATAGATATTTCCAGGCACGTGACTCCAAGCTTTATTGATTACTTCTGTACAGCACAGGAGTCTATAGAGTGGACTGAGTCCTGAAGTCCAGGCTCAACGTAAGCTTGGCTCAGCAGGAAATCTGCACTGAGCTGTAGATGACAGCCCAATCTCCAGTTCCATCCTGATCCCAACGCTATCAGTGCTGGCTTCTTCTAAAGAAGGATCAAACAGTCAGAGCAAGCCTGATGATTTTGACCCCAAATGGCTTTACTGACATACAAACTGAGGCCTTCCAAATTCTCTCCTTACCCAACAGTCGCTGTAAGAAGTGCAGGTTTGTCAGTTCTTCTGGGGCAGCTCCCAAGTCCCAGTGGAAGTTTCCAAGTGGTCATGGCCAGCCGTGCACCCAGTTCCCCCAGTCCTTTCTGAACCCTAAAAGCCAGAGGAGGAGTGTTCCTGTGATATTAATTACTTAATTAGCAGCTTGTGCCCTCTGTGCACGAGGCAGAGCAGCAGCGAAGGCAGTGACTGACAGCAGAGATGTATTAGATCATTAGTGCTGTTGACCTGGACTCCCTGATCTCCTGCTCTATGGCTGATCTCACATGTCTCTGTCTTGCTGTCCAGGTTTTATTGGGATTTGACCATGCTGCTCCTGATGGTAGGGAACCTGATCATCATCCCTGTGGGCATCACTTTCTTCAAGGATGAAAACACTACCCCATGGATTGTCTTCAATGTGGTTTCGGACACGTTCTTCCTCATCGACCTTGTCCTCAACTTCCGAACAGGCATCGTGGTGGAGGACAACACCGAGATCATCCTGGACCCGCAGAGGATCAAGATGAAGTACCTCAAGAGCTGGTTTGTGGTGGATTTTATCTCCTCCATCCCCGTGGACTATATCTTCCTGATCGTGGAGACCCGCATTGACTCCGAGGTGTACAAGACGGCCCGGGCCCTGCGCATCGTGCGCTTCACCAAGATCCTGAGCCTGCTGCGGCTGCTGCGGCTCTCCCGGCTCATCCGCTACATCCACCAGTGGGAGGAGGTGAGCACAGCCTCTGGGGCACTGACTTCTACACCTTCCCTTGCAAAAGTGCTTGCTTTGAATGCCCACTCTCCTCCTTTATGCCAGTGCCAATGCTAAGCAGTTGTGGCTGGGCCCTAATGCTTTGTTTTTAGCAGGTTCCCAAGAGGGCCTTCTGGGTCTTGTTACTCAGGCACTTGAGACTGTGCTGTCGGCTTGAGGAGCATCATTTAGATGATGTGTGGAGATGCTGCGTGGGCTGGGAGGAGAGCAGGACCCCTTGCAGGAAGTGTGTAGCTATAGAGCTGCCTGTGAGCAGAGCAGTTACCCAGACAGCGAGGGCTTGCCCTCTCAGAGCCCCAAAAAGGCCAGAAACAGCTCAGAGGAAAGGTCTAGAGACAGCTGATTTGCAGGACCTGTGGCATCTGTTTACCATCTGCTTCTTCTATGTGCTTATCTCTTGAATAAAGAGAGGAGCATGGTGATATATTATAACCTTCTTGCTGTCTAAATTCTGTGGCACGCTGTTAAGGGGAAGAGGAAGAAAGAGCAATCTGCAGACAAAGTGAGTCTGTTTAAAGACATAAAGGTCTAGCGAAAGGCAAGATCCCTACTGCCACCCCTGGACCTTGTGCTGTTCCCAGGGGAGTTCCAGGGTGCAGGGTGACTTGTCAGGCATAATGTGAGCGAAGGTGCAACCTTTCAAGTCCCTTGAGAATTAGTTATTTTTTCCCGTCTCCGTGCTCTCCAAAGCAGAGAGAAAGCTCCCTGCGTCTTTCTCCACACCTCAGGAGCATATTTTCTGGACAAGGAAAGTTGGTCAAGGCAATTTCATCTTCCTCCCCATACTTTCTCTTCTGCTTTGGAGCAGAGCCTGATGCAGAGCCTGATCTAATGCAGAGCGTACTCCTGGGAACGTGAAGGGAAAGCAGCCATGCAAGTCATGGCTGGATTGCACCGAGCTGTCAGAACACTAATTTATGGCAGAGCTGAACCGTCCCCTCCTCCAGCGTGGCAGACTCAGGTTGAGCACTGGGGCATCCTTTACAAATTTCAGGCTTCATCTTTGTGGTGTAGTAATTTGTGAGTGCCTCACTCAGAGCAGAGCGTAACGCTTTGCTGAGGTCTGGGGTGACACTGTGCAAGGTGCTGAGGGACAGACGGCCACAAGAATTCCCTACGAGGTTCATTTGCTTCGTAGCACAGGCAGGAAGTGCACAGAGAGGTGGAGATGAATAAAGCACGAGTGTCCTTCTCGGTGTGACTCAAGAAGTCGGAGGCTGAGAGAGCAGTGGAATAGCTGCAGGTCTGTTATCCTGTCCCATGGCTGCATTGCTTCTTTGCCCTCCACTCCGAGAGTGCTCAGGAACGGAGAGTTGGTGGCTTAGGCTGTTATTAAAGTAGTTCCTTCACAGTGATTTACAGGTACCCACAGCAGTGCAGAGCTCCTTGACTTCCCTTCCACGAGTTGGTTGGAGAGGATTTAAGTATATTTGCTTTTGATTGTACTGAATTTGTTTTAAGAAATTATGAAATGAAAGCAAATCAGTGCTTTTCCCTCTCTTGCTCCTCATAGTTTGACCGAGCAGCCATTTCTAGTTTCATTCTCAAACCCCATTTGTGGGATGCTGTTCCCTCCTGCTGCCGTCCTGGGTGCTGGGGCAGCACAGCCGGGTGCTCTGCAGACCCCCCCGAGGAACAGGCTCCCCGGAGCGATGCAGTGCTGCCTGTGGAAGGGCCAGATGGTGCTGGGTTGCAGTTTGGGACTGCAATGCAGACTCTGTTATGCACTGCAGAGCCCGCCAGACCAAACATGATAGTCTTTTTGTCAAACAGGGCTCAACACAAGCAGCAGTTTCCTGGAGAGAGTTTAATACTGGGAGGTTTTCCACCCTCTCACACGGGGGAGGGGAGCAGAGGAAGGGGTGATCCCTTGCCATTGGTGCAGTGCCTGCTACAAAGCAACGGGGAGACAGGGAAGGGAAGTGCTGCTTCATCTTTGCGTGGGAGTTGTGCTCCCTGGAACCACACTGACAGTGCTTTCTTCCTCTCACTCTGAAGTGCCTACAGATGATCTGTGTCTGAAAGTCCACATTAATCTTTCCTCACTGCACCGATCAGTGGTGATGTGGAAGTGTTAATAATTCCTGTAGGACGGAGCAGTGTTGGACTAGACCTACTTGGGGTGTATATGAGGGGCAGGCTGCTGTGCAGAGTTACAGAAGGAGAAGGACTCTTGAGAGAGGGGGTGACTGAAGGCCTGTTCTGCTGTGGTCCTCCCACTGTCCCTCTCTGTGTCTCATCATCTAGGTAGTATCCTTCTCTCTCAGGATCTTTGCATATGACCAGATAAGCTAAAAAGGAGGTGTGAGTAGGGCACACTGGTCCTCAGGAGGGGATCCAGAGGAGTGTGAACCAGAGGAATGTGTGTAGGGCAGTGAGGCAGAGTTAACTCAGGTGGTGGACCAGTCAACGAGGGAGGGCGGGATGTTGTGTCTGGGCAGAGCCTGCACATCCCATTCCCCTGCACATCCCATTCCCCTGCACATTCCATTCCCCTGCACATCCCATTCCCCTGCACATCCCATTCTCCTGCACATCCCATTCTCCTGCACATCCCAGTCCCCTGCACATCCCAGTCCCCTGCACATCCCAGCCCCCTGCTGGGGCAGTGACTTCGGATGGAGGGATTGCTGCTGCCTCGCTCATAACTAGTGGTGGGACTGAGTGCTGTGTGAGGAGCAGAGGAGACTCTGCACACACAGAGTGTTCTCTCCTTGCTCAGCCTCCCAGAACGTTACAGCTGTGCATTAGTGGGACTGGGAGTGAGTACAGGGATAAGTGGTCACTTCCTGAGTTCTCAATGAGCCTCTCCGTGCTTTCCCCTGCAATTGTCCATGCTCTGCATGAATTTATCACTCCCCCTGCAGTGAGGGGAGAGCAGCCTCGGTGAGGGCTGCAGTGCTGTAAAGCAGCCAGGCTCTCATCAGTTCCAGATCAATGCCAGGCAGGAGTCCGTGGGATCCAGAGCTGGGGGTTTGAAGTGCCTGCTCCGTTTTGGCTCAGAGCAGAGATGCTTGACATCCACCCCCAGATTTCAGAGAAGCACCGTGGGGACTTCAGCTGGGCAAACAACCTAAAGAGGAAAGGAAAGAGAAAGGGAAGAAAACCAATCTAATGCACTCGTGTTCACTGGAGTACGAAAATAAGCTTAATTCCAAATGTAGCAGTTTCATTTGCATTATGCATTTTGCATGAGTGGCCCCACGAATGAATTTACCAGTAGGGCAGAATATAAATAGAGTCTTTTTGAAGTGTCTGCCGTGTCTCCCCTGCAGTAGGAAGCTTGACTGCTGTGTAGGCAGGTGTGCACGGACTGGCTGGAGCCTGGCTCGCCTCAATATCAGATCATGAACTCCGGAGTCTGGGAGCTCCCAAGGCCAGCAGCAGAGGAGCAGGAGGGCTGGCACAGTGGGAATGTTGAACTGTCCTACCAGGGCAGACCCAACAGGGCTGCTCCAGCCGTGCCCTGTCCCTGCCCAGGGCAGCTCTGGTCACCTCAGCCTCTGAACATTCCAGCAGCTCTTGGGGTGTCCGGGTTGGTCCACGGCTCTTGGCCCCGTGGACATGGAGGCACATTCATTGTCCCAGGGTCAGGGAGTTGGGCCTTTCCACTGCTGGGCTGAGAAACCCTTCGGAGGAGGCTCCAAACGTGAACATCCTACAGACCTCACCCCAAGGTCAGCTGGCACAAAGAATGGAGCACCAACACCATGTAACCCATGGGCTCAGTCAAACTGAACCATCCTGGGCAGACTGGGAGTGTTAGACAAAAAAAACTCTTTCGGTTTTCATAAGCAAAAGGGATTGTATATTATTTTTCCTCAGAGCAGTTTGCTGAGCTTTCCCTGTTCTATGCACAGCATCTACCCCCGTGTTTGGTGCCAGGATGCAGCAACCTATATTTAAGATCAGACTATTTTGACTTATGAACAAGGAATATTTATTGGAACAACAGTAAAATCCTGCTCCTGTAAATTGGTTTTCATATAGCACATAGGCTAAGATAACCAAAATATTTTGATTTCAGACTCTATGGGAGCGTTGATGATGAGAAGGAAAGGAACTATCTGGTTTTGATATATATCACAATGATAAGATTATCATAAATGAGGATTTTTTCAGATTTTTGTCAGAAAAAAAATTATAGCTTTCGGGTTTTGCAGCTGAAACCTGAAGAAAAGGACAATTTGGTGATTTCCAAATTATTATGTCATTGAAAACTTGCAAACTTGCCTGAGTGCTGTCCTTTTATTTCCTGGCTTTCCATATTACAGAGAAGCTTCAGCATGGAGGCAATGCATCTTCTCAGGTGCCAGTAACAACTTCCCAGTAAAAACTCAGCACAGACTGCATCATCTGAAAGATGATGTCACTTTTAAGAAGACTCAGATGTTCAGAAAATTGATTCAAAGGGCTGGTGTGGAAGGACTAGGAGGGAGCTTCCAAAGGCTAGGAGGACATGGCTTCCAACTGATTTTCATTTTGATTTGCTAATTCCCTTAGTTTCTTCTGACCTATTTGTAGCCTTTCTTAAATTAAATTAAATTACCAGGGCCAGTGGCCTGGGGGATGTGATGTTGGGCCAAATCCGTAAGTGGATCCTGGGAGGGGAGGAGCCGGGCAGAGTGTTCCCAAGGAGCACAGCAGGGTCCTGTTCCACAGGCATTTCAGAATAGCTGAACAGATTTTTTATCGATATGATTTGCAATTCTGTCGTGTTAAATAGCAAGGCAGACCCAGGAGAATAACTCATTAAAACCTCTGACCACCCTGGAAGAAAATCAGACTCCACAAACACTGGTAATGTGGCGGGGAGGGGCGAGTGGGCTGGGGTTTGTCCTAAATTTGCATTACCTCATTTCTGAAGGCAGCTTTGTCAGGCATTGGTCTTAGTGTCCTTACAGGAGCTTATCAGAACCAAAATGCAAGTTACAATAATAAGTTCCCATTCTCACTGCACAAAGTGACCCAAAATTTGAAGCATCTTTTCCTCTCAGAGAGAATCCTGCTCTGAAATCGATGGCAAAACCCTTCTTGCTGACATTTTAGTAGAGGGTTGTTGGAGATTTTTTACCACAGCCTTTTACATCGAGCTGTTTTCACTTCTGCAGCCCAACATCCTTGTGGAGGGAGAGCAGACAATGGGAGGAGACAGATGTTCTCCATTCCTGTACATGGCATTTTCCCTCTCCTGCCTGTGGGCATCCAGGGATCCATCCCCTGCCCTGTGCCACCTTACCTGCCAGGAGAAAGAAACCTTTAACAGTCTGTTTGGGGAAGTTGGTCTTTAGCAGGAAGTTCTACTACTTTAATGCAAATCCAGCTTCCCACCTGGGCACTGGGAATACAGTTTCAAAGAGAATATCATCAAAAATGGGTTCTGATGAACTATAAGGAGCCAGGCAAATATTTGAATAGCTGTGCAGCTACAGAGTTTGCCATAAAAAGGAAAAAGCCTTTTATTTTTTTACAGTCACCTTCTGGCAGTGCTTAATGTGTCTTCTGTCAACAGCAGGGTATGATCAGGGAATACATGGCCTGGGGGCTTGGGATTAGGGCACAGAGCCATTTGTCTCTAGGTCAGTAGTTCAGAGCCAGCTTGTAGCAAGTAAAAGTCATTTGCTGTCCCAGGGATGTGTTTTCTCTGATCTGTTCTTACCAGACAGGTGCCTGTTTGACAAAATCAGCTGGGACTGGCCCTGGGGAGCCTCAGGCTCCCTGTGGCAGCAGCAAGGGGGTTAAATTTCCCCCCATCTGCAGTGAAGTCTCCCCTGACCAGGGTGTGAGAAATGTTACTAGAGGGTCCTGCCTGTGTTCAGGTTCTGGTTCTCAGGGTCACAGGGTCCCTCAGTCTGTGCCTTCATCCTGGGATGGAATTGTAAAGGGTTTCTAAAGAGCCAGGCTGGTCTCCTGATGATCTCTAATCACTGTGATAGCTGGTTGCTGCTCCAGCCTTTCATTTTCCTCTTCCCTCAGCCTCCTCCGTACGTGTCTCTTCCCTGGACACAGTGTAGGTTTCCCTGTCTCTTGGGAGCTCACGTCTCCGTGTCCCTCTGCCAGCACCAGCTGCCTGCAGCTCAATGCCCATGTCGTGCCAGCTGCCTCTCATTTTCCTTCAGGCCTTTGTTTGTGGAGGGGGGGTCTGGCAGGCTTTATTATTGCTGTTGTGTTGCAATAACAGAGGGTCCTCAAAGGAGAAGTGCTGGAGTCTGGCAGGAGGATTCCAGTGTCATTTTCCAAGATTTAATACCATGGAGCTTTACTGATGGCATTTGCTCCAGCTGCAGTGCTGCAGGACCCTGGGTCCAGCCTGTGGTGTGACTGTCACATGGGGACTGGGGAGGTGTGACCTGCAGCAGAGTCACAGGATGGGTCAGGATGGAAGGGACCACAGAGGACCATCTGGTCCCATCCTCCTGCTCAGGCACAGTCAGTTCAGAGCACATGGCACAGGACTGAGTCCAGACAGGTCTGGGCTGTCTCCAGTGGGGAGACTCCACACCCTCTCTGGACAATCTGTTTGGTGCTCAGTCACTGCACAGGGAAGAGGTTCTTGCCCGTGTTCAGGTGGAATTTCCAGGGCATCAGTTCCTCTCGTCCCATTGCTGGGCCCCCCTGCTGTTCCTGGTCCATGCTCTGGCCCCTCCCTGCAGGCACTGACAGACGTGGATGGGATGCTCTCTCACTGTCTCCTCTGTAAGCTGAACAGCCCCAACTCCCTCAGCCTTTCCTTGTGAGGGAGATGCTCCAGTCCCTTCAGCATCTCCGCAGCCTCTGCTGGACCCGCTCCAGGAGCTCCATGTCCCTGCTGTCCTGAGGAGCCCAGAGCTGGACACAGCACTGCAGATGTGCCCCCTCAGGGCAGCAGAGGGGCAACAGGTATTGTAGCAGGAAGAGGGATCTTGTCAACCCTGTATTCTAATGGCAAAGTGTAAGGAAACTTCTGGGAGCCTTCTAAATCACATCAAAATCCTGTGAGCTCAGGAACCAGCACTGGCAGTGCCCAGTTCCCTGAATGCATAGGAACAGATTTACACCTCATTAGGACTGTGCTCCAAAGGAGGAGCCTGGAAGAGGCATCCTCTGGAGCTGGCTCTGACCACACCCAAATCAGACCACACAGCCTCATCCAACATATCACAGGGTGTATGTGAGGCATATACAGATGCTGCTGCTTTGGAACCATCCAGAGGGAGATTCCTGTTACCATCTGGGTTGCTGATGCACTGCCAGGTGTGGGTTTGTCCCTCAGCAGTGCGAGAGTCGTGCTCTGCAGCCTCACCCCACACTGTAAGCCCAGTTTGTCTGAGGCACATTAGCCTTGGCAAGTGGTCACAGATTAATCGCTCCTCTCGTTGAAGCTTCTTCCAGGAAGGCACTATTGATTGCATTCATATCAAGTGGAAAACTTTAATGAGACAGCTGAAGAGAACAGCATTTCCTCGCCTCACTTGTTGTATTCAGCAAGACCAGGCTGGAAAGGAACGTGCCAAATGTGTAAGTCGTGTGAATGAGGCACAAGCTTGGCCCAAATAGGACCGTGTTAAAAAATCAACTTGGTGGAGGAGGAAGGAAAGTAGATTCTGGAGCATGGCAGTGTGGAGTTGCTTTTTGCCAAGTTAGTTCTTTCATCTCCCCACAGATCATCCTCCTGTGCTCTGAGTCAGTGACTGGGCAGGGGGAAGTGCCACATGGGGACCCAAACAGCTGCTGCTGCTGCTGCTGGGGTTGGAGTGAGAGCAAATCTCTGCCAGCAGGGAGAGAAAAATAACCCACTCACTGGTGTCATTAAGGGGCTGGAGTCTGGAAAAGGATCTGTATCTGGCCAGGTGTTCAGATATGGAGCTGCTGGGCACTCTGAGGCACCACTGGACACCACAGGGGTGGGACTGACCAGTCTGTTTTATTCTTCTTAGTGGATGGGGCTGGAGGGAGAGAGCATCCAATGGTCAACACACCTCACACCTCACTGTCTGCAGGCACAACACCCGTGGCAGGGGCTGTGCTGTGGAGCTGCAGCCGAGCAGAGCCTGGGCCCCTCTGCAGCCCTGGCTCGCTGGGGTGGAGGGCAGCACTCAGACCTGATGCTCCAGCACCACCAGATGATGCTGTGGGCTGAGGAGGGGATGTGTTGCCACGAACGAGGCAGCCAAAGGCAAAGCTCCTGGCTTTCCAAGTGCTGTGTGCTGGGGAAGGGGACAGGGCAGTGTCAGCCCTGCAGAAAGGTCAGGGCTGCACAAGGGCTCAGCTGGCTGGGGAAGGAAGGAAGGAAGGAAGGAAGGAAGGAGTGCTCTTCCACAAGGCACCGAAGCCTGAGGCCGAGCTTTGGCTCTGAGCAATTCTTGCTTCCACTCCAGGGAAGAAGCTGCCAGCCACAGTGCCAGACTCTGCAACACACAGTGTGTTGGAAAACGTTTGGGTTTCACCCTCTTTCTTTCTTGCCAGAAATATGCTAATGGATGTAAAACAGCCTCACTCTCCCCATGAGTCTGAGGGGAAAGGAGGAAAAAGTCTTTCTCGGGAAGGACAAGCTTCACTCCTGAGCCAGGCACAGAGAGGTGTGCGAAGGTTTAATGGGCAGGAGCCGTATTGATGAAGTTATTTTCTGAGCACCGCTGTGAAAAGAGCTGTTTTGAAGACAGTTTCAGGACATGCAATTATCCAGTTTGCCAGCTTAATGCATTCAACTTAACCTCATTTTTATGAAGCAGAAATCAATGTGGTAACTTTTTCAGAGCTGAGATGACATTTTATTCTTGCTTCTCTCATAAGGATGCATATTTTTAAGCTTCCTTTTCTACTTGATCTCCCCCCTCTCCCAGTTTTGATTAAGCGGGAATACCCCAAGGGCTAGGGAAAAGAGTAAGGCAATTTCCACATTCCCAGAGTCACAGTAGAATGGAAGATGTTTCTGAAATCTCTTTGCAATGCATGGCAAAATTTTCCATCTTGGAAAAGGTTTTGGAAGTGCATCTAGAACTTCAGTACAAGAACCTTTTTATTCATTTCATTCAAGCACTACTTCACCAGGGAAGGATTCTAAAAGTGCTGATCTTCAGCCCAGTTTTTCATTCCAAGGAATGTGTGGCCCCTGTGTTCTGCTATTCCAGTGTCTGTCACCTTCTCTACTCCACCATGGTCAGGGATATTTTGGGAACTATTCCTGCCTTGTGTCTTTTCCCCTTCCTAAACTAGAAGTCTTGCAGAACAGTAGCTGCCAGCACTGTGAGCTGGATAATGCCTGTCCAGAAGTTCCCCAACAAGACTGTGCCATAAAACTGGGGGATGAATGTTGTGGAGTTTGGTTAATTTAAACAGAAAACTATTTTCCCTGAGAAAGCTGAGTGGCAGTGGTGGCCTCGTGTACCTTGGCAGAGCCCTGTAGCAGGCAGGTCCCTGCTGAACTGGTGATGGTATCTTTGCCTTTTGCTCATCCAGTGTTTATGAGGGAGAAGCCAGGAATTAGGAAGGGCCTGATCAGGGGGAACATTCTGCCTTTTGTGCCAACTGGGAAAAGAAGAGAGATGTGATCTGAAAACAGAAACCACCAGAATTCTTCGTCCAGTTTCCGTCTGGGCTCAGGATGAGCCACATGCCAATAGTCCCACAATGTTCCTTTCCTTAAATGAAGGCAATAGTGTTGCCACCTCCCAGATCTCAAACAGCTGCAGTTCATTCACACTCCTGAGGTGCCACCAGGCCTGGGATCTGCTCTGACACAGACCCTGAGCAGTCCCACTGGGGTGTGACTTCTCTGCAGAGTACCCTTGGGCAGGTCCTGTCCCCAGGGCTGGGGGACACTGCTCCTACTCTTCTCTGGAAGCAGAGCCCTGACCCAGTGTAGGACATATAGGGTGATCTTAGCTCACCCCACTGTCCCATCATTCTGTGATGGACCCAACATCCTCTCCCTTGACCTGTTGACTTGGGTCACCACGGTAGATGAGCACAGTGAGGATGGTGTATGATGGTTACTCTGTATCTGATTCCTGACTCTCCTAAGGGAGAGAAGAGAAATTTGAGGAGTGTGTTTCTCGGGATGGATCCAGCAGAATGGACCTTCCAGAAAGGATAATGGTCTGTGCAGTGTGTAAATGGATTTGGAGCAGAAGGAGACTGGTCTGAGGGGAATTCTTGAGGTAAGGAGTGAGTCAGGTGTGGGACAGGAGCTGAAGATGGGAGAAGTGACTTGGTGCAGCTCTCAAGGAGGAGAGAGCAGCAACACTGTGGGCAGTGAGCTCAGGGGAGATTGTGCTGCCACTCTGCCCAGTGCTGGGGTGAGCTCAGGGGAGATTGTGCTGCCACTCTGCCCAGTGCTGGGGTGAGCTCAGGGGAGATTGTGCTGCCACTCTGCCCGGTGCTGGGTGCGCCTGGAGCTGTGCCCGGAGCAGGGAGCAGCTGGAGCGCCCCCTCCCCACAGATCACCTCAGGTCTGGCTCCACGCTCCATGGTGGAGCTGTGGAGGGTGAACTCTGGGAGAACCTCTCCCTGTGCTGGCACTGACAAGCAATCAAACAAGCAGCAGCAGTGCTGCCTTGTAAACACTGGGAAGAAACTGTGAGGATAATGTCCCTTAAAGTAGCTGACAGGCCTGCTTTTCCTCAAGTCCCTAGAGAGGGTGGAAGGCGGTTAAGATGCAGCAGCTGTGTTTGTTTTTTCTTAATTTATATATTTTTTTTTTCACCCAGCAAAGTGCCGGGTGTTAATTCCTCTTGATTTGCTCAGTGCAGCCCAGTTTGGAGAGGCCATCCCTCGAATAGGGTTGATTAGACTCCTCTCCAGTGTGCATCACCCAAACACCACTAATTCCACCCTCTCCCAACAGTGTGCCTGTTTTCTGGTGCTGCAGAGAATTAAGATGAAACTGGTTAATGAGACAAACTTGGTGCAGCCAAAGTTTCCAGACTTCTGTCAGGGCCACTGCACAGCTGGAGGGGATGTTCTGGTGGGTTTGAGTAAATGAGTTGTAATGCACTGATGAACTCTGGGTGTCACATGAGCCCAGCCCTTCTTCACTCCCCCTATATGTCCGTATTTCACTCTCCCTGCTGTGCTGAGTCCTGGGAACCTTGTGCCATGACCACCTCCCTCTCTATTCCCACACTACTCTTTCATGCACAGGAGGCATAACAAGGGCTGTCATTTGCGTTCAGGTGGAGAGAGGAGAAAAATACATGATTCAGGTTGGCTGTGCCTTCTCCAGAGGGCTCTTCCCCTCCCCACAGGGGTGAGCTTTGCCCCTCTGCACCCTGAGCTCCCTCCCGAGCTCTGTTCCCTGCCGGCGTGCACAGACATCCCACCACCTTCCTCTTCAGCTGATAAATCACCTCAGGCTTGTGGGTATGAGGAAGGACAGATAAGAACTTTTCACTTTAGCTCTCTTCCCTCCAGACTTGAAAGACATGGTTGTATTTTGTCTTGAGCATAAGGCAGACTCAGTCCATCTGTGGAATGGGAAAGAAATACAGGGAAAGGTGGGCAGAGCATTAGGAAAGCAGAGTGAAGAGGCTTCTGTGAAAGGAGAAAGGAGAGCTGGGGAAGGCCTGCTGGGTCCCCCAGTCTGTCCTGGCATGGGACTGTCTGTTTGATCCTCGAGGGCTGGTGTCAGACAGGTGTTAAATGTGTCGAGCAGCAATACCTTCTCGCTTTTTTTGAGCTGCCCATCTGGCAGCATTGTCTTGCACACTGGGAAGGGATTGATTACTTTGCCATGCTCGGCCAGGGTCTGACTGTGCTTTGGCCCACAGAGAACAAGTGGGCCAGAAAGTAGAGAGCTGGTCTTTGCTGGTGCCAGGGGGAAGAGATGTCCAGCATGGAAAGCAAAAGCAGAGATCTCTTGCCCACTATGAGGGAGAGGGTTCAGAGTGTAGCAGTGAGCAGATTGCAGCTCTGTCCTGCCTTGCTGCCTCAAACAGTGCACCCTGTGATACATGTGGGAAGAGTGCAGCTGTGCTCCAGGGAACTCGAGGGATCCTTCCTGCAGCTTCTCTCATGTCTCACGGCAGTAACGTTGCTGGAGATGAGACACAGGCACGAGATGCTGCCATTCTCATACATGGATTTCGTGCCCCTCTTCTTGCCCTCCTCAAGGTCGTTTGAGCTGCTGGCAGGGAAGGAGGAACACAGCCCTCTTTAGGAAGATGGAAAAAAACCCTTCAGTTTCCATCCTGGCTCGCTGTGAGTGCTGGGAATGCAGACGAGGAGGTCTGGAGCCAGGCTGGAACACGTTCCTCTGGCCTTTCCCCTCTCCCTCCTCCCCCTTCCTGAGACACAGCACGCAGCAAGCTCCTCCAGGAGACGGTGCCTTTAAAAGGGAACCTTATCGCAGAGCACTCTCCCCTTATCTGCAGCCCTCAGCCGTGGCCGTGCTCTCAGAGTGCTGACAGGGGACCTGCAGCTGCTGGCAGCACCTTCCATCTGCTGCTGGAAACTGGAAGCTCTCTGGACCTTCCCCCCAGCCTGGCTGCAGCTGTGCCTCCCCCACACCAGCCATGCACAGCCACGGGAGAGGGACCCCTGGTCCTTGGAGAGCTCCACCAGCACTGCAGGAAGATGCCTGTGGATCTCTGCCCCTTGGGGGTCAGCAGCACCACGGAGCAGGGACCTTACAGGCCAGAGCAGGTCACACCCCCACTGAACACCCTTGGCCTGGCGAGGTTTGCACAGCCCCGTGGAGGCTCCTTCTGCTGCATCCTCCCAGCTCCCTGGATTCCAGCAAACCTGGGCCCTGAGAGCGGTGTGGCAAAGCTCCCGGGGGTGACAGTGCTGGCGTGCTCTGCCATCTCCCTGCCTGATGAACGTGGGCCCAGGGCTGCGGGAAGTGCAGCTCATCCAGCCTGTCCTTCCCGCCCCTGCAGGCTCTGCCGGCCGGGAAGCAGCCGCAGAGCTCAGCGATTGACCCTGATCAGCTAATGGGGGGAAGGGAGGAAGAAGAGCCGGTGCTCCAATCAGTCACTGGAGGGAAGCTGTGCCTGCTTTGATTAGCCAGCGATTTTTCTGGATACCACCCCAAAACTCTCTCTGCTGTTTTGGAAGTGGGGAGGAACTATTCTGTGGAGAGAGCTTTCAAACAGAAAAGGGGGGAGAGGATATTTTCACAGTGATTGAAGCGGAAAGACCAAGCTTAAAGGGGTGGAGAATATTTCATTCCAGACAAGGCACTTCCTCAGCATGAGAGCTGGGCATCAGCACCCCACACAGTGGCTTCCTGCTCCCATCACTTGTTTGCAGATGGATCAGAGCTTACCCTGCCTGACAGCCAACAGCCAGCCCTTTGCCTTTGAGGCTGGCACTTCTGTGCTTTTCAGAGCCAGGAAGGTGGGAAGGTTGCACCGATGTGCCAGCTTAATTGACAGTTGGCACGGAACAGGGGATGTGCTGATGGATGGGACGCAGCTGCCAACTTCAGATGCCAGCACTGGCAGGAGAAAGGGCCAGGAACAAGCCCGGCTGGCGGTGGGGAACGAGCCTGGGACATAACCGGGAGGGGGGGGTTAGTGCTTAACTCCATGTGAAATCCTGGGAAATGTGGCAGTCCAGGTGGCTGGCTGGGAGGCTGCACTGCAAGGGCAGCAGAGCGCTCCAGCTCCTTGGTCTGGAGCCTCCTGGGAGCAGGACAGCAGGCTGTGCCCTGCTCTGCTGACTGCTGGAAGGACTCGCAGCCAGGTGGGAAGGGCTGAGCTCCTGCAGCTGGTAATTACAGGAGAGCAATGACAGCCCTTCCCAGGCTGGCCAGGGAGACACTCCCTGGTTCCTGGAGCCCTAGCAGCCCGAGGTCAGCTGAGGTCATCCCTGGGAGCGCAGACATCCTCTCGTGCTGCCTGAGGGTATTTGTGGGGCTGACAGCTCAGCACAGCCCCGCTGGCTGTGCTAGGGGTGACCAGACTTGTGTTTTTGGGGCTGCCCTGGCCTGTCACTGCTGGTCTTCTCTTGATGCCTTTTCTGATGGTAAGGGTTTGCCAGGGCACCTTGGGAGCACTGAATCAGAGCCAGGCTGTGCTGGGTTGGGCAGGTCCAGGTGCAATTGCAGCTGCTCAGAGAAGCCTCCTGTACTTGTTATCAGCCCTGATTCGTGATGCTCCAGGTGATGTGGCTCCCTTAGCAAAGTGGTGCTGCTGAGTCACACAATCACACACCGGTTTGGGTTGGAAGGGACCGTAAAAATCATTTTGTTCCAACCCCTGGCCATGGGGTTGTTCCAGCCACCTTGCACTAGACCGAGCCCTGTCCAACCTGGCCTTGAACACTTCCAGGGATGGGGCAAAGACCCTGAAAGACCCTTAAAATCGGTATTTTCCCTTAATGTTTTCTAATTTTCTAATTAGTTTTCTCTAACTCCATCCCAGTACATTCTGCTCCATAGTCCTCACCTCATCCCTAATGATCCTCAACACTTCCCTCCTCACCTTCCACATCCAGCAGATCTGAAGAAGAGACAAGTGCCAAATTCTTTGTCACTAGTCTTGTCAAAAGTGTTTGTATCCTCCATTTGGACCACAGATGGGATCTGTAATGAAATTTCTGTAATGAAATCCTCATGTTCAGTTCATTTTTTGTCTCTGTGGTGGGGACAGTTACCAATAATTCATTAAAAATTTGGACACCAGTCTAATCGTAGCAGAGATTGAGGTTCCTGGCGTTTTAGGGAGATCCAAACCAATAACTGGGATATCAGACATCTGTTCCTGATTCCTTTCCATATTCAGTCTTCCCACTGGGGGCTGTGAAATGTTTGATGCTTCAGATTATTTTGTTTACTGCTGTTGGGAACATCTGCACAAATTCCCTGGAGGAAGTCACTGGTTCGTAGGTGGTCACGGAGAGAAACTTCACTGAATTCTCCAGTCTCACTTAATTGTGGAATGTGATGGTGCTGGGAACCCAAGTTTAGTGAAAGGAGGCAAAATCTTACATTTTGTGAAATTTCAAGTGTATGGGACATGGTTCTGACCTCCTACTGAGCCCTAAACTGATGGAGTAGGCTCCTATCCATGTTCTCCCCTCCAGGCTTGGAAAGCTGAATGGGTCAAGGTTGGTGCCCTGCATTTGCCTCATCCCATGCTCAGTTTAACCTTGGTGTTTTGAGGCATCCCAGCACTCCTTTGCAGGCTGCTGAGAAACCCTGAAGTTTTGGGTTTCAAACCAGCCCAACTTTCTCACCCTGTGTTTCTCTGGCAGAGCTCCTTGCCTGCAGCTGAATTCCTGTTCACTTGGTGGAGGGGAAAGCACTATAAATGCAGAGAAAGAAATTAATAGTGTTATTTGAAGCTGAGAGTCATTCAGCCCTGGTGCTAAAGCTTTCTGAAAGGAGAACTGTAACGTTGTCTAGGAAGAGTGTCCCCACTGCCCTGCTGGTTCTCCTTGCCTGATGCCATATGTTGCAGCTGCTCCTGGTATCTCCATCCTCTGCCTGACGTGCCGTGTCCTGATTCCCATTTCTTGCTCTGCCAAAGCTGTGCAGGGTCAGGGATCCGCCTTCATTTATAATCACTGCTGACACTGAATTATGATTCCGCCTCAGGTTAGAAGAGCTCATGGAAAAGACTCTCATTATAGTAAATGCAAACCACTGGAGCTCTGCACTGGTCCCTTCCATCCCTTCTTACAGCATGGCTTGCTTTGCAGGGCACAGATCCTGTGCTGCAGTTTTACCACTCCATTGGTACATTTTTGGGGGGGAGAAAAGGCAATGTCTGCCTTTCTCGATTCCTTCTGTCCCTTCAGTGTGTCCCTGCTTGTGTGGGATCTGCAGTGCATCTGCACTGGGCCAGACAGACTAGCCCACGGCCTGACTTCATGGAATTATGGAATCACAGAACGGGTTGGATTGGAAGGGACCTTAAAGATCATCCAGTTCCAACCCCCTGCCATGGGCAGGGACACCTTCCAGTCCCAAAGTGGCTGGTCTGAGTGTTTTCTACCCTTTTGGACAGCTCTCATTCACATGGTCTGGAGAGATCCAGACTGAGGCTGCACAGCATCCAGGAGCAGATACCTGGGACACTCTGCCCTCCTAAATGCACTGATGATGCCCTGAACCAGTGCTGCAGCCAGTGCTAGGGATGGAATAGTGTGTGCCACGAGGCTGGCTCCACATTCCCATTGCTTATGGGACACCATCCCTGCTTCCCACTGCAGATCCAGCCTCGTGGGCACAGGCACAGCCAGTGCAGACCTCGCTCTTGCAAGGCACAAGGGTCAGGGAGATTCTACCCCCCACTGAACTTCTCTGAATAACCATCCAGAGGTGTTGAGAGGGAGCTGTGCTGTGGCAGCTGCTGGGGGACTGTAAGGAATGAGCAGTGCTGCCCTTTTCCTGTATTCCATGTCCCCTGGTCATTTTTCAGTTTCGTTTTCTGCCCATTTCTTCTTACACCAGCAGGGGCACATTTTCCTGCTGCTGGGCTGGGGGATTGCAAACAACGAGGTGTTGTTAAATCAGCTTGAAGTTGAAGAATGATCCAGACTACAGAGGGCAAGGCAGGAGAGGTTGAGTGAGCAGGTTTTGAACTGGATTCCTAAAGGACTCCTTTTCCTTTAAGACTGCACAAGAAACCAAGTAGAGTAAATACGAAGGCTTAAAGAAGCTCTGTTTCTGTTCTGTAGTGTAGCTTCTCTATAGAAGCATCTTCTGTAGAACTCCTTACCTTCTGATTCTCTGCCGGAGGGGATAAAAAAGGGAACAAGGATTTGGGGAGCACAGGGTGGAAACAAGCACTAAAAATAATATAAATGACCATTGTAGGTTAACCGAGTATAAAAATGTCCCAATTTTAGTTGCTTGGGCTACTTCTATCCTAGAGAGTAAAGTGAATTCAGAGAAAACTGCTGAGAATGATTGAGAACAACCTGGAATAAAGGAAGAGCTTGAAATTCTTTCCTTTAAGGGGAAGAGATTAAAAGAAAAAAAAAAACAACTGTAAAGTAATAAGTCAGCTAGAAAAAGATGAGGGCTGTATATATTTTTCCTGCCGCATTCAGCAAAGATATGGAGCAGTCACTGCCACTGAAAAGGCAGCAAATTCCAAATGCAGCCAAGGAAATGCTCCTTCAGGCAGCAGGTAATGCAGGTATTCAGCCCTTGGAGCTCCTTTCTTGGGCAGCACCGTTCCAGGGCACCTCAGGTGCCTGTGTGAGGTGGATGGCTTTGGAAGGTTAAACAGCACTCCTGCTTCCAAGTTCAAATCAATCTCTCACACGTTCAGGGGAAGTGTTCCAAGGAGTTGAGTTATCAGCCCTCTGCCGATGGTCCTGGAAACTCCTTCTTTTGGGAGCAGTTGGGCTCCACAGCTGATGGGGTTGGAGACTTGTTCGTTGTGGTTTCAGCCGAAGCAGGGGGAATGATTCCATGTGTCCCCTGGAGGGAGGGAGGTCAGGCACACAGGCCAGGGGAGGAGTGAATGAGGACAGTGGTGGGGCCCATTCCCAGCAGGGTTAAAAGGGAAGGTTGAATGGATGTAGCAGCAAAGCCATTTCGGAAGGAAAATAGCAAAAACGGGGCCAAAGCAAGCAGCTTTGTTTAAATAATTCTATCAGGCAGTGTGCCTTTTTGGAGAGAAATACCAATAAAATACTTTCTGATCACATGATGCAGCAAGAAGAAAAGGTTTGATGAGGACTTTGTTAACATTTGTAGGAGCATTTGGTGTCTGGGTCTGTTCCAGCACTGGCAGACAGGGACCTTGTGTTGAATGCCTCTTCCTTTTCAGGGGAACAGGATAAAAACCTGCCTGGGAAGGGTGTGGCCTTTTGAAAGCACTTTCTAACAGCTCTCACTTTCTGGGTGGGTGGTTGGTTGGTATAGGTTTACTGCAAGGAAAGGGTGGTGAGCATTGAAGATCTATTTGAAGGACAGAAAAACCCTGTACAGGGACTAAGGAGGAGGCACTTCCCTTGCCATTCTCCCTGTGGGGGGACCTGCCTCCAGATCCAGCCTCTGAGGCACAGCTGGAGACACAGGACAGCAGCACCTTCTTACAACACCCTCGTCTTTTGCTTGAATGTACAACATCCCTGCCAAATGTTATTATTACTGTCACTACGATTGTTGTAATATTGACGTGTTATACCCCTGAAAGAGCTGTGCAAATCTCCTCCTCCTGGGCTGTGACCTGTCATCAGGCAGCATTTCCTGTTGGTTTTCTAATTAAAATGGCAGCCTTTAGGGACTCTGTTCCTGCCCAGCATGTATTAATGGAGGTTTAGGAATATTTTAGGTAGAGTTTAAGTACTGCTTTTAAACATCTTTGTTCTTAGTTCATTTTTCTGTGATCTATATAATCTATATACAACCACAGCAGGAATTAATCTGTCATACTTCCACAAATATAATCTACGCTGCTTGTTAGTTAAAATACAGTTTTTCCTGCCCTAGATTCTTAAAGCAAATAATAACTGCACCCAGCCACTCCCCCCTTGGCTCTCCTGGGATCGGTGCAGCCTCTGTGGGTGTGTCTGAAGGTTATGGGAGGGTTCAGGTCCTCGGAGATGTGTTACACGGGGAGTTATTTTCACTGTGCTGTCCCCTTGAGAGATCCCTTCTCTCAGGTGCACGCTGCAATGTGGAAAAGGTTATATTGCTATTATTATTCCAGGAGAGTAGGAGGATGTTTGTCTCCCTGTTCCTCGTCCTGGACCAGCCGTGACACGTGTGACACACTGTATGAAAATACATTTGCATCCCTGAAATCTTTTACTGTGAGGTGCCCCAGAAGATGATTCAGACCCTGATTGGATGTATTCAGATTGGTGTCTGTCAAAGCAGTTTAGGAAAAACCCACCACTACCAGCGATTGGGGTTTGTGGTGCCGGTGCCCCCGGAGCAGCCTGCCCACGGCTGGCCCCGAAAGCAGCCGGGGCTGCAGCAATTCAGCACTGCCGGGAAGTGCACCGGGCGTTCCATCTGCCCTCTCCGAAATGTTCCCAGCAAGGACAACAAAGTGCCCAGAGTGGAGCACGGAGACTTGCGGGCTCAGCCCATGTGCAGGCAGGGCTGTTGTGCTGAGCATCCTCCGCTCTCCGTTCAGACGCGGGGTCACGGCGCTGCAGCCCGAGGAGCTGCATTATCTGTGTCACACTCGCTGCCTCGTGGAGCAGGAAACCATTCACAGCTCCAGGCCTGCCAGGCCGCTTCCTTCCAGGGATGTTACAGTGACTAACAGCATCACAGAAGTCAAGGGTGGAAGTTGTGCTTGGTTGCCGTGGCTGTAATGGAATTAAAGCGCAGGATTGAGTTAGGTGGAAAGTGCTCAATCTCCCTGCAGAACATGAAGCATCCTGGCAGGCTGTGCCAGGCTGCAGCAGCAATAGGTTCTGCTTTTGGACAGAAATATAATCAAACTATAAACTCTTCTGCTTCCAACTGCCTGAGCCCCTCTGGGACGTTTGAGGGGGCTCACCTGCCTGTGCAGACCTTGCCTGGCCTCTGCAGAGGGAATTGTTTCAAAGACAAACAGGCACTCACTCGTTCCATTTTGGGCTGTGCATTTTTGGCTCAGCTTCTTTGCGTGTGCTTCTACAGAAACCCAGATGGGGTTAGTAGTGGGATAATACGTGTGTGCTTTGCTGTCTTGATGGAAATGCAAACTGCGTTCAAGAAATAATGCCGACTGATCAAGAGCAAACTGCGTGAGTTCTGTGGTTACAGGGCAGGATCTGGTGAGTTGATAGTATATCTCAGGTGTTAATCACATTGATCCCCAAGGATCAGTCTTGAATTTTAAGAAATCTGTTATGAATTTTAAACTAAAATGTTTAAATGGGACTAAAAGGAATAAGAAGACAAAGGTCACTGCTGATTTCTTTTATGACAGCTTTCTCTAGATTAGAAATGAGAACTATTTTACAGGCAATCTGAATTTTGAGAAGACAATTTTCTTTCTCATTTGAAGAGTCTGTTCTCTTGATCTGATTTTCTTTCTCCTGTGTTCTGGTAGTGTGTTTATGGATACAAATCCAGGTGGCAGTCCCTAGTTCCCTGAGTCACTTCACAGGAGGCAAACAGCTTCCAAACAGTGCATGGTATGGCCCAGCTTCGGGACCTGTAGTGCTGCTGGGAGGGAAGAGGATTGGGATCCCCCTCCTCAGCACACCTGTTCATACAGCTGTGTAGTCTCCTTGCTGCAAATAGATCCGTGCTCTGAGGGAAAGGCTGACACTGGCCTGGGTAATGGCATACCCTGATCAATATTGCCATAAGTATTTTGTCTCATTACTGGTCTGAGCCAACTGTTTCAATTGACTTTGTGCCTGAGCTCAGTGCAGTCAGGGGGTGTTTTCCCAGTTAGCTCAGTGAATTTTTGATCAGACCACAAATGAGTCTTTCTGACACAGGCTGCAGCCTGGACTCACCTACATCATCTGAGTCAGCTGTGAATTACCTCACCGTGCTGCTCAGCTCCCTTTTACAGCTCCCCTGAGTGCCAGCCAGCACAGAGCTGTGGGGACCACCCTCCCAGACCACTCAGTGCTCCTTCTGGGTGCCATCCCCAGTTCCAAACCAGCTGTGTTTCTTGCCCCTTTCTCAGGTATTTGTGCTCCCTTTCCCCCCAGCCTCCCAGATAGTCCTTCCCCTGAGCACATCTATGTATAGCTACTGAGAGACACAGACCTTTTGTCTGGTGACTCTGGTCATTCTTAAACTTCCAAAAAAGCCCGTGACCTATTTCCAGAAGTGATTCATTGCCAGCCTCTCAGGAGAACTACAATTCCCAAAGATGTAGATAAGAGTCAGGAGAGATTAAAAACAGCCTAGGCAGGTAAGGTATCTAATTCCCCCTGAGAATGAGACACCCAACCTGTTTACAGCTCTGGGGGCTTGTTTTCTTTATCTTTTTCCAAAGGCATTCAACTGTAGTGAGAGATCCTGATGAAAGCCTGAGCTGTAGGCATATGGGAACATAACCCCCACGGAAAAGCAAAGGGGAGCTTCCTCCAAAG
Organism: Empidonax traillii; assembly: GCF_003031625.1. Lineage (NCBI taxonomy): Eukaryota > Metazoa > Chordata > Aves > Passeriformes > Tyrannidae > Empidonax > Empidonax traillii. The sequence continues at coordinate 1,228,583 of NW_020955205.1, forward strand.
TCACAGAGGTGCTGGAAAAAGCCCCAGCCCCAGTCCTGGTGTTGCTGTTCCCTGGGAGGTGAACACTGGAGGCACCAGCCAGCTCCTGTCCCTGCTGTCTCACACCCATGGGAGTCACAGCCTGGCTCAGCAGGGGCAGAAAACAACCCTAAATGTTTTTTCCTAGAGGTTTAAAGAGAACCACGCAGGAAAGACGGTCGTTTGAGTTGTGCTAGAAAATATTTTTAAAAGTCTGTGTCATGTTGCCGTGGTGACAAAAGTTCTTAAAATGATGAAGATTAAAGTCAAGGCTGGGAATGGTGGCATGGGGAGAAGAAGGGGGGCTGCTGTCATGACAACCTCAACTCCGGGAGTGCAAGAGGCAAAACACACGGTGGTGGCAGGATCTTTGGGGTTTATATATATCCATAAACATCTGCCATTTATACCAGCCTTCTCAGTGCTAATTAGTCCTGCTATTTCACCTTTCTCTGCTGTAAATATTTTCTAGTAGACACAAGTCTCTGAGGGAGAAGGCAAGAAAATGTTGGGGTTTTTTTTACCTTTCCTTTTTACTTCGGCTTTCTACTGTTCTCTGTCCACGGCCCCTCAGCTCCTACCCGGAGAAGAACTTCCATTAGGCAAAGCAAGCTGCCTGGGAAGAGTTAAATCATCTCAGGAGGAGGTAGAGGCTTGCATCATGTCCTTACAGAGCCTCTCAGCACCAGCTGCAGCAGGATCCTGCTGCCTCCCTGCATGACAGGCTTTTCTTGGACCTGAAGGGCACCTCCTTGGGCTCCAGCTGGTACTCACAGTCCATGGGCAATGGTTAGAGCAGGACATCAGAGCTGGCATCCCTTGGCTGGACTCAAAACTTTGCTCTCAGCTTCCAGTGCAACCTCTGTCAAGTGGCTTTTCCCTGTGAAGTGCCTCGTTTGGCCCATCTGGAATAACGGAGCTCGCACTGGAGACAGGGAAGCACACCAGATGAATGTCAGCCGAGCCCCCTGAGACCTTCACACGAAAACTGCCACAGCAGCACAAAGGATTATTATATTTTAAGTGTAAAATCTGCTTGGATATCTCTCTTTAACACCTGGCACTCGGTGCTCTTCCCTCAGACTCGCTGTTGCAGGCAGCCCTGAGCCAAGCACATCCCCAATCTCTTCCCCTGTGAGCGTTAAACCCAATGAATCACAGCCCTGACTCTGCTCTCGCTGTGACTCAAGGCAGCATCAGCAACTCCGCTGACATTGATTATGTCATTTGGTGCAAAGCAAGCATAAAAAGAGAATCAACCCCAAACTCTCGCCTTCATCTAAAACTTGATCTTCTGGCTATAGTTTTCCTTGCTGGCACAGCAAAAAGCAGGCAGAACCAAATCCCCCAGCACCCCAAGCTGAGTAGCACAGCCTGAGTCTGCACAGAGCCTGCAGCTGTAGCTGTGCTCCACAGATGATCTCCCGTCTCCAGCCCATCTGCTGTGCTGCCTGGTGCTCTCAGCGTTGTCCCAACACAATCTGGATCCCAAACTCCCTCCTCCCATACCGCTGAGCCCTTCTGCCGAACACACTGTGATGAGCACAGCCCAAGGCTGTCTGACCCAGAGCTGATCCTTCTTCGAGAAGGGCCTCCCACTTCCCAGGAGACACTGTGAAGTAAAGAACCCCCCTTCCGTTCCTTTACAGAATTCTGTTCCTTAACTGAGCCTGTTTTCAGCAAGATGAGCAACAGTTGCCTCGGAAATTCAGATTTTGCATCTTTGTATGGTTTAGTGGCAAGAACAGCATTTTGTTCTTTCCTCCCAAAGAAAAATATTCCATTCTTCCAAAAGGTGTCCATTCTCCGCCAAAACTTGGGGAGTTCCTTGAGACAGCAAACCTTTTGGAGCAGAATTAGTTTATATTTTAGCACAGCTTAAACGTGACATCGCTGGAAGAATAAATGGGAAGTTGGGGAGGGTGAGGATGGAGCAAATGTAGGGGTTGGTGATGCCTTTCTCACAGCAGCACCAGGAGAAGGAAAGGAGCAGCTGAGCTCTTTTGTATTGCCTTGCTGCAACATCGTGTTTCCCAGTGGGGTGGGTTTACTCAGCGGGCAGAATTCCTGGGGGAGCTGCCCTTTCCCTCTCAGCTCCGATTTCCTGTGTGTCCTCACAGAGTTGCTCAGGGGGTTGGCTCTGTGCTCCTTGTGGATGCTGATGGCTTCCATGCTTCGGTGCTCTAATGTGCATAATGCTCTGTGTGCCTGGAGAGGATTTTTCCTCCTGGGGAAGCCCATCCTGCCAGTTGTGCGTGTTGTTTGTCTCTCCCCTCCCTTTGGCCTCCCAGGATGGATCTGCACATCAAGGCTCCCAAGCCTTTCCGTCTTACCAGGGTTGTGTCAGTCAAGCCTCATGCTCAGTGTGGAGGAGGTGACATTTGCCACGAGAATTGGCCCTGGTTTTGTGGTGGTGATCCCAAAATCAGCCAAACCACTGTTTTTTTCAATGAGCTGCCTTTAGTTTGCCTGTTGGCCTGAATGAGCAAGAGCTTGTTGTCCAGGCTGGTTTCAGAAGTAAGCAGGATGAGGCCCAGGCAGTAATTGTAAAGGTGATCCACAGGGACACAGAGCTGCTGCTGCAGGACTCAGCACAGCCACCTTCAGTAATCTGGGTAACAGTACTTTAGGCTCAGAAAAGCTCTTGGCGGTAACCACCTATCCCCTGTATATCAGGAGATTAACACCGAGGTTTGAAAAGGCAGCTAATGCCTCTGTGAGGAAAATATATCTTTACCTCTGTTATCTACAAAAGCCAAGGAAATACAGGAAGAGGAAAAGACATGTCAACTTTCTTCCCCGTAGTCCACAAATACTCTTCTTAAATATAAGTAAACATATGTTTCCTCACAGCAGAACAACCTTAACTCTGACCCTGGAGCGCTCAGAACAGCACACGATACTGTTTTGGTTCTCTTTGGAGATTTTTATTTCCTTTTCAGGCCTTTAGTTTCTTTTAAAACATAAATGAAGAGTAAATTCTTTGCTTTCTATTAAGCTGGAGCAGTGTCACAGCTCCTTGATTATCCACAGGGGATTTATCACAGTGGTAGATTAACCATCATGTGGATACAGACACCAGCACTGGCTCAGGACCAGCAGGGCTCTCAGTGTGGATGTGGTGCTGCTGAAGTCCTGTGATGTTGCTGATGGGGCAGTGAGCAGTTTCACTGCCTCCCTGCGGTGCAGAGTCTGTTCAGAAAGGCTGTGGATGGAAGGGATTCTGTGCAGAGACAGCGTTCAGCTGTCTGCTCTCCCTGGCAGGGTGTGCAGCTCCAGCTCAGCCGTGCTGGCTCCAGTCGGGATCATCAGGATGCCTCTGTATCGCTGTCCCCAAACCCCCAGGAAAACCCATTTGTTCCAAGCACAGCACCTCCAGTACATAAAAAGCCAGCAGGGATGTGCAGTTGCATCCCAGCCTGGATATGCAGTCACCTCCCAGCCTGGCTGGGCAGTGGCATCCCAGCCTGGCAGAGTGTGCCTGGAGGGAGCTGCCTCCCTATACAGCACTGCCCCAGGGTCCTCTCCTGGAGCAGCCCAGCCCCTGTGGCCCCACACAGTGGCATGGCCCTCCTGGGTCCCAGGAATTTGGGTGGGCTGTGGTTTGGATAGCCCCACCGAGCCAACCCAAACCAACACGCCTAATTAAACACTCAGCTTTGATTTCATCACAGCCCTGCTTTCACTGCCAGAGCCAGGCCCCACTTCTCCAAGGTGTCCTTGGTTTCTTCCAGCTCCAGAGCTGAGGTTCAAGGAATGCTGCTGCAGTACAGAGCTCGTGGGGGAGGACTGCCCCGAGTCATTGGGGGCTGACATTTCAGATTCACTGATAGGATCCCAATAGCTTGTTCCCTAAAAGTGGGGTTTCCAAGATGGAGCTCTTACATAACTGAAGATGACTTTGTTGAGGGAAACTTGGTCCTCCTACTTTCCCAAGCTGTCCTTTCAGAAAGCATTGGAGGGTGTCCTTCAGCTGGAAGGACAGAGTCGATTTTCTAGCAGGGATTCTGAAGCCACAGATTGTTTTGGACTGTCAAGGAACAGGGATATTAGCTCTGTCAAAGAATACCCCTGCAATGAGGTGTGCTTTTAAGTGTGAATCCATGCTTTACCCTTCTCCTCCTCTTCCTTCCCAATCACAGGCCGCGGAGAGGCAGAAAGCACAAGCAGTTCTGGGGTGAAGGAGGTGTGATGCTCTGGGACCCAGCCTGGGTCGTGTTACAACAGGACAAAAAGCCCTGAGTGTTAATGATGAAAACCAGAGAAGCTCCAGTTACCACTCATGGACCAACTGTTCTAGAATGTTCCTTCCCCACCTCTCCCTGGCAAGCTATAGAATTACTGTAGAATTACTGCAACACTCCAGCGCGTTCCTGGAGTCGGTATTCCCTGCAACACAAGCACCTATTTGCAGTAGGATCTTGTCATAGGAAGGTGTTGTTCACATCCCTGCACAGTTATTCCTGTGTGCTGCACAGCCAGTGTTGCCTGTTCTTCCCTTGCATGTGAATGCAAATGTATTCCAAGGAGGGGCCATGAGCTGGTACCTCCTGAGAGTGACATTTGGGATTGGAGGTGTTTTACCTGCAGCTCAGACATTTTCAGTTGGAGTTCATAATCTGGGTTTACTTATGGGAATTCCTGAGCCAGGGTGCCTCTCCCCAGGTTAGCCCGTGCCACAGACCAGGTGTGTCACCCTGGGGGTTTATCCTTCCAGTGACTCCAGTGAGACAGCCCAGATCTCAGGGTCCAGGGTAGGTGAGCTGAACCCAGCCTGGCCTCTCTCTGTGTGCACCAAAGGATAAAGGCTCTCTGCCCTCACCTGACTAGGATACGACCCAACCATCATACGAGAAGCTCCATATCCGTTCACCTGTCCCCTAAGCCATCCATTCCCTCAGGCTCTTTCTGTGCTTTTAATCTATTAAAGGAAGAAAGGCACTTCCTCAGTCTGACAGGGCTTCTCCCTGTCCCTGCCTGTAGTTCCCTGGGTTACAGGAGGGTTGGAGCTCTTTAAAAACACACAGAGGTGTGAGAGGAAAAGTCATTAGCACAGTAAAACCCTGGTGACACAAAAGATCCATTCAGAGATCCTTCTGCAAACTGCTGCTCTGGCTTCATTAAAAGCACAGCCCCTGGCGCTCCCTCCCACAGCCTGGAATCACTTTGGGTTATCTAAATGAGAATGATCAGTTCTGCAAGGGGGAGAAAAAAGAGGAAACCAGGAAGAATTATTCTTTATGAATTATGTGCTCAGCTTTCATACTGACCTATTGAGTCAGCATTGAGAGCTGGATTTCCTAGAACAGCCTTTCATGCTGGATTTTGGATATGTTCTTCTTTTCAGCCCAGAAATACCACTAGAATGGCCTTTCTTACACTGACTGGCATTGTGGGCTCCAGCTGCACCTTGGATGCAGCAGAAATAATGGAGTTTAGCAGCAGTTGTCCAAATCATTCATCCTTCTGGTTTCCAGCATCCTCTGTGGCTCCCTCCCAGCCTGGATTGAGCATGTCAGCACCGCTCCGAGCCCATGACCTCGTGGCACCCTGATTAGGTGGGGAGGTGTTAATATCTGGTGTGGAAACAGGCATCCAGATTGAACAGCCAGCTCTGACAGCACAGTGATGAGCCAATTCCAACTCGCAAACCATGATTCCTTTCCTTGATAACAATGATGAGAAAAGTTTTCTACCTTTTTAGCTGTTGAACTGACTCTCTGTGGGATGAGGGGGCTGGTGTGTGGTACAGGCAAATGTGGCAGGTACCCAGTGCCGTGGGTGGTGGGAGGAGCAGGACTGTCACTGTTGGAGCAGGCAGGAGCTGTATGGACTTAGCCATACAGTCACACAGCACACCCATGGCCTGTCCCAGACACCTCCTGACAGTCATTTCCCTCGGAGTCACAGCCCCTCCGGAGGTGATTCCCAGGGGAGTCACCTGAATCCACCTGTGCCCAGGCTCGGAGGAGCCCAGGCTCTGCTGTCTTACATTCACCTGGGTCAGGGTCTGTGTCCCTTCTGACCACTGCCTGTGAGGAAGCTGTGTTTGCAGGTTTATTTACATCTGAAGAACTGACAGTTAATCCTGCCACATCCCCAAGGAAATGGTGAGACTGGACAGGTGTCACTGTGTGCTCTGCATGGCTCATTGGAGGTCAGCTGTACAACAGACGGCGTGTCACGCTGTGCAGGGGTGTGGTGGCAGGGCAGGGACAGAACGTGTCACCGGGCAGGGCTGAGTGTGAGGGCAGAGCTGTGGAGGTGACAGGGCAGGTGACACGTGGGCCAGAGTGCAGGGGCTGTGGGAGGGCTGCTGGGGAGTCCAGAGAGAGCACAAGGGGCTACACAAGCTCCGTGGGAAGCTTCAAGCAGGACTAGGACAGAGCTGATTGAAATACACCCTGGGAGAGGGCACTGTCCTCAGGGTGGAAGTGCAGGAATGGAGCTGGGACATGCAGCCTCACCTGATTCACAGGAGTCGTCTTTGCTCATCAGTTCCTCTACTTTTTGTTCCCTTCCATTAAATCCAGCTAGGACATGGTGTCACCAGGCTGCAGGCTGGGCTGCCCAGCAGGCAGGCTGTGTGTGCCTGCAGACCAGGCAGGGCTCCTGAGCAGGCCAGGCCCTGGCCACTGACAGCAGGGATTCTCTGCTTCGTTCACACACCGCTGGCCAAGCGTTTCCCCCTCCTCTGCCAGAGACTGCATGTCCGTGTGTGAGGAGCAGGGATTCACGTTCCTCCAGGCAAGAGTCCAGGGCAGGACACGTTGGCAGGGCTGGGCCATGGCTGTTGGGCCTCCATCCATCCCAGCAATGTCACAAACCGCCCTGGTGACACAGCAGCACGTGGGGAGGATGCCAGATGTGTTCAGTGTCCGTGTTTTCAGGGGGATGCACTGGAAGCCAGCACACTGTGTGGTCCTTTTACAGATCCAAACCACTGCCCAGTGCCAGGCTGAATCACAGCATCATTCAATATCCTGAGTTGGAAGGGACCCACAAGGATCATCGGGCCCAGCTCCTGGCCCTGCACAGGACACCCCAACAATCCCACCCTGTTCCTGAGAGTGTTGTCCAAACACTCCTGGAGCTCTGTCAGCCTTGGGGCCATGATCACTGGGGAACCTGTTCAGTGCCCAACCACCCTCTGGGGGAAGGACCTTTTCCCAGTATCAGGAAAGTTGCCTCTCTCTCTGAACTCTGTTAATGGCAGAAGAGGCTGAGCCATACAGGGCCAGCCGTTCCTCTCCAGAGCCCACCAGTGAAGGTAGGGAAAACCAAACCCAAATGGATACGTAGCTCAAGGGAGGAGCCCCACATGCCCTGTGTGTCTGTCATCATAAAGCTGGGCATTAAAGAGCCAAAGCAGCCCAAAGTCTCCACAACTCTCCACTGCAGGGAAAACACTGTCCATCATGTGCCTTGGCTTCTCATGCAGTGTGGGGATAGGGACCCTCGAGACCCGACTGCAGAGCTGGGTACAGGTCTCTGGGCTTCCTGGGTAGAGAACTGCTGTACAGCTCTGCCCTGTTCCTCTGTTCCTTGCCCACCTTCGCTGGGATACAGCAGAATACAAGAAATACAAGAAAATAGATGAATCAGATCCTCTTCTAGAAGTCTCTGCTGAGTTTGAGGCTGTTCTTTCTTGCATTTGATACGTGCAGAGACTGCAGCTGACATCCAGTACAAAGACAGCTGCCACCATGGGTCACTGTGTAACATATATTCAGCAAGAACAGAAATCAAAGAAGGGCATTGCAGTTAAAAGATGTAATGATAGAGTTTATTTCCG
>NW_020955205.1:1238091-1239389 GCF_003031625.1 Empidonax traillii
AAAAAAAAAAAAAAAGGAAATAATCAGGCACTCGGGCAGAACAGAACAAATGTAAAATGTATAAAAGCTGTGCAAGCTCGCCATGCCTCCCACATGCAGAGCTGTGGGCACATGCTGCCCGTGCCTGAGAGGAGTGAGCATCCATGGAAAAGTCATCTGTTTGGGGTTTATTTATTCATTTCTTCCCTCTGCAGTAATCGTTCACTTCCTGCTGCTGAAAGGTGCCAGACTGACAGTTCTGGAGACTGGAACCCTCTGTTTATCTCCAGCAGAATAACAAGCCATGCAGCAGCTGCCTGGTCTTCCCCCATGCTGCCTTTTTATTATTTATATGGCAGGAGCAATCACAGATCAGGGCCCCCTTGTGCTGTTCAGGTTCAAGAGGCCACTCAGCTCCTCATCCTGGGGAGCTCAGAGGTGCAGGCTGAACCCATCCCTGTCCCATGAGGAGACTTGGTTGTGGTGCCCTTGCAGGACAGGTTCAGAACAGCACATCTGAACCGTGTTTCCCTTATCCCAGCATCTGGCTGTTGGTTGATGGCAACAACTTCTCTTTGCTCTTCCCATCCATCCCTAGGGGAAGAGCTGGGGTTGCAGCTGCCATCAGGGGAACTGGAGTCAAGGGCTAAGGAGTTGAAAAGTGGCAGGAGGCAGGACAGAGGAAGAAGAGATTTAGCCAAGGCACCTTTCTAACAGCAAGACTGGGGAGAGTGGGAAGGATGCATTCCAGAGGCAGGAAGGCTCAGCAGAATCTCCAGGAGGGGCAGGGCACCAAGCTTCTCTCCAGAGAAGAGCTTCACTCATGCTGCAGTCTTGTCTTCCCAGCCTTGAGAGCCTGTGAAGCTGGGAATTAAACTGGCCTTGTGTGACTTTTCTTCTGCTTCTTCTCTGCAGCTAAAACACCTTCTTTTGTGGGTTTTTTTCCCCCACTTAATAAAAATGGAAAAAGAATTCTTATCTCTGAAAATGGAGCCTCAGGAGACTGGGATGGAGAACTAGAGAGATGGTTATGTGCCCCACCTATAGTTCAGGTGGCTTCCACTCCAGGAATATGCCAGCCCCAGAATAGCCTGAGATAGGAATAGTTAACAAGGAGGGTAATTAGTTCCTCTGGAATCAGATAGGGTTTTTTCTCACAATAATGTTCTTTAATCTCCTGAGACAATCTCCAGATGTGTCTTTGGGACCAGTGATGGATGTGGATGGCATTTACATATAGTTTGGAGTGAAATAATAGCGAAGGCCACTGAGTCAGGAGCAACAAGAAACTGGAGGTCTGGGCTCTTCTCAGGCTTTGG
>NW_020955205.1:1239766-1294581 GCF_003031625.1 Empidonax traillii
GATAGGGTTTTTTCTCACAATAATGTTCTTTAATCTCCTGAGACAATCTCCAGATGTGTCTTTGGGACCAGTGATGGATGTGGATGGCATTTACATATAGTTTGGAGTGAAATAATAGCGAAGGCCACTGAGTCAGGAGCAACAAGAAACTGGAGGTCTGGGCTCTTCTCAGGCTTTGGTGCCAAGATGTTGATGGAAGTTTCCAGAGTGGCTCTGTTTGAGTGCTGTGATGGACAGGGTGGGGAGGGAGAAGCCTGGATGGCATCAGTCTGTGATAGTAGGTTGGATTCTGGGACATTCTGTACTGACCTGGTCATAGCTTTGAGGAGATAAATATACTTGGTGCACGACTGCCCTGATTACACACAGGAGCCACTGCAGGAAAAAGAGGAATCTTCTGAAGCTGCTTTGGGCAAGGGGGGCTGGAAGTGAAGTGCCAAATGCTTCAGAGGCTTTCTCCTTGAGTGTGCTGGTGCTGCTCTTCCACTGCTCCGGGGTTTCCCACCTAGTCATTGGCAGTCCATAAAACCAGCTCTGATTTCAGCAGCAGCAGCACAGAAAGGAGATTCATCACCTTCCATCTGCTTCCTAAAGGTTTGATCCTCATCCAGGGGATTTGTGAAGGGTCTGGTGTTGCCAAAATCATATCAGGGGCTCGATAAATCCCCGAGTCCACTTCATCTTGGTGTTTTGTACATGCACCATGTTCCATCTTTAGCAATTGTGAAGGAGCTGGTCTCTGGATGACTCCTGAAATGGCAGGGAAGGATGTTTTCAGTATTAATTGCTCAGCCCCGATCCCAGGGGCTTCAGCATTAGCTTCCCTGCAGTGCACTTTATTAAAAACTGGAAGTGCTGGTGAGTCAGCTGCAGAGTGTGTGTGCAGCTCCCCGAGACCCTGGCCTGGCAGCTCCATCCCAGGAACCCGAGCTCTGCTGAGACCTGAAAGCTGCTGGAAACACGTGGCTCATTCCCTGGGGTGTTGTGCTGAACTGATAAACCCTGCAGGGAAGGCAAATATCCCCGTGGCAAATGCAGCGACCTTGCACAGGAAACACTGATCATCCTCCCTTCCCCCAGAAGGAGGGGAGCAGATTCACTTTGAGCTTATCCCCCCTCCCTGCTCACAGCACTTTCTTGGGGTGTTGCTGACAGAAAGCAGGAAGAGAAAGGGATGCAGCACATCCAGTGGAAGACAGAGCAGTCCTGCGTGGCTGTGCTGTGTGATTCCTAACTCCCCCAAGCCTCTGGGCCAGCAGGTCCCTCCTGCCCTCCCTCAGCAGGCCCTTAGGAATCTGAGTAGCAGATTATCGTGTTCTGTAAAATGTGTAAGGGAGCAGCAAGAATAGGGCTGCTCCACTTGGGGATGTGAGCGCCAGGAGCCAAGGGCAGCAGGCACAGACAGTGCCCTCACCAGCCAGGGCACAGTCCTGCTGGTCCAAAACTGGGTGGGCAGAGCAGAACTGGTGATAACTGGGGATATTGGCCATTCCAGGGAAGGCAGAGTGACAGGCACATCCAGGGTCTACCCAGGGAGTCCAGCTGGGAGCAGCATGAGATGGGAGCAGAGGCAAGGCTGGAAGCAAGGGTAAAGCCCACGCTCAGTGCCCAGGACACGGGTACAGTGAGCTCAGGCAAGGTGTGGGTGCCAGGCCTGGAGGAGAGAGTTCTCCAGGGGGGTCCCAGGCAGGGCTGACTGGGGCAACTGGGACTGGTGCCCTCAGAGTCCTGGGAAAATCCCTGCTGTCAGGTGGAGGCCACGCGGAGCTCTCCTTGGAAACAAGCCCAGAACAGGCGGTTCTGTCCTAGGTGGTTTGATCTATCACCTCCATTTCTTTTCTCTGGGTGTGTTTTCCTGGCCCAGCAGTTCCAGCGCTGTCCAGGAGAGAGCAGGGATGGTCAGAGCCCTTATTTCACAGCTGGGTCTGAGGGCAGTGCAGTAGCAAACCCCGAGTAACAGCTCAGTGGCCAGTTAAGATCACTGCTGGGACACGTGGCAGTTCACAAGGTTGAAATACGGCCTTTCACCACGACAGTTCCTTAGTTCTTTGAAAAGTTAATGGTGTAAGTCAGGCATCCCATTGTGCCCGTGGACTGTGCCCCATCCCAAGAAATTCCAGTGCTTCTCTGTGTCTTTTCTTCTCTCACTAATCTTCCCCAGTGAGGATTCAGCCAGACACACTCAGTGTACATCAGAACCAAAACACCCTGTAAGACACCATACTTTTCTTCGAGGTGTTTCTACACTACAGACACTACAGAACCCAGCACTGCCTTTGAAGAGTTCCAGGAACGTTTCTCCAGGTATTTAAAGGTGGATCTGAGCAGAGGCATTGCAGTCCAGGCTCTAATCCCAGAGAAACCCTTCTAGCGCTGCCAGTGTTGATGTTAAAAGCAAACTAGTCTGAGAAAATGCTTCCAAGTCATTTTAACTCCCTTTTGCAAACGCTCTCCGTGCCTGCCATGTGTCTGGGATAACATCCCTCTTGCCTCTGTTCAAGTACAGATCTGTAGCTCATTTTTGCTTGCTTTGGGATTTGGTTAACAAGGAGTCATTTTTTTCCTGCTGTTTAAAGCCTCATTTACCTCCCCTCATGGGCCATTTTAGCCACTCCAGTATATTTGAAGTGGTACAGCCCTCCCACCACGGGGACTGGTGGAGTGGGATCTTATATAAGGGTATGGCTCTTATAGAAACAGCTGTGCCAGGAGGAGGGACCTGGTGCTGGTAAACCTGTGTCCACAGTATGTTTGGAACCACCACTACTAGTCTGACCTAAAGTACTGCATTCTTGACCTGCTTGCTCATCCTGTGGAGAACGAAAGACCTTAAATCTAAAGTTATACAGAAACCTATAGGCACTGCCCTGAGAGAGAATGCAGTGCTCTTTATGGATGGTATCCTAAAGGTAATTGCTCTGAAAGGTTTCCCCTTGTCAGAAGTGCCTCTCTTTGAGCAGTCCTTGATCTCCTCTCCCAGCACACCACGCTGCTCAGGATTTGTTTGAAACACTCCGTGTCTTCCTGCAGCTCTGGCCCCTCAGCCTGTCATTACTCAGCTGTCTCCTCAGTGTGTCCTCACAGGGAGCCGTGCTGCTCATGGGAATTGAGGTTGGGACTTGTGACTTCCCGGGGAGCCAGAAGTGTTTCTGCAGGCTACAAGGGCTCAGTATGTTGGATGTTAGAGTTTTGGATGACTAATTCCTACAAAACACTGGCAGGCTTCCTCGTAAACAGCACTCCTGAGCAGCAAGTTGCTGGAAGAATGGCTTTTAAAACTCGAGCCTGCCTGGTGCCCAGATGTTCACAGCCATTAGAGACCCTGGCAGCCAGTTTTCTGATACATCCCATTCTAACTCAGCTATTCTTATTCTGTCTCCCCAAATTCCCTTTGGAATTTCAGCTCGGCATTTGTTTCCTCCCTGCTCCCAGTTCTGTTATGAAGTTGTGCTGACCTGTTAAACTACTGCCACACTGGACTCAGAAAGCAGCAGCATTTCTGCAACATCCAGTGAGAAATGGAAAAGGAGTTCATTTAACAAGAAGGGAATGGGCCAGACACCTGCCCTGCTCTCTCTGCCCCAGTAAAGCTGGCAGTGTGCTGCCCAGTTTTACAGCCCATGCACCATTTTAAGCAAAAGTCATCTCAGGATTCCAGCCTCCCTGCTGAAGCAGGGACAGTGGATGGGCTGAAGCCATGGATTTATAGCATTTGCCATTCTGTAAGTGCAGAGGCCATGGCTTTAGCTGCCAGTACTCCAGGGCCAAGGGAAATGTTAGCACTGAGGGTGCAGGGATGCCTGTGTGAGCTGTGTGAGGTGCTCGGTGCCTTCATGGATCAGAAGTGGGTCTGTAAAATGGCAGAAAACTTGGGGGTTGAAAAAAAAATGCCCCCCTGCCTTCTTTGGCCAGGACTGTTGGAGCCACAGCCTAGGCATGGAGGTGCAAGGGGCAAGAGGATTCACTCTTGCTGAGGCAGCCCCGTGGCCAGACCCTTCCTGCTGCCCTGGACAGAGCCACAGACACCCTTTGCCCTCCTTTGTTCCCGACCCCTCTTTGGGCTGCAGCTCCTCACACACTCAGCAACTGCAGGGCCAGGAGCAGTCACCAATGGCCACATTGTCTCCTGCCCCTCTCTCTTGGCTCGAGGGTAGTTTTTCCAGGGGAGCAGGTTCCTGCTTTGTTAGGAGGTGAACCCAGACAGGCTGGCGCCAGCAGGGAGCAGGGAGCAATCTCTGCTGGGCCGTGAATGTGCTGCTTCTCCTGTGTCTGCTCTGCTGGCACTGGTGTGGCTTTGCCCTTCTTGTTGCAAAGTGAATCAGGCCTGTCTTGCATAACGTAACTGAATCTGGCCCGGTAACACTAACCCTGTCTTTGTCCACGTGCTTATCTCCCAACCAGGCATCGACTCCTCCAGAGGTCCCAGCTCTGTGCCACAGCTCCCAGTCAGCAGGGCTATGCTTTGTCACTGTTTGCCACCCTAAGATTACTGAAAACTTTCCATCTGCATCAGTGGCTCTCAGAACCGTTTGCAGAGGTCATCCCCGCCCATCCCACTGTGCTTGCACACCTCCAAGAGCTGCCCAGGAAACCCGGGGGTCCCAGCACTGCTGGGCACTGGTGCTGAGGCTGACGAGTGGAGGTCACACGAGTGTTCCTTGGCTGCTTGACAAGCCACCAGCAGGCCTTGTGTGCAGTGACCTTCCTAGTTGCTGTGTATATGTGTCTGCACAGCTACATCCACAGCGTTCACACCTTCCTAGGAACAGAGAGGAGGCTGAGGAGTGCTCGGGTCACGTGCTGCCATGAGTGTCACGTAGCACAGGCATTTTTCACATGCCTTGTAAGAGCAATGTGTGATGACAGTGCATTTACTTTACAAGGTTTTATGGCAAGGACTTGCTAGCAGATAATACCCACAGGATGGCAAATGTACCTTGAGCTGTTCCATGAACTCAAGCTAATCAGAATAATCATGAATCTTACGCTGGTTTTTCTCCCTGTGCCATGATGTAATTGCTGAGGTGCTGGCTGTGTGAGTTGCAGTGGCAGAGCACAAGGTGTCCTGGAGGAGCCTCTGCCTTCCACTGGCCTCTCCTTGCAGGTTATTGCTGCTCTCAAATGAGACCATTTGTAGTTGTCTCAGCTCCCTGAAAAAAAGCCTCGTTTTACACTGAGAAGAACTTGCTGTCCGGACATTATCAACTTAATTTTCTGCCCTTCCCACTTCCTCAGGTAATGATCGCAGGTCCTGACCATTTCCTAAATTGCTGGGGAGTGATTTTCCCCACTCTGAGACCTTGCTGCTGGTAACCTTGCTCAGGCAAGGTTTTTCCAGTCTTCTACCAGTTCCCTGTTAAAGTCCATTTCCCACTGGAGTAATCACTTCCTTCAGATCCTTCTCCCACGTGTGGATCATTGTGAAAATATCCCAGTGCATCACCTCAGTTTATCCCAGGTTACCAGCACATCAGACTGTCTGGCTTCCTTGCTGGAAAGAGTACATGGAATCTGGAAGAACTCTGGCCGAAGTAGGTAATGTCAGATGACTAAATCTGTGCTTATTTTTCCACATGGAGCTTGCCCAGCTCCTCCAAAACACCACAGAATTAAATTGCCAGTTTAACATACGGGGGTGCTTTAAACGTGGATTTTTGGGGGTAACGTTGGGTGCTTTTCCGAGCCGTGTCCGTGAGGCCGTGTCCCGGTGCTGAAGCTGTGCCTATGTGTCTCTGCAGAACGACTCCTGGGGGAAGCAGTATTCCTACGCGCTCTTCAAGGCCATGAGCCACATGCTGTGCATCGGCTACGGGCAGCAGGCGCCCGTGGGCATGTCGGACGTGTGGCTCACCATGCTCAGCATGATCGTGGGGGCCACCTGCTACGCCATGTTCATCGGCCACGCCACCGCCCTCATCCAGTCCCTGGACTCCTCCCGCCGCCAGTACCAGGAGAAGGTAAGCACTGGGCTTGGCAGCCCGTGGGGCTTGCTGCGCTCTCAGTGACCCTGAGGTGCGGTTCCCTGGGAATTCATCCCGATCCATTCACTCCAACAGACCCTCCGGAAGAGACAGGTGCAAGATCAGATGAGGAGTAGTAATGCAAGGGGGTGATTTTTGTTGTCTCTGCCTGCCTTTTTTAGATCGACGTTATCAATGTCACTGCTATCTGAAATCCTCAGTCGCTCTTTCCGAGATCTTGTTTCAAACCCCAAGTGAATGTTCCAGAATGTGCAGCTTTTGTTTAGCAAGTACTCTGTTAAAAGTATCCAGATTATTCACTTCAGTGCTCATGAGTGAAGCTACAGAACAAACCCCAAGGCCCAGATCAAAGCTGGGAGCTCGGAGCAGGTTCCCCGGGTAGCTGTGGAATTAATTGCACCATTGTTGAACTGCACAATGGAGGGCACAGTCAGAAATGTCACAGCTGATCAGGCTCCCACTGCCATGGCAGCCACAGGTGCTGCTGGGTTTGAGGGGATGCTGTAAATCTGTGAGATGGTCAGGGTGTCCCAAAAAAGCACCTTCCCTCAGATAGTGGGGCTGGGGAAGCCATAGGTGAGGAGGTGTTACAGTCAGGGTCTTATGGATACATTTCATCTGGAGGCTAAGAGGAACTGGTCCTATTCTGACCTTGCCAGGTGCAGTCAGAGTAGGTGAAAGAGGAGCTGTGATTCAAGTGAGGAAATTATGGTGAGCATGCACAGTCCAGGTGAATTTTGTGTTGAGGGAGGAGGTGGGATGGCCTAGGAACAAGTTTCAGATGTGGGGATTACAATGCTGGGCCATGGAAAGAGAACGGGGCAGAGAGGGAGAGCAAAGATGACCAGAGGCTGACTCATGCTTTGAGTCACAGCTGGAGCCAAAAGAAGGAGAAAGCCTGGGAGAAGAGCATGGAGGACTGGGATGTATCCAGAGCACTGGGCCTTGTGTAGAGTTTTCCCTCTCTGTTACAGCTCAGACTAATTCTAATGGGCAGCAAGGCATGCCAAAGAGAAGGACAATGCAGCACCTGGAATGCAAGCTGATCAAATCTCTGGATGCGGAGTATTTATTCAAATGTGTTTGAAGCAGCACAGAAGTCAAGGACTGATTTGCAAACCAACCACCTGGCCAGCCTAGAGCGGCCAAGGTTACACCTGCAGCACTGGGCACCACGGGCTTTGTCTCGAGCCAGGTCTGAAGACAAGGGCAGAAACTGACCCTGGAAGTTGGATTCCCATCAGTGCTCAGGGAAACCAGTCCCCAGGAAGCCAGCAGGGACTGCAGTGGGGCTGGCAGAGCAGCGGGAAATCTTGGAGCCCTATTGGAATGTGGAGACGTGAATGAGAGGGTTAATGGATACAGGGGAAGAGCTTTGTGACAAGAGCAGCAGATAGAGGATTTCACACAGGGTGTATTTCATATGTAGTGGTTTTAGCAGGTTCATTTCCCAAGTTTTTCTCCTGGGATCAAGGCCTCAGGGATTGAATACGTTCATTTTCCTCTTGCAAATGGGACAAATGATAGCCTAAAAACAAATATGTATTTGCTTTCTGCATTCCTTAGCACTTGAATAGCCATGATTAAAATGAGGCTGCTCCGTGATTTGCAGCCCTGCAACTCAATTTAGTTCAGTCCTCATGGGACAAAGTGTCTGGTGAAGCATATTATAGAGAGAATCTCAACAAGTTTGGAGGTCGATTGGTAGAAGCAGCAATTGAGGCACCTCTGCTGAGGGCACCCGTGGGCTCTGCCTCTCTCCTCAGCACAGCTCAGCCTACAGGGATTTTGGGAGCTGTTTTGGGAATAGCCAGAAAAAGGGGAGACGGTGAGGAGGGAGGGGAACAGCAGGAACAGCAAACAGGAGAGGAGGTTGTAGCTGGTAACTGTACTGAGAGGCTTTGCTTGGTGTAACCCTTAGGACAAGGTTCAGGAGCGGGTTTTTGGTGAGGTTTCAGATTGTCTAGACCTCTGCCAAACCAACTTGTTCTTCCCTTGTACAAACAGGGCTTTTGAGAAGAGGAATAAAAGCCAAGCCATGCTGTCTGTTGGCTTCAGGAGGAGAGTTTGCCTCCCTCTGCCTTGGATTCATTGAACATTTGGACATTCAATCCCTGTCCTGTCTAAATCCGCTCCCGTAGCATCTCACTTCATGCTGTGCTGCTTTCTGCAAGGCAGGGAAGCTGGATGGGATCAATGATGTGCCAGGAACCATGGAGAATTTGGAGAGGGAAGTTGCCCCTCCAGGGCAGTGCAGTGCTGAGGTTCCTGAGTACAAGTGGGGAATCCCCTGTGGCACAGAGCGCTCACACCACCCCAGGCACTGCAAGGGGCACAGCCACCGTGCAGGTCTGGCCCTGGCCTCCCTTGAAAAGCTCTGGCTCAGAACAGCTCTCTAGATCAGGCACTCTGATGTGACTGTTTGATTTCCAGTTCCAGAGGCAAAGGTAAAAGGGACCTGTGTGTCACATCCTGCATTGCAGAGTTATTGTGGTCACAGAGAGAGTCAACGGCAGGATCAGCAGCCGACTCTTATCTCTTAACCTCAGCCTGGTGTTGAACTGCACAATATCTTTGCACCCAAGACTGGTGTCTGTTTGCTGCGAGAGAATGCCCCTATGGGTCCATCCTGAAGGATTCTGATAGAAACATTTCCCAAAGTCTTGCTGTGCAGTTCCATGTTATGACTGAATCAGCCTCACAGCTTGAACCCAGGGGGGGGATGCCCCACATACCTGATCTCACCCTGTGCTCCCTACCACCCTTCTCAGCTCTGCTTTTCCTGCTCATACTTCTCAGACCTTCACTACACTCCAAGTTCATCACTGGCTGCAGAAGTACCCCACGGCCTGCAGTAACTGTGGCTCACATGAGAGGGAAAGTGTTTCCTGCCCAGGAGAGGAATAAACTTGATGGATATGCAAGTTATTTTCATGCTTTTTGCAGGTTCTCCTATTAATTTCTTTCCCTAATCCTAGAGCTCAGCTGGATTAGTACTTCTGCCAAGTCACCACACACACACACACACACACAGACACACACACTCTCATCCTCCCCAGCAGACTCAGTAACCTTGAGGCTTTGGGGAGGGTGATTGTGCTGTTTTCTGCAGCCACACTCCTTGGAACAGAGCAGAGACATTCTGGGCTCCTCTCCCCCATCCCAGCAGGACGCAGGCAGTGATGGGCACTGTGCAGGGAGGCTTTGGCTCTCCGTGTCATCTCCCCAGGTACACACAGAGGAGTGACTGAGGAGAGGTGGGAATTGCTGCTGTCAGCGCTGCAGAGCCCAGCAAAGCCGTAATCTCTCCTTCCAGATCCTCATCTCTCCTCAGGATCTCTGCTACACTGGCACTCTCTCCAGCTCTCTGCTCTCCACATTCATTGCCCTGCTCCTCCTCCTCCCTCTCCCTGAGCAGTTTATCCACAGCCTCTTGTTCTTAAAATATATCTGGGCAGATCCTTGCATATTCACTTGTCATTATTCTGAAGAAACACGTGCTGCAGCACAGTTGCAAGGGGACAAGCAGGTAACACTGAAGAGAGAGTCACTCTATAAACCCTGCAGAGCACTGGTGACATCACCTCTCAGTTCTGACAGAGCCCTGCCCAACCATCAGCACAGCCCTTCTGCCCACAGTTTATCCCATGGTCTGGCTATGCAAGCACTTTGTTGTCCAACTATCAAGATTCAAGCCTGAGTTCAACAATGAGTAATTGGGGAAAATTTAGTCATTTTAAAGGCTGAAGTATAACAACTGCAGTGTTCCATCTCTGTTAGAGATGTTGGACCAGTATTTGTTGGAGGGGGATTCAGACACTGCCCTTGTGCCGGCAGTGAGAGCTGAGAATCTGTCTGGGCTCAGGTCTCTGCTCTTTCTCAGAGACCAACAGCACAGAGCCTTATTGGGCAGCAGGTTTAAGGAGTTATTTGGGCTGTTTTATGCTCTGTAATGAAACTGTGGAACTCACAGCTGCAGGGGGCTGTGGAGGTCCAGAGTTTGATTAGCTTCAGAATATTTAGACAAATTCACATGAGGAAAACCTTTCAAGTGCTGCTGACTGCTGAGGTGCAGATACAGCCCCGGGCAGTGGGCATCCCTAATGTGCTCCTGTCAGAAAAGCCAGGAGGGTGAGGGCGGGAGCTGGAGTGCTCTGTGCCTCTCCTAATCCTTCTCCTCCTCCTCACATGAACCTGCCAGACACACACACCGGGTGAGAGGAGCCCTCAGGCTGCCCCTTCACAGCTGCCTCGGTGCTTTAGGCTGGTTTACTGTGCAGTTTGGTGTTCTGAGCTGCCTCCAGTGGGTGTGTGCAAGGAATTGGGTGCAGAGATCCGAGCTGGGGTCCTGGATGCAGGATAATCACATTATCCTGGCAACTTGCCCTTGCTGATTAGCCCCTCCTCCGCTCCCCCTCAAGCTGAGCTAATTAACCCGAGCCCAGCCTGTACTGAAGCTGCATTAATTCTCTTGGCTCCAGGGCTGGCTTAGCCAGGGCTGCCTGAGGGACAGCAGGGCACAGACACACTGAGGTACCTCGTGTCAGCTGCTCTGAGCCCGGAGCTGGGCACAGACTGCCGGAATTCCCACACCTGCCCTGCCACAAAGCTGGCAGTGGGAAACTTCATTACCATTCCGGGCAGGATTTGAAATGACATTCCCAAGTGCCTGAAGGTTCTCAGGTGGCATTCCCACATTCCTAGAGTTCAAAGGGGTTCTGTAAAACTGCCCTCCTGAGCTAACATCCGTTCTGATGTCAGGAAAGCTGCAAAGCTCCCGTACTCCTGTCGTAATAATGTGTGTGAAGGAGAGGGTACGGAGTGTGCAGCACTTCAGAAATTAAAGGTGTTTGGAAAACTTAATCAAATGCAAAATGCCATCAGATTTCCTAATTGGAAAAAGTGTGGAGAGCTTTGCTTCCTCCTGCCCTGACTGCACTGGTTGTGTGTTGCCTCAGTGTGTGCAGAGGTGGCCTGAGAGCCGTTGTGTCCCGTGTTGCTGTCAATCAAAGCATCTGGGGTTGATAACACGGCTTATAAATGATGTACTTTATTGATTGTGTCTCTAAGCCTCTGATGTGCCTGGGCCTGGTGTCTCAGCACTGCCTCAGGGTATTTTTTCTGTGATCAGGGGTTTCTGGCTTGCAGAGTCAGTAAGAATGTCAGACATAGGGGTGTTATGAATAATAAGTTGTTCATCTCAACCAGAAAATCAGAAATTTCTGTCAACTGTTTTAAGGTTATTTAATCCTTCTCATGAAAGAATCCTGGCTTGATTATAAAATGGCAACGTTTTCTGAATGAAAACCTAATGGTGTCTTTTAAAAATGTCTCGTGATGCAAATTGCCTTGCCCAAGCTGGGGTCGAGTACTTTTTTATTCTTGCATAGGAATATTTCATTATTGAACCTGGTTTGCCCATGTTTTACTAAGAGAAGCCCCATTTTGAAGAAGTAAAACATGTATCATATACTGCAGTTACAGCTCAGCTTTTGACATCTTATTTGTGAGCAGTCAGACAGGCAGTTCTGTTCAGCTGATGGGAGCCTGGTCCGAGCAGTGTCTGTGCACGCACAGGGCCTGCCTGCATTGTCAGGGAAAGGGAAGTGTTCTTGCCTCAGCAGTTCTGCAGATCCCAGTGTGGGATTTCAAACTTCATTATCAGTTTTGAAATTAATTTTGGCACTTGAACCGCAAATAAATAAATAAATAAATACATCACCGTGGAAGCGCGAAACCTCCCCGTGGAGCCAGCTCTCCTGGCAGAAGGCTGCTCCCAGGAATCCTGATTTCCAATTTTACACACTCACTGTTCCCTTGTCCCCATCCCCAGCCTTTGTCTGGTGACAGATTTCACCTCACCTCCCTTGTTCTGCTCTTGTAATGAAAGTGCTGTCGGTCCCTTTTCCCCCACACTCCATATGTGGATCCAGTGACATGACCTGACCATGTCCAAAATATCCTGTGATCTGAGTTTCAGGAGATTGATTGACCAGGTCCCAAAGTGCCCCGTGCTGTACTAGTGACTAATGCTGGGATGTGCCCTCTCAAACCCAGCACGGCTTTTTCCTTGGGGGCCATTCCCAGGCTGGAGCTATGCAGGAAAAACCGGCTGTTTCCACAGCCAGGAGGTGCAGGTTTGTGCATAATACAGTCACCATTGCACCACCTTCCTGGGATGAACAGGATTAGCCCTTTTGTCTGAGCACCTGTAAGAGCAGACTAAGGGGGCATTGCCCACAACATTTAATGCAAAGAGATTTGTCCCAGAGCTCTTGGATCTGCTCTCCTCAGAACCCCAAAGGGAGCACACACTTGCATTGTTTGCAGCAAAGGTGGATGAGGTAAAAAAGGGTTTCATCAGGCTCACTAGTGACCCTGTTGCCACCCCCCAGCCCAGAAATGGGATTATCTGTTCAGACAATCCTTGCCTGAACAGGTGCTGGTGAACAGCAAGGGGAGGCAGCTCTTGCAGAATGGAGGTAGCTACCAAATTGCTTCCAAAGCTGAAGTGTAGAGAGGCTTGGGTTTTAAATTTAGCTCATTAATCAAAAAGCAGAAGTAGCACTGATAATGTTTGGTGCTGAGGTCGATGTGGTCTGAGCTGTTCTGGTTGAAGTGGTGTTGAAATAACCACTGGCTCCTGAACAACCTGCTGCAATTTGCCTGTACCACACTCTGTTCCCCCCCAGTTCCTCCTATGCAGCCACCCCAGCTGTCTTCCTACAGGCTCTGGATAAACTGTGGGAGACTGCACCAGTTACAGATCTCAGCAAAATTTCAGGAAGAAGGAAGAGAAAAATTATAAAAGTGAGCAAAAAATTATAAACCCAGCAAAGATCACACCAAAAGTGTCAGAGCGATTTTACTGTGTTACAGAACTTCACTCTTCTTCCCTTAAATTACTCCAGGAGAACGTGTGTCCTGATCATTTTGAGTAAGATGTGGAATAAATCCTGAACATGGAAATGTGAATGGCTTAAGAGACAAAAAACTCCAGAACTCAGCATTGATTGGGTTTGATGATTACTGAGTGCTGGGGACCTGCACTGTTTTACTCCTAGTCAGAGATCAGAGACAATAAAACAGAGGTGCAGTTGTGTCCCATCCAGACCCTCGTGTGGTGGATCTCATGACTCGATCTTTGCCCCATGAAGCACTAAATTCCACTTGGTAGAGTCTCAGCACTGGACAGGGGGGCTGCTTATGGCTCTTAATCCACTCTTCCAGGGTTGTCCTGGCAGCATGGGGAATGCTGGCAGAGCACTGTAATCTTTCCCTGAATTCAACCTGCAGTGCTCTGCTGGAGCCTCCTTTTCCTTACACAGGTGCATCTCTCGGATTTGGAGACTGAGATTGAAATTAAACCTGGTCCCACAGTGATTTCAGCCTATTTCTAGAAAGATGCAAACAGTATCATAGAACCTGGAATCTCCTGAGCTGGAAGGAACCCACAAGGATCATCCAGCTCCTGGCCCTGCACAGGACACCCCAGGAGTCACACCATGTGCCTGATTCAGAACTAGGACAAAGTTGAGACTCTTCAGCCAGTGATTTATTCCTGCCTGAGAGAGGAGCATTGAGGGCATGGAAGGAGTTAAAAATATTTAGTTCCCTTTGGACTGTGAGTGATCTGAGCTTTGGTAGATGGGGAGGGGAGTGGTGAGGCAAGGAGGGAAAAGTGGCCAGTTATAGAAACAAAAATACTCAGCTAAATGGTTTCCTTTTGATATATTAATACCTCCTTCAAGGGCTTATTTGAGGAAAAACAGACTTAAGAAAATGAGCTGGGATTTAAATGGACTTGATTGTCTTCAGAGAGATTTAAATAATTCCTAAATGAGTCTTTTTAGTTGAACTCAGAGAGGCCACTAATCTCTGAGCACAGGTCAGGCTGAGGACATGGAGACAAGTGGGAGACTGAGCAGACAAGCACGAGGGAGGAAGGAGGTGAAAGGGGCTGTCAGGAGAGGCCTGGCCGCGTCTGGAAGGCACAGAAGGGGGCATGAAGTGGCTTCAGAGAGTGCCAGATGTGCATGGTACCATAGGCTTGACCCTCCATAGGCTTGACCCTGCAGGAGCAGGGCCTTCAGCCTGGCTGAGCAGCTCAAAGGAAGGGGGAAAACCCCACATGAATCTTCAGAGGGACTGATGCTTTCATTTCTGAGCATCTCTGCTGACTCCATCTCTGCCTACAGGAGTTAAGGGCCCCCAAACCCTCCACTGCCTGGGTGAGAAGAGGGAGCACCAGCAAAGGCAGGAGAAACAAGATACCTTCCCCTCGTTAACAGTGACAGAGAATGATGGTTGCTTATTTTACAGCTTTCTTTTATAACTGTGATTTTAATTTCTAATCAGAAGCAGCACCTTTCTGGTGAAGTAAATTTGTCCTGTTTTCCCTCTGAGCCTTATCTGGGGACAGCGGTGGCAGGAGAATCTGACAAGCCCCAGGGACATTGCAGAGCAGTAATTTATTGCTCTGTGTTACAAAGCAATAAATCCACGTACAGTAGTGAATAAGCAGAGTCCCAGTCACCCCAAACAACCTGTGCTTGTGAATTTGAGAAGTATGGGAGTGTTTTTCCCAAGAAGGAAAGGCCAGTTGAAGATGAATAGCAAGGGCTTGTGGTGGAGAGAAGAGGGGTGGGGGCTGGGGGCTGGCACCAGGTGATGGCAGGCATCTTGTGACACTGGTGAATGCTCCAATTCAAGGTACAGGACTAAAACTGAGGGTATAGGGTGATAATTTTGGTAAATAATTTATTCAACAAAAATGCAGCATTAAAGCAAGCGGGTAAATTTAATAAACCTGAGTCAGCCAAAGCTAGTGCCTAATGGTGTCCCTTTCCATGGTGAGTGTCCTGCTTGTCCCATGTCCAGTTTGCCAGGTTCCATGGATGTCTCATGCTGCAGTGCATCTCCAGTGGCAGGACATGTCTGTGTTTAGGCATCTGAGACAAACTTTTTGCATTGAAGAGCATAACTTGCAAAATTCTCCTTGGAGTCAGGCCATGGAGTTGCCAACATGTGAGACCCTGGTTTCTGCTCCCTGCCTCTCTCCCTCCCAGCACCCTGCATATCCTGTCCTGACACAGCATCCAGCCAGTCCCTGCAGAACTCCAAAATCCCAATAATGCAGTGCAGGGTTCATTGCCAGTGCTCTGCCCGGGCTGACTCGCTTGACTTTGATCAGGCTGGAGTGATCATGAATATTTACAGTCAGCTCCTCTGCTTTGGAAATGCCAGGAAAGCCCCAGTGTCCCCTCTGCCACCTTGGCTTCTCAGAGCAATTCCTTCCCTCCCTGGTGCAGGTGGAGCTGTTGGCATGTGAGGCAGGGCCGGCACAGGCTGTACCAGAGCAGTGAACTGGCGTGTGCAGGAGTGGCTGTAACCAGCACAACTTCAGTAAATAGGCTCTTCAGCTCAAGCTGCACCACAGGGACATTCAGGGACAGAATTAGCAGGGAGAAAAGGGGAAAGAGGGATAGGAAAGGAGCAACACAGTCCTTTTGTCAGGTACACACTCAGGATCGTGTTCTGTACTCCTGCCAGTGAAGGGGAGCGTGGCCATTGCAGTGCACACACCTTGTCCCTGCAGCACCTTCGGGGCAAGGGGACCCACTTACAGCCCTGTGCCCTTGAGGAAGCATCATTTATTCTTAGGAAACATTATTCATCCCCAAAACACCCTCTGGCATCAGTCAGAGTGTGCCCTTGTACTGCTCTCTAACACAAACCATTAGGCAGAAATGTGGACGGGTTAGACAGCACAAGTGCATGGGGCAACAGGAGCCAGGAAAGGGGAGGAAAATCAGGACCTGTGCAGCCCTGGGTGGGAAAACAAAGGTGCCATCGTGGCAGGGCAGACAGGGGGGAACAGCAGGCCAGATAACTCAGACTTTGGTCCTCTGTGTGTCCTTCAGTTTGTCTGTGACTGCACACCCAAGAACAGGTGTGTTCTCTGCTTCCTGTGGCCCCTGGTACAGTGAGTCCTGTGCTCAGTGAGGCCCTGAGGTGCTGCTCGTCCCTGCCAGGTCACACCCTGACCACCACTCTGCCGTGTGCCATGGAGAGCCTTCTGCGGGGGCACGTTGTGCTTTCCTTGCTCATCCTGCACATTGGACAGTCTTTGCTCAGCACTGTTTCCTGAGAGGAGGTTCCCAGCTGAGCAGTCCTTACTCAGCTCTGCTCCCAGGGGAGGACAGGCACCTGGGCTGCTCTGCACCCAGGGAGTGAGGAGTTGTGTCCACATGGTAACTGGCTGAGGATTAGTTTAAAAGTTAAAGCATGGAGCAGTCATTTGGGCAGTATGACAGCCACGCCTCCAAACTGTGCTTGGGGTCAGACAGCTGCTCTTTCCTGCACCAGATTTACCTTCCTGGGCCTGTCTCGGTGTGAGGGGAGCAGGAGTGGGGATGGTCCATGAGCAGGGACCATCTGTTGCATGTCCAGGTAATGCCTGCCCTCCCTCTCTCCCCGCACAGTACAAACAAGTGGAGCAGTACATGTCCTTCCACAAGCTCCCGGCGGACATGAGGCAGCGCATCCATGACTACTACGAGCACCGGTACCAGGGGAAGATGTTTGATGAGGAGAGCATCCTGGGGGAGCTGAGCGAGCCCCTGAGAGAGGTGAGGCGGGCAGGGAGTGGGCACTGCATTTCCTGTCACCTTGGGCAGCTCCCACCTTGTGTGTTCATCTAAAACTGTCATGGGCTGGTCTCATCTGTGCCCCATCCACCAGTTGGGACAGCAGGCAGAGACAAAGGAATGAGGAGCCTTCTAGCAGGGCCCACAAATCAAGGAAGTCTTTACAGAAGCCCCCCTCCCCAGCTGAAGCCTGGCAATGCAGGTTCTCCCTGGAGTGTCAGCAATATGTCACCCACAAGTTCTAGGAGGGGTCTTCCTTCTGTGTTCCTCCCCCTGTAATGTACCTCCATGGGAGACAGAAGAGCTGAGGAAATGCCAGCCATGTTTTAAAAGTAGTTTTGCCAAAGTCTCAAAGGGCAACCCTCTAAAACTCCCAGTGAGGAGGAGACAGATGCTTCCCCAGATCTCTTTCTTCCTGCTCCAGTCATCCATATGCTCCTTCCCTGTGTGGCTGGGGAGTGCTGTGCTGAGGTGATTTACTCAGTATCACTTTCTGCCACTCTCTGGGTCTGAGCTGACACACACAGAGCAGCTCCTGTGCTGTCACAACCCCCGAGTGACACCGAGCCACAGGAGAGGCACAGCCCGTCTGCTGTGTGACAGCTGAACAGCTGAGCTGGCCTTTCTTCAGCCAAGGCTGATGATCCAGCCCATGCCCCAGTGACTGGTGGCTCCTCTCCCTCCCCTCTCCTGACACTGTCCCCAATCTGCCCAGGATAATTCTTTCTCCCAGTGCCTCAGCACATTTGTGCAGTTTAATATCTCACTGACAAGCAAGGGCAGCAGAGAATGTGGGGCTGCCAAGGTGAGTTATGACATCTTCCCAGAGAGGAGCCCTGGGCTGTTTCATACAGCATTTCACCAGCGCTCTGCAGCTCTCACAGGCCAAGATTTCCTGCAGAAAGAGGAACACTGTGTGTGTTTGGGAGGTTGGGAGTGCTGTCCCTGCTCAGAGAGGAAGCACAGGAATCAAGGCAGCGGAGCATGGTGTTGGGCTGTCAGCTGCAGCTCACCAGCATCCAGAGCCTGTTCCAGCCTGCACCAAGGGAACAGCATTAGGTGTTGATTAAACATATGTGTGTCTTTTCTGCTCCCTGTCCCATCTTTTCTCCCCCCTCCATTTCCCCCCTCTCTCTCGTTTGCATCACCATGGTCAGGAAATCATCAACTTCAACTGCCGGAAGCTGGTGGCCTCCATGCCCCTGTTTGCCAACGCAGACCCCAACTTTGTGACGTCCATGCTGACCAAGCTGCGGTTCGAGGTGTTCCAGCCGGGTGACTACATCATCCGCGAGGGCACCATCGGCAAGAAGATGTACTTCATCCAGCACGGCGTGGTCAGCGTCCTCACCAAGGGCAACAAGGAGACCAAGCTGGCCGACGGCTCCTACTTCGGAGGTGTGGCACCCGTTGCTATGCTCATACATTCCCTAAATTTTCCTGCACACACAGGGATGGCTCTGCATGGGACTGACACTCCAGGCACCTCCTCCATCTCACATGCCCTGCAGCTTCCCATAGAGCAGGTGGTGCACTGGGAGGTGACTGGGGCTCGTGGGCACTGCAGGAGGCCAGATAATAAATAACAGCAAAACAGAGGAGGGAGGTTTGTTCTTACAGGGCCATTTCCTTTTGCCCCCCAAATACTGACAGATCAGTGAAGCTGAGACCCTAAAGGTAAAAAATGGCCCACTCTTAAATGTCCAGACACATTTATAGTATTGCCTAGTCCTGCTGTCTGGCATCCACCACACAAAGTGCTGGGTAAACATGGAGGAAAAAACACAGTCCATCATCTCCCCAGCCTGTGGCTCAGCAAAATGTCATGAAGGTCAGCAGGCAGGCAAAATGTGTCAGCAGCAGAGTTCTGGGACTAGCATGAGGATATTGCTCTTATGAGTAACACAAAGCCCCCTCTCCTGCCAGAGCCCCATAGAGAGCTCAGACAGCCCAAGACAGGCAGTCCTCTGGTAGATGAATGTTGTGGTGCAAGCACTGAAAGCACCACCATTAATGATCTGCTGAGAGGAGAATGAAACCTGCCTTTCCTTCCCTTCTGTGAAGCATTTTCTCTAAAAAATCCCTATCGTGCATTACCCACACTTCTATTACTCTTAGTTCCCATGAAACAACCTCTCTGCACCTCCCTGGAGTACAAGGATTTTGCATGTCTGCAAGCTGGGATTTGGAGTTAGAGAGATACCCTGACTGACAGATTGGATTGAAATTGCCCATTGCTTGTGTTGTAGGTACTATACACACAACTCTTTGGGGCAGACTTAGCATGGATCCAAGGAATGGTGGATTGACACCCAGCATACGCAGAGAGCAGAGCACTGTCAGGCTTTAGGTCACACCAGCTGTCTTGAAGTGCCTGTCTTAGCTGCCCATACTCTGTGTAAGCAGTGGAAAAGCAGGATTTGGGAGGTCACTGTTGAGTGTTCAAGGAGCTGTGGTTGAATCAAGGGCTTTCTGATCTGTAAGAGCTGAGCATCGTCCTTCGAGGGGATGCCTGCGGTGTGAATACATAGCGAGTTGGTAGGTGCCATTAATGTGGCTCTCCCTGACAGTCTGTAAGCATGTGGTATGTCCCCAAAAATCTTTGAAAACTGTGCAAAGACAAATGTTCCAGGTGTAGGGATCAAAATTACACCCAGGCACCAAAAGCACAGCTCAGCATAGAGCCTTGACTACAAATTTAGAGAGAATCAGCTTCAATGAGAGCACGGCTTGACCTTGTGCTCCCAGTGCCCACAAGGAGCTGAAGAAAGACAGCTCCTCCAGTAGAAATGCACAAATGGTATCTTTGATAATCCACCATAACAAAACTTGCCTGGCTAATTAGATCAGCAGAATCCCCGAGGGGCAGTTGCGTGTCGCAGCTGCCACAACGGAGCCCCCGGTATTTTTAAATGTTAGTGCACAGGCAGGGTATGAGCACTGGACATGTTTTCAGTGGGGGAGCAGGTGGGGCCCAGCTGGAGAGCAGGCTGGGTGTGAGGGTCAGTGCAGGGGGTGTTTCTGTCCCCTGTGCCAGCCTGCTGTGTCCTTGCAGAGATCTGCCTGCTGACGCGGGGCCGGCGCACGGCCAGCGTGCGAGCGGACACCTACTGCCGCCTGTACTCCCTGTCCGTGGACAACTTCAACGAGGTGCTGGAGGAGTACCCCATGATGCGCAGGGCTTTTGAGACCGTGGCTCTGGACAGGCTGGACAGAATTGGTAAGTAGAGGTGTGAGAGTCTCCTTCCTTACCTTCTGCCTTGGCAACCTATCTCCAGGCTTGGTCCTTAGTTCCTTTGCTGAGTTGTGAACTGGAGATCCCAGCCTGTCCCTCCTTGTCCGACTTCAGCTCCCCCAAGGAGCCCCATAATCTAAACCTACTGAGGGTAAGTTTAGATTAGATATTAGGAAGAAATCCTTCCCTGCGAGGGTGGAAAGGCCCTGGCCCAGGTTGCCCAGAGAAGCTGTGGCAGCCCCATCCCTGCAAGTGTCCAAGGCCAGGTTGGACGGGCTCGGAGCAACCTGGGATAGTGGAAGGTGCCCCTGCCCATGGCAGGGGGTGGAACTGGATGAGCTTTAAGGTCCCTCCTAAACCCAAACCAGTCTGTGATTCTGTGGTTGTTAGAGCTCATAGTGACCCATCCCAGGATGCTCTCTGTCCTGTGCTGCAAACATCCTGTGTAACTGCAGAAGACCAGGATAAAATTCCTTGGTCACAACCAGAGGCGTTTAACACAGAGAGATTAAGTGACTTATGCAAGGTCATGCAAGAGGGCTGCAGAGCTGAGGACTGAGTATTTTGGACTCCCAGTCCAACTTCTTTAGCTTATTATGCATCTCTTATTATCCACCTCTCTGCTTTCTGAATGGGAAAGGTCAGTGGAGATCTGAGTACAATGCGGAAGGTGAGGAGGATAATGGGGTGAGGGGGGTAGGGAATAACCTGGCATCCCAGCAAGGGGTGCAGTGCCTCTGGGGCTTTTCCTGCCAGGAACATTGTATTCAGTGCATCTCATTACCTGCTGCAAATCAGAAAGTATGACCCCTGAGGAAAAGGTTCTGAGCTAAATATGTAATTTGGCAAAGCCCCTGCTAATGAGGCCCTGGTGTAAGTGGCAATAAGCCCATCACTTGGGTTATTTAAATTAGACAGTAAAAGCACAGAGAAAGTGTGATGTCAGGCACATCCAGGATTGGGCCAGCTCGGCTTTGTCTCAGATTCTGCAGGTCTGGGTGGTCAGGGCTGCTCAGCTTCCCAGCCTGCTGCTCTCTGGGACTGTGGATACAGGCAGGCCTTTTGCTCTGTGCCTGCTGCACATGTAACTTCTGTGAAATTCATGGACAGTTCTGAACCAGCTTGAAGAACCTCACATGCTTCTTCCCTAGGGAGAAATTCCGTTCCACAGGCAGCTGCAAAATGTCAACATAAGGTCAGAAGGTGACACGGAGCAACTGGAATAACAGGCCCTTTGGTGCAGAGCCCTGACATTGCCCCCCTTTCTTTTGCCATTCTGCTGACCTGAAACAACATCAGTCCCTGTGCCATTGAAAATCCTACTGCTGTCCTTGTTTCCCTGGCAATCAAACTCGAGAGCTGCCTGTTCTCTCAACCTGACACCTCAGCTATTGCAAAATAGCATCTCCATAACCCTTCCCAACCCAGTGGTGCCCAGCACTCTTTAGCTGGATTTGCCCCAAGGAGCCTGAGGGAGTTCTGTGCACCCTACAGAAACTGGCAGATCCCATGGAAATCCCTGTCTTTATAAATAAGGGATTTCTTCACTTCCCCTGGAACATGCACCATGCAGACAGATTAGTGCGGTAGCTGAGTAACAACATGGACCTTTGAAGGAATCCAAAGTTACTGCAGCTGCTGAGGCTCACTGACAGTGGAGGGATCATTCTGGAGAGCTGATGTTGAGGAACAGCAATTTTGGAAAGCCAGGTATGAACAGAAGTGGAACCATATTTCTGGTTCCTGCCTCGTTCTGCTTAGGATCTGTACTCAAGATGGAAGCAAATGGGAGCCTCTTTCCAAGTCAGTGGTGCAATCCACTGGCTCCCTTCTGCCCAGGTGACAGTGTGTCCTTGGGAAGCCCAAGCCTCAGGGAGTACATGAAGTGGCTCAGAGGGCTCTGTCACTACTCTGGTACCAGGATAAGATCCATGCAGTGAGGAATTGAGAGAGCAGGGAGGAAGATTTCACCCCAGTGTTTATGGGATTACCTGCTGTTGGAGGGTGTGGAAAGCGCGGTCTAAGCTTGTTGAAGTAGCAGGATGAGCAGGTGAGGCCTCATCCCTTGCAGCACCAGGAGCAGGGCTGGTTGACTGGAGGTGGGATGAGGCATTCCCTTAGCAGGGCAAAAGCAGTTTGGAAGCCTGTGGGTGGGCAGAGGGGAGGAGAGAGGCTGGTACCCCCTGATCTGTGCCTCCATGGCTTCCTGCAGCCCCTCTGTATCGGAGTGTCCTCTGACCTTTGCTGATACTGGAACTGATAGTGGCATCCTGCCTGTGCCCTGCATGGCTGGGGAGGGGCTCCCCAGCTGTTTGTACTTGCAGAGCTCCTCAAAGACTGGCAGGGATTAGTGTCCAGGAATTGACTAAGGCTGGGATTCTGCACAGATCTGTGGTCCTGCTTAAGCCTGAATAACTTCACTCTAAAAACTCCTCAACCTGCAGAATATCACACTTAACACTCCACAGGCTCAGGGTCGGAAGATTTACACTCAGGGAAATTAGGCTGATCACTCATTAATAATCATTTTATCACTGATTAAATCAGCCTCTCTTTCTTCTTCTTGACCAAGCTGTAAAATTCTTTATAGCATCTGTGTGTTGAAATGATTCTGTGATTTCTCCAGTGAGTAATTCTTTGTCTGTTTGTGAATCGTCCCAGTTTGTGATGCCTCCGTTACGTAAGTCGCATCATTCTGTTCCTCGTTGCCTTTTAAACTGGCTTTCAGTGACCATTGAAGCTTAAAATTAGATTTTCACAAGTATTTGCACTTGTAAAACACAACCACTTAAATGTTCATTGAAAGTAAATCCAACTCGGGCCGTGAATATTGTCAAATCAAAGTTCACTGACGCGTTCACAAAATATTGGGGGGCAATTACTTTCCACTGTTCAGTGTGCTGTAATAAGTACCATAAATGCCTGTCATTAGGTTCTCACCATCCCTGTCAAGGTCACTGGTGAGAGCTGAAAGCATCCTTAAAGCCAGAGGAAGATATTTTTTCATTTTCATCAGGAATTTTTTGCCGTAATTTGGAATGCATACATTTTGAATGCCACTTGCATATGTTTTGATACAAGGATGCCAGTTAACTCAGGATTAAAGATGCCTCGTGTTTCCTCCAGGCATTGCAGATGCTAAAAAAACAAAGGAAAGCCAAGACAACACAATCCCAGTCTCTAAATATAATTTATGGTATTATTGCAGGATGAGAGTGTTCTGTTCAAGAGACTACAGCGGTAGAAATTTTTAAAGCTTTGTCACATTAACAAGCCACAAAAATAGCTGTTCCCAAACTTTTTGACTGCCAGCTCGTGATCCCACTCCTGCAGTTGCAACCCTGTTGGGTTTGCAGCCCCGCTTGTCCAATCCTGACTAATCCCCTGGGATCTGCTGCTCTGAGGCTGGGCTGGCCTGTGTGAGGGGAGGTGAGCTGGGGATGAGAGGAGCTGGGATCGCTGCCAAGCTCTGCCACAGATTCTCTGTTTGTCCTTGTCCTGCCTTTGCTCCGTGCCTCCGTTCCTCATCCCTTCTGCAGGGAAAATAATGCTCAGAGGTGGAGCTGGGAATGTTGCACAGCTGCTCCCTTGGGGCAGGTGCCGTGCGAGATCATGTGAAGGGATGAAAGGGGCTAAAATGGGGGTGGATAAAACAAAATATCTGCTCAGCATCAGTTTTGCGCTGTAGCCACAATGAAGTCCCAGATGTGTTTACTGCACACAGGTGAGTAACCCCCAAAGAGCTGCACATGTGAGAGGAGCAGGATTATTTATATACGTATATGTGTGTGTGTGTGTGTGTATGCACATAGAGCCTCTTTTCTGAGGCTGCTGATACAGGCACAGGTGATGCCAGGATAAAAGTTCCTGTGGCCCAGGGATGCAGTGGGAGAGGGTGTGAGCTCCGACTTGAGCAGGAACTAAACAGCTGAATTTCTTTTCCTTTGGAAGTGAAGGCCCAGACTCAGAGTATTTTCTGTTTAGCCTCAGGAAAAGTATCAGTAACTCACCAGCCACGAGGGAATGTAAATTACTTCAGCTTAATTAAGTTGAACTGGCACCCCTGTTCACCTGAATATGAAGCGCAGTTTCTCATGCAGCTCCAGAAGGAAAACAAAGCCCAAGACACCCCAAGAGAAGGAACAGTGGGGGGTGGTGATGAGATCTCAGGAGACTTGTCTGTGACTTCATCAGTGACTTTGATCTTTGCTACCTGCATTGAAATAAAACACCTGCTCAGATAACATTTTACCATTCCGACACCTTTGTAAATAATTTTCAAGCCTCTTTTTAATTACATGGAGTAGGACTTGCTTACCAACGACACCTCTAATCTCAGGGGATGTTTCCTGCCTGGAAGGCACTCCAGCAGCTCTCTGCAACCAGCCCACACTGCAAAGCACCCAACTGACAGAAAACCAGTGCCAGAGTGTCCAGAGTCTTCCAGAGCATGTCCCTGTCTCAGCTGTCAGCTCCAGCAGGGCACTGAGATTGAGTGTAGCAGCTTTGGCTCTTGTGCCACTTGAGGAGAACTCTTTGGCTTCAGTTCCCAGTGATAAGTAACAACCAGGACGCTGCCTCAGGCGCCACAGGCACCACAGCTCCTCCAGAATGACAGAGCTCTTCTCCCCTCATGGATATTCACATTCTACCCAGCTCTGTATATTCAATTTATTTCCCTGTATGATGGGCATAAATGTGAAGAGTGGGAGGGAAGAGCTCTGTTTATTTTGAATTTTGTTTAACTGTGATGAGATTCACCAGATAATGTTATTCACCGTGTGTCATCTGACCTGCAGCAGTTTTGGCTGCGTTCTGTCTGTTAAAAGAGATACCACATATTTTGGCAGATACCTGTTTGGGTTATGGAAGAGGAGAAGCAATCAGTGGCAGGTCTGAGCTGTACTGGGAGGGAAGACTTCCACTTGGAAAGACAGGGAATTGTCCATTTTAAATGTACCATCCAAGTTCAGAGGATACAGGTTTAGCCAGAGGGAAGCAGAGGTGCTGCCTCGGGTGTGGAAGAGCTCACACCCCCCGTGTGCTGTGGATTTACATGGCTTTCAGGGAAGTTAATCTGGAGTAGTTTCCAGAGCAGGTTTAAGTGTTCTGAACTCCTCTGAGTTTGCTCCTAGGGTTGATCCAGCTGGCTTTGCTGAGCTGTTTTCCAGGAGGTCCTTCAATTCCAGGCAGAAACCTTCCCAGAGCAGTAACTGCAGTTGGGTGTGGGTTAACTTACCTTCGAGAGGTCAGGCAGGGTCAGGGAAAGACTGGGAGTTAAGAATTATTTTGAGTTCCCTGTTGCAGCTGATTTCCCTGTGTGCATGGACTCCAAGGCAGCAGCAGGAGCTGGAGCAGCGAGATCTCCCAGCCGGGACAGTCCCAGTGCAGGGGAGTCTCCCGGGGACAGGGGAGCAGCCGTGGCAAAATGCCACTCCCTGGGTGTGTCCAGGGTTTTCTGTCCTGCCCCTCTGGCCACGGTGGCAGCAGTCTGGATTCCCACAAGGACACCAGTGACCCAAGGAAGGGAGGGCAGAGAGCCCTGCAAAGCTGGGATCTGCTGCAACCAGTGGCCCATTTAGGACCAGGCCTGTGAATAATGCGTGAAGGACTGAAAGAAGTAACCGTGTGGTGGGGGCAGCCACTCTGACAGCAGGCCAGGGCATAAGGCAGCCTAATAAAATGAGATTATTTCAAATACATGCAAATTCAGAGAGCAATTTAGTGACCTGAATTCTTAAACTGCAGCCAGTGGGCTTAGAGAGAGCTGAAAAGAAAACTGAACAAAAAGTCACAGCTAATTTCCCCTGTGTCTGTGCAGAATTTTAACAACAGAAAGCTAATTTTGATTATTTGATAGAAGAATTATTGTTGAGTGCTGGCTCCTTTTATGAAATCACATGAGCCTTTCTCCCTGTTCTTTTGTCTGCTATCTACAGTTGAGGAAAATCTGACTTTGCAGTTCTTAATTAAGGGAGCAACATCTGTTTGCTTCGTTTCCATAATTTTACATACCCCACTCCACTTCAAAGCATCAGTAGCTTTGCTGTGAACATCTTCAAGGCTCTAAATATCTTCCTTTCCCCCATATTTAGCTCATTGTTGCAGTGAGGAAAACAGGGAGTTTTTAGACCCCAGAGGGAGTTCTAAAGCAAGGGAGGGGAGGTGGTGCATGGAGTGGTTGCAGATGGTTCCTCTGCCAGCTCTGGGCCACCTTGGTGGGTTTGTTTAGTGCTTTTAGGATGAGGTTTGGGTGGATTGTTTATCTCCATCCCTTAAACTCTGCCCAGCACTTTAATTTCCGAGGGGTAAACAACACAGAAGGACAAACTGTCACACAGAGCTTCCCTGATGAGATTGAAAGGGAACAGTGTCCCTTTTCCTCTCTCCTGATGAAGCTTCTCCCTGGCTTAGCGAGAACACAGGGCTCCCTGCGGGTGGCTGAGCAGAGCTGGGAGCTGCAGGACCTCATTTCGGCAAAGGTTACACAGAGCAAACTCATCAGCCTTCAGCCCTCTCAGTGCTGCCGCTCTGCTCTCCCTCTGGGCAGGGACTGGGACAGCAAATCCAGAGCAGGGAAGTGAATTTGGAACTGAAGCAGCTTCGCAGATAAAATGAGGAGGAATAATCTCAGAACCAATCTCAGAATCACTGGCCCAAGCAAAGGTACTCCCACTCCCTTGTTCCGCTGCTGGGTTATGTCTCATGCAGGACTTTAGTCAGACCTGCCAGGGAAATGTTTGTCCCACCAGGACTCTGCTCTGTGCCTGTTTTCATCTGGTGCTGCTTGGAAGGAGGATTTTCTCCAGAAGCAACTAATAGGACTTATATTGGCGTGTGGAAACATCATGTAAATGATGCAATTCATTAGAATGGTGAAACCAATTAATTTTTCGGTTTGCCAACCAATTACTATTTGGAAAAATGATTTTGACAAATTCGTCTCCCCTTCAATAGCTGAGAGAACATTTTCAGTCATTTTCTACAGTGTTCTGGAGGAGAAATTTGATATTTTCTCAGCAAAACAGAAGAGAAAAATTTGATTTAATGAAACAGTTAATAGATACAAGCTGGGCTCAGGAAAACAGTAAAGTGTAATGTAATTTCAAAGGCAAAATGAAATGCTCTGTTTTAAAAACTAACAAAAATAAGCATTCCAGGTTTTTTACTGGTATTGCTTTACCAATTCGACACAAAGTGAAGGTGCTTTGATCAAACCATTTCCAGTCAATAATAGGCATCTTTGGAAAACATATTCTCTGTTCAGTGCCCTGCCAAAGAAACCAGAGTCTGCTGAGCACCTTGTGTGTAGTCAGGAGCTCAGGCCATGGGAACACCAATTCCCATCCGGGAGCTCTGATACCATCGCTGTGCTTCCCATCAGAATCCAGGGCAGTGCTGGGAATTCCAGGCCGAGTCAGGCACACGGAGCAAATCAGGAGCCAGAGGCAGGTGGCATGGGATTAAAAGAGTGGAATGAGGTGCAGTGATGCAAACACAGAGCAGTGGCTGCTGTTGAGCTTTTCAAGAGCTGTTTCTCCTTCCCCTGCCCCGGCCCTTCCTCCCCAGCCTCATTTGTCCAGTATCAGGACAGCAAATGCAGCAAGGCACCTTTTCAGCTCTGAGCTCAGCAGGGTGTCTCCCATCCACATCCTGACCTTGCAGTGGTGCAAGATCTACAGATAGCACATGCTGGGATTTGTACCTTCAGCTCCAGAAAGGGAGTGATTGCAAACCTGCAGCCTGAGCCCCTCCTTAACTCAGCAGTGCTGGTCACGCCCTCACAACCTGCCAGCTGTAGTGAGGTAGGCTGTCTTCTCTCCACGCTCTCTTTCTGTTTGAGCAGCAGTTTGGGAGCCTGTTTGTATGTGATTCTAGTCAAACCCAGGTGGAGATGAATCTGTGTGTGTGTCTGCACCATTCCCTCCCTTTCACTACAGAAATGCAGCTTAAAGGTGACATTCATGCTCTCTCTGGCGTGCTTGGCTATGGGTAGAGGTCTGTTTAGGGGTATCCAGTGTTATTCCAGTCCAGTATACAGTGAAACAGCCATTATATAATATCCTCAACACACACTTCCAGTGTAGACAAGCTCTCCAGCCCTTGGAACGACTTTAGCAGCTCAGAACCCTGTTTGCCTCCAGGACTGTGTCCTTCCCAGGCTGGTGTCTTGCTCTGAGGTGAAAAAAGAAAGCCTTTATGCTTGCCTTTTTTTTTTTTTTTTTTTTTTTTTTTTTTTTTTTTTTTTTTTTTTTTTTTTTTTTTTTTTTTTTTTTTTTTTTTTTTTTTTTTTTTTTTTTTTTTTTTTTTTTTTTTTTGAGGCAGTGATTGGCAGTAGGTGAGGCACAAAAGCATTAAACATCCCATCCCAGCACCCACAGCAGACACGTCCCAGTTCAGCTCCAGGGTCAGAGCTCTGGCAGCGTTTCAGTGCAGCTCAGCACGCTACAAGCACCCAGGGCCACACCTTGTCCTTTACAAAGTGATAAATACTTGATTTTAGAAAGTAAAGGAAAGGAAAACCCTCAGTGTGTTCTTTCTACAATTACAGTTAGGTTCCCGGGCAGATGGAGCTCGTTAGCCCGTAAAGGCAATCCATCTACGTCCTGAGGACCTCACTGCCACCGTCCAAGCGTGCTTGGCCCCGGCAGATGAACCTCAGGATTAAAGGGTGGGCTCAGTTCCGCGCACACTGTGTCTCACCTAAAAAATCCAATGCGCAGGCTGGAAGGTGGAAAGACCTTCCCCGGTTCTTCGTTCGCGAAGAGACTGGCCACAGTTAGGTTGCTCCTTTTTTTATGGGCTTGTCTAAAATCACAGTGTCTCCTGGTTCCTTCTGGAACAGTAGGGAATGCTTCCTAACAGTTTCCTTTGTCTCTGAGCTTCCTCATAAACTGGTATGACGTTCACCTCCACTCCAGGAGAAGCTGAATACACTGTACTTACCCACTTGATGTTTTTCAAGCCTGGTTCTTTGGGTATTTTCTGTACTTTCCATACTTTGCAGCTGGAACGAAGCTTGCTCTATCTTCCCAGCATCACGTGTGGCAGTGACTGGTGTCTCCCTTATACTCCAGTTAACTCGTTTGTGCAATGATTGTTTCACCTTCTTCTGGTGGTAGATTTGGAACTCTACAAGTTGTATTCAAGACTCTACCATTTCTGAGTGACTTTTTAGGACACCAGGATCCCAGCTCCCCTCTTCAGTATCATTTCAGTTCTTTCCTAACATTTGGCTGGAGTGAGAGTCAGGTCTTCAAACTCTTACTCTTTTGCCTGTTACACATTTAGAAGATACAGCATATACTAAAAAAGCAAACAACCATCTGGATGTCACGTAGATGTACCTCAGATCATAAAGATCTGACTGGTATAGGATCAGAATTCCTGTGGAACCTCACTGGGAGCTACCACACAACAGGGCAGTCTACTCTTAACCATTCTTCCTTGGAAATGATCAGCTGTGCAGTTGAAATGAACAATTAGAAAATGCCGTACTGTGATCTTAGTCAAAAATATCACCAGTTGACTTACCTTGAAGGCTGGGGTGTCATGAGAGCATGGCAACAGGTTTAATGGACAACCCCGTCAGTGGCAGGTGCACTCCCAGGCCAGACAAACTCATTCCTCCACATTTTCCAGCCCATTGCAAAGGCAAAGCACTGAGTTAATGCTTTGCTGCAGGCTGGGAAGGCCAGCTGGAACATGATGTTTCTGGCCTGGAGTTTCCCTAAAGCTGGGACTAGAATGGCGTGGTCAGGCAGGATGGGAAGTGCAGGATGTCTGAGGGTCATACCTGGGCCAGCTGAGCTGACAGAAAGTCATAGAGTAGAATCACAGAATCATTAAGGTTGGAAAAGACCTCCAAGATCATCAAGTCCTTCTGTCCCTTGTTCACAGAGAAATGTCCTTGCAACTAAACCCACATATTTGACTCCAAAGTGAACAAGTCACATGAGACAGATGAGAAAAAGGTGTAACTGAAGGAGAGTAACTGAAGACTTCACTAGCTTACATTTTTGAGGATTTATTCTTTTTTTTGATGGAAGCTTAGATTGTGAAGTGTGAGATGGGAATCTTCCAGATCCATAAGCTTTGCTACCAGTCTGCCACGCTTATCAAAAGTGGCTTTACTGTCTAACTAAGGACATGTGTCTTGTTGGGCTCAGTTTTATGGGATCTTGAGGTTATTCATACCACAAAAGCAGAAGATGTGTTGTTTGTCATTTTGTTTCTGGAGCAGAGAGACTGTGCACAGATCCCATGAGGACAGTGGAGGGGAGACAGTGCCAACAATTCGAGGGAAGTCTGGCAGGAAGCTTTGAGGAAGCCTCCCATGCTTTGACATCCCAGAATGACTCTTTCTCTCTTCACTTTCTCTCCAGGCAAGAAGAATTCCATTCTGCTGCATAAAGTCCAGCATGACCTGAATTCGGGTGTTTTCAACTACCAGGAGAATGAGATCATCCAGCAGATCGTGCAGCACGACAGGGAGATGGCTCACTGTGCTCACAACGTCCAGGCCGCTGCCGCCGCCGCCTCCACACCCACCCCGGTCATCTGGACCCCACTGATCCAGGCGCCCCTCCAGGCTGCAGCAGCCACCACGTCCGTGGCCATCGCCCTGACCCACCACCCCCGGCTCCCCACAGCCATCTTCCGTCCACCCGTGTCCGTGCTGGGCTCCCTGGGGCAGCAATCCAACCAGACTCCCAGGCAGCTGAAAAGATTTCAGTCCCTAATCCCATCAACCGGCCCCTCTGCCGTGGGCTCTCCCTCCAGTACTCCCTCCCAGCTGCACACACCCGGAGCAGAAACCCCCTCGTCCTCTTCCTTCCACATCCAGCAGCTCGCAGGGTTCTCAGCTGCCGCCGGCTTAGGCCAGTTCCAGGTGGGATCCCCTCCAGGTGGCTCAAGCCAGCCGGGTTTGAGCAGCACCTCCTCGGTGGGACTGAGCCAGTTCCAAAACGCACCTTCTGGATCACCCTTAGGTCCAGCTCAGCCCGTGCAGCAGCAACAACAACAGCAGCAGCAACAGCAGCAGCAGCAGCAGCAGCAACAGCAGCAGCAACAGCAACAGCAGCAACAGCAGCAGCAGCAGCAGCAGCAGCCAGCCCTTTCCAGCAGTGGATTTGGGCACTTCCACCAAGCCACAACCAGCTCCCCATCGACGTCCCTTACCCAGCTCTCATCAAACTCACCCCCCAGTCTTCTCAACCAGTTCCAGCCCACCACCAGACCACTGCAGGGGGGACAGTTACAGCAGCTCTCGGGCAGTGGGACTTTGGGGGGAATGAATCACTTCCAACCCCCTCCTTCCTCCAACTCTCCATCCTCCAGCCTAAGCCAGCTGGCACAGGCCTCGGGTGGGCCGTCCTCAGGCCTGTGCCAAACGCATCCAAGTGCATTAGGATCCTTAACTGGAACGATAGCCCAGCTCCACCAAGAACGGCCTCCCTTCGCCTCCATGTCTCCACTACAACAGTCCGGTGTCGCCTCTCCCTGTTACACCCCTTCTGGCCTTAGTCCTCCCAGTCAGAGCCCAGTGGCAACAAGAACTTTCCAGAGTGGCCCTGCCGGGCCCACAGGCTCTCACGGCTCGCTGCTGCTGCCCCAGCCCGCCAGCCCCCCTGCGCAGATCCTGCAGGCCAAGGGCGCGGCGCCGGTGCCGCCGGGACGGCTCAACCAGGACATCAAGCTGATCTCTGCTTCCCAGCCATCTCTGCCCCAGGAGCTGGCGCAGACACTGGGCCACAGTTCTCCTCATTCCTCTAGAGAATCTGTTTCCAGCTTCTCTCCTTTTCCTGGAGGAGGGACTGGACTTCTGGGGAAGCCTTGCAGCTCGATCCCCGGGCGCGTGACTTTGCCGCGGCAGATGTCCTCAGGGTCTTTGCCACACCCGCTGGTGTTCGGGGCCGGCGCCGCTCCTCTGACTGCTGGTGGGCGCAAAGAATCCATAGTGCTCACAGGGGATCTGGAGCCCGTCAGATCCAAACTGCCCTCCAATTTGTGAGGACTCCTCCCGAGAGCTGGTTATGTCAGCCCTGCAGTTCAGTTCCTGATTAGTTCATGAACCTTTTTTTTTTTAACTTTCCTTCCCCCCCACCCCCGCACCTGCTTTGTTTTCTCCTTTTCTTTTGTTTAGGTTTAACTGTGCTTAGAAACAAAGAAAAACACGTGAAAAACAACAACAACATCATCAAAAAAAAAAGAAAATAACCAGGTATTCTTAGAGCTATAGATTTTTGGTCACTTGATTTTATAGAATATTTTAATACATGGAACAAAAGGATATGGGCAAATTTAATCCAACGAGGTAATGCACAGACGAGGCGCGTGCCTGAGCTGGAACATGTGAATGATCAGCCATAGAAGCCACCAAAAAAAGGTTTTCCTGTTGAGACAAAGATCTGAGGTTGACGTGGGCTGTAGAAGGTGACATCAGGTCAGGTCTGTAGCTGGTGTTTTAGAACAGCCCTGGTTGGCCTCAGCTGTGACCC
This sequence comes from Empidonax traillii, assembly GCF_003031625.1. Taxonomy (NCBI): domain Eukaryota; kingdom Metazoa; phylum Chordata; class Aves; order Passeriformes; family Tyrannidae; genus Empidonax; species Empidonax traillii. Next base: position 1,272,132 of record NW_020955205.1, read on the forward strand.
TGGTCCACAGCACCTGGTCCTCGGGGTTGTGGATGTCCCGCTGTGTGCACCAGAAGGTGTCCCTCCCTCCCCCGTTCCCTCCTGTGCTCAGATTGCAGAGGAAGCGAGAAGAGGGGCGAGTTTCATTATTCCAGACCCCTCTAGCCATTTCCCAAGGGCTGAGTTTTGGTTTGGACTCCACCTGAAGAAGATGAAGGTGACCAGAAGGTGGACAGGCCTCACTTCAGGTTTGTCTCTTTCTGACTCCACTGATGCTCTGATGGGAACAAGGAGCAATCCCTTGTAGGTCACACGGAGGGCAGTGATTATCCCCTCTGTATTTTTGTCATGGATGTGGGCAGTGGGAAAAATCCTGGCTCTGCCAGCACACCAGGCAGTGACTCAGGTGGCACAAAGGCCCAAACTTCAGCCTCTCCATGGTTTGGAAAGTGTGTGTGCAAAGCAAGGGGAGGGAGGGATGGAGAAGGAAAGCATTTGAACCTTCCCCCTCTCACGTTACTGTCTCAGTGTCCATGGGCTGACTGCTTTGAAGAGAACTAGGAAAGGACTGGGAAGTGGGGTGCAGTCACCCCTGCCCTCCTCCTCCTCCTCAGCCTAGAGGAGTTTGAGCTTTGAGGCACCCAGGGTAGTTCTGGTGCCCAGCCAAGAATCCTCCAGATTTGCAACTCTGTTTTCACCACTCAAACCTGATTAGATCAGAGATTTGGCCAGCCATGGTCCGAGCTTTCCCCCCGCCTGGGGGGCCGAAATCCTTCGTTTGATTTCACCAGCAATAAGAGCTGCATCTGATGGGCTTTGGGCTGGCCCTGCAGCTGCAGTGTCACTGGACACACCTGGGGCCTGGCAGGCACCTGGAGCTGGAGTTTTTGGGCTCCCCTACGGCAAGGCAGGGTGGGGTGAGGGAGTGAGGGGCCACTGAATGCACACTGAGAAGATGCAGCCTTTACCTCTAGAGCGAATGTCTCTTTTTCTGTTACTTTGATCCTTTCTCTGTTTCAGTTTTTCTTAGGCCAAGAGGTGTGTACACCTCACTGTAAGAGTCAGGTGCTCAACTTTTCTAACCCTTGTTAGAAACACATCCAGCCTCCCTCTGTTTCCAGCTATCGTGGGGTCCCCCAGAGGGAAAGCAGGACTTCATGCAGCAGTGCCAAAAACTTATCCCAGTAACAATACAGGTCCCTCGAACTCCCTCTCTGACCTCCTCCCACCCCCAAAACACTGGCTGACAGTTGTTTTTTTATACCGAATTGTTTGCAAAACTCTTTGACATGTGCCTGTATCTTGAATGTTGCTGCAGCATTCCTGGGCACTCCTGCTTCAACGTGCTTTGGTGGCTCAGAATTCAGATGTAATCAGCTTTGGTCTTCCTTTAAGGGTCAGGGGAACTCTAGAAATGTTTTTTTCTACTAGCTACATACACCTATATATGTGTGAGTGTGTGTGGTGGGAGGGGTGCATGTGTGTGTGTGTGTGTGTGTGTGTGTGTGTGTTTGTATAGATTTTATATATCTATCTATATATACACACATGCTTTTATATATATAGTATAGTTATACACCTATGTAGTCTATTTATGCACACATGTAAGCACACACACACACACATATATTTATATATATATATATATATATCTCCTAGTTTTAAAATACATGTCAATTTTGACCCTCCCATAGGACTGATTGGCAGGTGATAATTATAATCTATAGATCCTGCTTTTCCAAATATGTACAGGTTCATCTTGAAACAGGAATTGAAGCAGACTTACAGACCCTCTCATATTTTCAAAGGTACGAGGCAGTTCCTAGAAGGAAGACTCACAATATCCTTTTCAGTTCTCTGTTTGGTTTAGCAACCTTTTTGCCCTGTGTGCTGGAGGGCCCCTAGAACGAGCATCTCGAGAGGCTGGGAGCTGAGTTTGTCTCTGGGGTGGGAAAGCAGGGGGGAAAGGTCTCCAACCCAGCAATGCCAAGCCCTCCTGGATGGCTGTCCTGTGACTGCTGCACTGGTACTTGAATTCACCAGCCCCGTGGACACTCAGACAGGTGGGGGCACAGGAGCCCCGGGGCTGGCTCTGACAGACGTGTGTTCCATCCCCGCTGCTGAACATCCCCCTTCGCTCTGTGTTTCACGGGGATCTCCTTTGGTTTCCCACCTCTTAGCAGTGCAGTAGCCAATATTGAGTTATTCTGACTGGACCCCAGTCAACACTAGGCTTGTCTCAGTAGGTGGAACTATATTTATTATTATTATTATTATTATTATTATTATTATTATTACTACTGTTACTTTTGTTTTCTTTTGGGGGGAAGGGAGGGAAGAGTTCTCTAGGGGTGGGGTTTGCAATATAAAACACACAATAAAAACCTTAGTAAATAAAAACATGAAAAACTCAGCCCTCTGACTTGCTGTCTGCTTTAAGTGGAGAACTTCAGGTAACATGAGATGAGGTTTAAAGAAGAAAAGTCCCTTGGATGGAATTTCAGTCCTTTGCCTCACTTCTGTCTCTGTTTTCCTGATGTCTTCAGAGCTTTAGCAGTGTGTTCACCACCTCACATATTCTCATCTTAAGTCTGTATTGGGCCATTGACAGTAGAAGTGTAAAATTTTTGCCTACACTTGATTTTTTAACAGCTCAAGGGAGGACTCTGGTAGCTGTTTTGCAGATGTGTGTATGAAATCCTTCACATTCATGGCAGACGTGGCAACTCTGGCTGGCTGTGGAATCCTTGGAGAAGGGCCCAAGGAGCAGGATAGAGATGTGAACAACCTGCAGCAAGGACTGTCACGGGAAGCAGGCAAAGTAGGGAGGAAGGAAGCAGCAGTTTCCAGGTCTCAGACTAAGCTGGATGGTGATGCCAAGGTCAGGAGCTCATGTATTTTAGGAAGGTAAAAAGGCCTCAGGTCTCAGCTTTCCTTTCACTGTTGCGATGCCCTCTCGGCATCCATGTCCAAACCCTCCCTGGGAAGTGACTCCTGCTGGGTCACTTGTGTTTCCATGAGGGAAGTTCAGGTACTAAAATGTTGTTTTACCTTCCAAAATTAATTTCTGTGCCAGGCTTTTTTAGCTTACATGCCACTACTATAATAGAGGGAGCTGGTTGCTAGTCCTGCCCCATCCAAAATTTTTTGTAAAATTACATGTAATGTTTAAATGTAAACTTATAGGTCGGAATAGAACAAAATCCAAGTTTTGAGCTTTAAAACTTCTCTGTGAAACCTTCCTTTTGCTCCCCATGACCAGGTTTTGCTCTCCAAGCAGGGTTCAAGGCACAGCCCCACTGCCAGAAGCTGCAGCAGGATGGGCAGGATGATGGGTAGGATGATCAGGAGGATCTTGTGCCCTTCCTGAGGGTAGGGCAGAGCACAGGAACCATATCCATGAGGCCCTCCAGGCAGGCATGGTACTGGGGGAACCAGTGACACATCCTGGAGTCTGGTCTTTACCCTCCCAGAGCAGGCTGAGGCCCAGCTCTTGGAAATGGGGGTTTTCTCCCCCCTTGCTGCCTCACTGAGGTGTTTGGTGGTCCGGCTCATGGAGCACCGTGTGGGCAGCAGCCTGGCAGGACCCTGAGCGTTGTTCTCCAGTCACAACCACCCTGAGAGAGATACTGCAACACCCCGATGTCCCCAGGAAGCCTCACACTGGGGTGGGGTTGTGCATGCCCTGCCTGAGCCCTTTCTTACACTCTCTGCACTGAGGGACCTCGTAGCCCTGGGCACGGGGCCGAGGGGCTCAGATGAGGCAGCAGCAACCCTATAAGGTACTCCTGTGAATACCCAAAACCAAAAGGGATTTGCACCTTTTTCCTCCTTGCTAGAGGAGTCATTGGTAAATTAGGAACTATCCCTTTAAAGAAAGAAATGCATCACAGTATAGTGTATATTTTACTTAAAGTAAAACCAGACAGCAGTGACGGCTTTGACTCCACCCAGCCTCAGGGCCAAGCTTGTACCTGCCACCCAAAGCACTGCTGTGACAGTGGGACATGCGCTGCAAACCACGAGCTGTCCCTGTTACTCTGTGGAAGAGGATCCCTTTGGGATGTGGAAGATGTGCACGAGGTGATGTCCCCGTTCACGGCCAAACCTCAGCGTGTGAAAACAAACGAGGGGGTGGCTGTAGGGCTGGCACAGCCTGGGCAAGGACACCCACTGCCGCCCTCCACCTGCAGGCAGAGGCAGAAGGAAGTGGAGTCCAGGCAGAGAGGTGACATCCCACTGCTCATACCCCTGAAGGACTTTTCCACCACCTTGGGAATACCCACCTGAGCTGCTCTGCAGCCACCCCCTGCAGACTGCAGAGAGCACGAGTGGCTGAGGGGCCCCCAAACCTCCCCATGGGACTGGAGAAACAGCCAGGGGGGAGGAAGGTGAGGGCACAGAATGTTCATTTCCTCACGTGGTGGGATGGGCAGAAACCTGCCCAGCCCAGCCCATCTCTGCCAGCAGCCTGTCCCTCCCTGGGACAGGGAGACAGAACAGGAATACAGACCCCAGGGCGGGCACTGTGGGACCAAACTCCTGGAGCCCAGGGAGGGAGAGGAGAGGGGCCAGGCTTGGCTTCCCGACAGTGCTGGGCACCCTGCTTGGGCTGAAAGGCTGACCAGGAGTTTCTGCTTCCCACAGGAATGGAGCCGGAGCCAGAGCAGGCACCAGCGTGGGCCCAGCACCTGATGAGGCAGGATCCTTCCCCTTGGAGATGATTTTCCCTGCCCAGCACTGGTGTGTGGCAGCCACGTCCCTGGGACATCAGCTCCATGTGTGAGTCCCAGGAGAGGGCTGGGAAGAGCCCATGCCAGGCCCCCAGGAGCCCCCTGCCGATGCTCTGCCCCAGAGCAGGGTGGTGGCTGCAGGGGTAAAGCCCAGGAACTGGGATGGACTGGCATAAACAAGCAGTCCCTTTTTGCTGGAGGCACTTTGATGCCACAGACTCCCTCCCCATCCACCACCAGCCCCTTGCAGGCAGCATCCCACCCCTGCAGCCCTGGCTGAGGTGACCTGTGGGCAGGGATGTGGCTGGCCCTTGCTGAGCCAAACGTGGGCTCCATGACTCCCCTCAGCAGTGGGAAGAGAAGCAGGGCAGGGAAAGCAGCAGTTTGGTTTTGCCCTCAGGAGCTGGAGGTGGTTTTGCAGCAGCTTTTCATCAGCCTTGCAGTTCCTTGCTCACATTTCTCCCTTTTCTCACATAGAGAAATGCTCCTGTCATGATCCCAGGTTTTGTGTGTGCCTGTGGCCCCCACACCCTGGTTTATAACTCAAGTCTACACTCAGAAATCTGCAGAAATTAAATCAAGCTGCTTAGGCACGTTGTGAGCAACCTCCTTGAGGTGCAGCCTTGGCTGAATGCTGCTTTCCTGCAGGAGGGGACACCCCAAGGTCCTGGCCCCAGGTCACAGCTCAGCAGCACCTATTTTTCAGCACAAACCAGCAGTGCTGAAGCCTGAGGTCCCAGATGTTCTCCCTGTTTAGGGTGTTGGCTGGGAGGCCCCAGGGGATGTGACCCTGTCTGTGAACTGTCTGCTCTCAGTGCCACCCTCCCCAGGGACCTCCCACCAGCAGCACCCTGGGGAAGCTGAGGAGGAGCTGGGGGTCTGACTGTGCTGGGATGATCACAGTGCTGGGCCTTCCCAATGTCCCCAGCCCCGCTCTCTGGATGGGCAGGGTGTCTCCAAACCCATCCCCTCAGTGCCTGATTTCTCCCTGTCGATAAAAAGGGGCTGGATTTTAACCCCAGTGTCTGCACCTTGGTTTTGTCACGTCATTTGCAGAGGCCTCAAACATCCTGTCTCACTAATTCCAGCACACCTTTGTCTGAGCCCCACTTTGCCTTTAGGCTCTGATTTTAATGGTGCCATCTACTATGGCAAATTAAGGGGAAGAAGATCCTGACTTGGCTCTGCCATTTACAGCGGCAGGAAAGGAGATTGATTTTCTTTCAAGCAGCGTTGCAGCCCAGCTGCCTTCAGCTTCCAGCTGACCCCAATCACAGCAGCCACTGCTCTGCTCAAGTCCCCCTTTTAGGAGGCACCTGATTAGAACAGACATTGAGTGGAGTCCCTCAGAAGAGGGAGATGCTCTTTTGTTTCAGTGCAGGAGACACAACAGCTTCCTAGGTTAAAACGGGAGCTGTAGCCCTGCAAATGCCGGGCCCTTTATAGGAACTGCGCTCGGTGACCTCTTGGCCTGGGCGCTGCAGGGCCCGGCTCTCCCACCCTATCCCCCGGGAAGGGACTGGGAGCAGCCCGGAGCTGTCCCGCAGTGCCAGGCAGGAAGGCGTTAACGGCAGCTTCCAGTGCCACGTGTCTGAACGCCTTCCCCTCCCCGGGAAGCCGCTGTCCCTGAGTGTGCTGCAAATTAGAGAGCCCTTCAGGGTCATTTTCCCCCTCTTCCCTTTTATTTTGTGTTTTTATACACTGCTTTGTTCGGCTGTGATGGGAACGGCCCGGGCTCGCCCACACGCGCTGGCACAGCCTCTGCAGAGGAGCACACGTGCTGTCCCCTCCTGTCTGTCCACCCGCTGCAGCTCCAGGACGATGCCCGTCCCTGTCGGCTCCTCTGCAAGGCTCAGGGATCAGGGAGCTGCTCCCTGCTATTGCTGATGCTCCAGCTGCCTCACCCATAATGGGGCCCTGATTGGGAAGCACCTGGGGAGGGTGGGGCACAGGGGCAGGGGCCAGTGTGACCTCTCCCAGTCCTTGCAGCAAACAGCAGGTTTCTCCAGATCTGTGTAGGTAATAGGGGTGGCTCCTTACTTTAAACCGATTTTTGGAGGATGCTGGTGGTCCTTTTAATTCCTGGCTGCTGGGAACAGCTGTGGGGAAAGGCTGAGCCCTAGCTCTGTCCCCCCCTGGGCAGAGTGCCCTTGGAGATGGTGTGTGGGATGTGGTTGGAGTGGAAGGTTCTGGAAGGTGTTGTGTGTTGGTACCTGGGCTGTGTGCCCTGTGTTTGGGGGCCCCTCTGTGGGGCCCCACAGGTTTGGGGCCAGGACTGGGCAGCATTTCCCTCCCAGCCCTATGTCTAGGGGTGCCTTGTCCTTTTTGGCTTCCCCACCTTCCCTGCACTCCCAGCCCCACTTTCCCAGCAATGGCTGTACCAGCTGAGTTTTTTCCTGTTTTTCCCAACTGGGAAGAACCACCCCAGTTATCTGTGCTGGTGCCCAGAGCTGGGCAAGGAGGGGGCAGCAAATCCACAGGGATCCAGGAGGGAATGCAGCCATGGAAACCCTTTGTGAAGCACCTCCTTGTGCCTCCAGTCTGGTCTCCAGGGCATGGGGATGCTGTGAGGGCTGTGAGGCTCTTAGGAAGAGGAACCTGTAGGAGCAGCCGGGGGGTGGGGGCAGGAGATGAAAGAGGGAGGGCAGGATATGGTCCAGCTGCTGGGGGGATGCTGCTCCCTGGGCTTGGCAGGGGGGTCTTCCTGGGATAAGCAGGGACGCCCCACACAGGATAACACAGGGACAGCCCTGGAGGTTGGGGGGTGCTGGGAGGGGGCACCATATGGGAGTGACGGAGAGCCCTTGGGAGGTTTCCCTGCCAGCTGCTCAGTGCCCTTCTCCAGCAACAGGGATTTTTTGTTGCCAGGCTCCACATCCTCACGGCAGACAGATTGATGGGAGCAGTGTGGGAGCAGGGATGTGCCTGATAAAGCAGCAGCAGCAGCAGCAGCTGCCAGGGAAACCCCTGTGCGGGAGGGAGCTCCGGCCCCGCCGTCCTCCGCAGAGCCGGGATGGATGGAGTGGATGCCGTTACCATGGCGACGGTGCCCACGGAGGAGAGATGGGCTCTGGTGTTTTCCTCACGTACAGGGATGCCAGGATCCGAGAGGATGCTGTCAGCCATCCCTGGTTTCCCTGGGGAAGCCTCTCCCCGGGCTCTCCCTGGCCAGGGCACAGGGCGTGTGTCTGATCACAAACCTGTGTCCTGTACCCTCCCCAGTCCCCCTGTCCTGCTGAGGGTGGGACCTGGGGGTCGGCCTTAGCAGCAGCCTCGTGCTCCCTCTGAGAGGGTCCTGAGGGGGTCTGAACTCAGGTCAGGGTTTTCCAACACCTGCACCTGGATGCTCTAGCTCTGCCAGGACCTGCCAGCCAGGGACAGTCACTGAAGTTTCTCTTTCTTTTCCCCTCAGCTTTGCAGCCCAGCACTGAAGACCCCGCCTCATCTCTAGGGGAAGATGAAATACAGGAGGTGCAGGCACTGACAGCCAGCCTAAAATGAAAGAATGAAAAAGGGACCCAGCAAAACCTCTGCCTGTGGCAGCCCAGCCTTGCCTTGCCTTGCCTGCAGCCTGCTGAGGGTGAGTCCTGCTGATCTGGATTAAGTTCATGTGTGATGATTTTATTGCTCCATCTCTGCATGCCTTGTTCAATTCTCCCAGCCTTCCCCGCGCCGGGGCTGCTGCAGATGCTGTAACCAGGTGTGTGTGGTGCAGGGGATGGGGCTCTGCTCCTGCAGCAGCACCTCCTGTTCCCAGGGCTGGCACTGGTGTCACTGGGCTTGAACTGGCCCCGTGACCAACTGCCGTGGGCAGAGCACCTGCCTGTGGGTGGGATGTCCTGAGGCAGCCTGGCTGGGGAACACCGGTTCCTCCTGAGAAATTATCAAGGAAAACTGCATTTGCTCCAAGTTCCAGCCCTGTGGGAGCCAGCTGTTATGGACACTGTGCCTACGGAGAGGGGAGGGCTGGAGGAAAGGCAATGAGTACTGGGAGGAGGCTGGGAAACAGAAACTGAAACTGGGAAGCAACTGGGAAAAGGTAATTTTTGTTATTGTCCTAGTGCAGCTGCTTCCAGCCCTGTGCAGGCACCGGTGCAGGGTCAGAGAGTCACCCTCAGCTGGTGGAGAACACCCCCCCTTCCTCTCAGCAAGGGAGTCCAACAGCATTCCAATAGGCTGAAGGCTTTTTACTCCCCCTCCTTGGGTTTTAGTCTGTCTCCCTGGCACCCCATGGCATGCAGGTTTTTCCTGCCTTTTCACAAGGCTGAATCCGTGGATGTTTTCCACTCTTTCACTTCTACGGGCATGTTCTCATGGACACTTTTCCACACTGTGCCTGCTGAGGGCTGACTTTCCTTTTCCAAACCGGCTGGTCCTGCTGCTGCCTCTGCCCTGTCAGCCCTGCATGTTTGCTGGGATGTCTGTCCCCTGGATTTCCAGGGAGCAGCACGCTGGAGAGCTGGCAGGCAGGAATTTTGCCATGTCTGCTTTTGGAAGGTTCTAGAGAGGCACTCTGCAGCTCAAAGCTTGGCTTATAGGAGTCCCACAGCTGATAACTGTGTAGTGAGGGGAGATGTGGAACCTGGCTGGAGCCTGTGCTGGATTAGGAGAGCCCCAATCCCACAGAAACAGGCTGGGAGAGCTGGGGGTGTTCAGCTGGAGAAGAGAAGCTCCAGGGAGACCTGAGAGCCCCTTCCAGTGCCTAAAGGGGCTCCAGGAGAGCTGGACTGGGGACAAGGGCCTGGAGGGACAGGCCAAGGGGGAATGGCTTCCCACTGCCAGAGGGCAGGATTAGATGGGATACTGGGAAGGAATTGTTGGCTGTGAGGGTGAGGAGGCCCTGGCCCAGGGTGGCCAGAGAAGCTGTGGCTGCCCCATCCCTGCAGATGTCCAAGGCCAGGTTGGATGGGGCTTGGAGCGACCTGGGATAGTGAAAGATGTCCCTGCCCATGGCAGGAGGTGGAAAGAGATGATCTTTAAGGTCCCTGCTAACCCAAACCATTCTGGGATCCTATGAAAAGTTGTAATGGTTAATGTTTTTGGCTCAGTTGGCTCCTATTGAGCCCCCTCAATAAAAGCAGGATAGCTTTTATTGAGATGAATTTGGTTTAAATCCAGTCTCAGTTCACGTGGAGGTGGATGGCTGCTCTTAATGGGGAAAAGCCTGCAAGTGTTGCACCAATTTATTGCAGGTGTTTGAGGCAGCCCCTTCCTTCTGTGTTGGGAGCCACAGCGCTGGCAGGGAAAGCCAGAGCCAGGCACGGAAAAGCTGTAATTTGCAGCTTGAGTTTCTTGCACTGAAGAGCAGCAGCACTAACGCGATGCTCCTCGGCAGAGTTATTCCCTTCCAGGAGGCTGCAGCTCCGTGCGGGCTCTGCGTGAGCTGCAGCCTTTCACCAGCGAGTCACCGCTGCCATCTGGTGTCCCCGGGCTGTGCCACAGCCCTGCTACAGGCACGGCGGGTGTGACTCGTCACCTGCTTTAGGACGGCACAAACCCACACCTCTGTCAGCCGGACTGATGGGCCGAGCAGCACCTGGAATTATCTGCACTGGCCAGCGAGGAAAACTCACTTTGTATCAGGGAACTGGGAGCACAAGTCCTGTGAGGGGCGGCTGAGGGAGCCGGGGGGGGCTCAGGCTGGAGAAAAGGAGGCTCAGGGGGAACTTCTGGCTCTCTGCAACTCCCTGACAGGAGGAGGGAGCTGGGGGGTGGGGTTGGGATGGGCTCTGCTCCAGGGAACAGGGGATGAGAGGAAACGGCCTCAAACTGTGCCAGCGGAGGTTCAGGTTGGACATCAGGAGGAATTTCTTCATGGAAAGGGCTGTCAGGCATTGGAAGGGGCTGCCCAGGGAGGTGGTGGAGTCCCCACCCCTGGAGGTGTCCAGGGAAGGCCTGGCCATGGCACTCAGTGCTCCGGGCTGGGGGACAAGGTGGGGATTGGGCACAGGGGGGACTCAGTGACCTTGGAGGTCTTTTCCAGCCTCAGTGATTCCATGTGAATCCCAGAATGGTTTGGGTTGCAAGGGACCTTAAAGCTCATTTCATTCCACTGCCTGCCATGGCAGGGACACCTTCCACTGTCCCATATGCTCAGAGCTCAAGATCAGTCAATAGAGGGCAGGGTTTTACTCTGGCTGTGCCTTGGGACACTCTCAGCTTAGTGATCAATGCCTTTGCTCCCCATTTCTCCTCCCCTGGACACAGCCCTGCCCAGCCCCGAACTCTGGCTGTGCCATCCCTGCCCAGCTGCAGGTCCTGCTCCCCTTCAGGAGGATTGGGGGGTCCTGTCCCACCCGAGACATCAGTATGGGGGCACAGTTTAGTGAGCAAACAGAGGGGTCTGATGGACAACATGGGGAGCAGGGGCTGTAAAACCTGCAGGAGCATTATTCCTGTCTGCAGGGGTCAGGGTGGTGCTCCCAAGGACACCGGTAACCGGGAAGGTGGCTGATGACCAGTGTGAGTCTCCAGTATGAGAGAAGGGGGCTGGAACCAGCACGAGGGGGAGCAACAAGGACCTCCATCCCTGCTCTTCAAAAGGTACAGACAAAGCACTCTATACCATGATTGTAGTATTATTTTTCATGATTTACGAGTTTACTAATGCTACTAAATGTCCTCTCCCTGATGTGAACCCCTCCCTTCTCCACTCACTTATTAAGAGGTGATATTTTTACCACGGAGCTTTGAAATAAAAGGAAGACAGACATGACATGTTCAGTGTCTGCACAAGGATTGAGGGAGAGGAACAATTTTCCTCTTCCTCCTCTGGAAGACACCAACCCAGAGCAACAAAAAGGGCAAGTAAAATTCCAAGCCTGGTCCCTGTATTGATCAGGAATAATTAAACAAACTCTCCAAGCAGCCCAGAATTTGATTGGATTAAAAAAAGTGTATTGGACGTCCAATACCAAATAATAAACATGAAGTTATTAAAAAAAGCCATAGAGGATACAGCAAATACTACAGGAAAGCAAAAAAAAATTGTACAGAAAGGTCGACGCCTACAGCAGCCCTCAAAATTATTCTACATGAGATCATAAAACAATATACAGGTTTGGTTCTCTTTTCCCCAAATGTCTGAGGGAAGCTGCCACTTGACAGCTTGACTATGACACTACAAGGATACACAATGTTCCAAATTTAAAATCACAGGATATGTAAGAAAACGTAGCATTAAAATGTGAAAAAAGTGCAATACAGATTGTACACTGAATTGAATAAACGTTTTTTTCCTTTTTTTTTTTCAGTTTAACCTTAAAAAACCAACTTTGAACAGTTGTTTTATCATTAAAAATATTCCCCCTCCCCAAATTCAATGACAATATTAACATTCATGGTGTTATACATAAGGAATATTCACAAAGACCCCTCCCTCCCCCCTTCCCGCCAGGAATACTGTGTTTGTAGGATGGTATTTCTTTGGGTACAGGTAAAAAATAGGCAAAGGAAAAGGTTCACACCCTCCTTCCAGGCCAGGGTGTGCATTTGATTCTTTAAACACATATTCTGTAGCTTATTTTGCCCTGAATGGTACTGATTAGAAGTCCAAACATCAGTTCTCCAGGTCGCCCACAGTGCCCCAATTAATTTGATTCCCTTCCCTCCCTCAAATAATAAATAAAGGCAGGACATGTTCCAGAAATGACAACAGAGAGTCCGGGAAAAGAAAGGAAGTGACACTACAGCACCATCCCTGCTGCTCTCCAGGTGATTCCGTGGCTCTCCCCTCTCTTGGAGACAAGGATGAGGAGCTTCAGTTCAGTGGGGAACAGGAAGGAAAAGCAGCAGAATTCCTGTTTGTTGGTGGAACTGAAGCAGTTCCAGCATTCCCTCTGGCTGCTCCCCCAGGCCCAACATCCAGACCCGCCCTTCCCCCCGAAAGCCCAAACCCCAGGAGGAACAGATTCCCTCAGAACCAGCAGTAAGTTGGAGTTTCCTTTTGTTCTGGAAGTTCATCAGGCACCTGGGGGTGGGTTTGGTTACTTTACTGGGCTCCAGCCCCTTCCCCCTGGCAGGGAAGGGCAGAGCCAAGGCAATCACACACAGAGAAAGGGAAAACCCTTGTCCTTCCCTTTGACCTTCCCTTCCTTTCCAGACAGATGTGTGAACAGCACCTGAGTCACTAATACTGGTTTTCTTTTTACATGGTTTTCCAAAGTGTAAAAAAATACATTTTTTGCCTTGTTTCTGTCTCTGGGGAATCCTCCAGAGCAGGACCTTGTTTGGGTGGCCTGGGATGGAGACACTGCACTGGGGCTGGACGTGCTGCTGTGGGCAGGGAGCGTTCCCACAGGCAGGATCTGGTGTGTTGGGGATGGAAGATCCTGCAGTTTTCCCCTTCTGGGAGCTCCACCCCAGCCCCGGGGTCTGTGCTGAGCCCTCACTCTGCACTTGCAAGGTTCATAATGCATCTTTACCTAACAACAACAAAACAGTTGCCAAAATAAGCTGCATGTAGTGTCATCTAAACATAAGGAACCCTAATTTACAGGAGGAAGTTCTTGCAATGTTGCTAAACGAGACTCTCACTGCAGTTCAGTGACCAGAGACACAGTTATGCTGAAGGGACAAGGAAGGACATTACAGAAGATGCTTCATGTTCTTCAGTCGTTCCAGTCACTGGAGAAAAACAGGAAAACAACATGAATGACCCCTCCCCCTGGACCCCCTCCCCTTCCCCAGCTACTTTCCCCCCCACTCAAAATATTGAAACTGCACAAAAAGCGACAAACAAGCCTTTCAAATTACATTTCAATTCAAACAGACTGGTAATCTCACAGTGATGAGAGGAGAAAGTCAGGCTTTTAATAATTATAATATAAAAATAATAAAAAAAGCTTACAAAGAGCAGTGCAGCATCCCAAAAGGCCATGGATTAACTGCCAGAAGGGGACGTAATTATACGCAGAATAAAAAACAAAACAGAACAACCCACACTGGCAATGAATTTCCATACACAATAGAACAAGCAGTCAAACCTCAGCCTAGGCTGTGGAAAACAACAGTTTCTCCCTTTTTTTTTTTATTACAATATTTTTTTCCTTTTTATAAAAAAAGATAAAATAAAAACACAAATAAAATTGTACATAAATGCCAATGTCCAACACTGAAAAGGCAGGGCAATCACACCACTGAGACAAAACCTGACCAGAACAAAACTAACGGCGAGTCCGTTCGCTTTCCTTGTGTCTGGAGTCCAGCCTGGTGTGTCCCATCCTGCCCAGCCCCCAGGAATTCCCTGGGCCGTGACTTCGCTGCAGGACGGTGACACACAGGTCCCCTCTGGTTGGTTCCTCTCCTTCCCACGTTGCTCTCACGTGCTGTCCCTCTTTCTGGTTTGTTGTTTGTTTGTTTTTTTCCTCTTTTTTTTTTTTTCCTTTTTTTCTTTTTTTTTTTTTTCCCTCTGTACAATTCCTTGTGTTCCAAGGCTGAGTCCCACGACTTGCGGAGCGGTTTGGAGTCATGTCCCGGGGAGGTGGTCACGCCGTGGTGATGGCATTGAGGTCCTTCATCAGTCCTTCCAGGTGGGCCATCTCTTTGGTCAGCTCATCCGGCTCGTAGGTCTGGGGAGAGGCAGAGGGTTACTGCAGGGGGCCTTGGCTCTCCTTAGGGAGGGACAGGACAGGAAACACAGAGGAATGGTCAGGGACTACTGTAGGATATGGCCCTGACTCAGGAATAACCACACGTGGATTTAGCCACAGTTACAGGAATTAATAACTTGAAACAACACTCTAAGGTCTGGCTGGAGCTGTGCCAGGGCAGGTTTAGGCTGGATCTCAGGAAAAGGTCCTTCCCCCAGAGGGTGGTTGGCACTGAACAGGCTCCCCAGGGCAGTGGGAACAGCCCCAAGGCTGACAGAGCTCAGGGAATGCTTGGACAGCACTCTCAGGGACAGGGTGGGATTGTTGGGGTGTCCGTGCAGGGCCAGGAGCTGGACTGATGATCCCTGTGGGTCCCTTCCAGCTCAGCATATTCTATTCTTTGATTCTATTTTGAGTGCAGCTCTTTGGGCAGTTGTGATTCAGAGTCCCGCTGACTAAACCATGATCAGCTGATCTGTTTGCTTGTCTCAACCCCTGAAGGGAACAGCTGCCTTTGAACCAGAGCAGGCAGTTTAGAAAAGTTTTCCCAGCTTAGCTGGAAAAAAGGTGGAAGGAATCACTTCAGCAGAAGTGTTTTGAGAATCGTGATCCTCTCTGAAATCACACAGGCTCAGGCTCAGAGGTGCAGTTCCAGCTGTGCTGATGGGCCGTCCCCACTGTGCTCACTGCCCACGTGCACACAGACACCGCGAACCACGGCATCTCCAAGCCTCTTCTGACCAAGTCCTTCCCAGTTCTGGGCAGTTTTCAACCCTGTCCCTGCTCTCACTTCCTTTCCTTCTAGAGACAAACCTTCTCCTAATTTAGATGGCAATGGACTTCCAGTTTAACAAACATCTGGACTGTATCAGAAAAGTGGGTCCAACACATTATCTGCCAACTATTTACAATGATAAACAGCAGCAGCTAAAAGAAAACTCATTCCTACAGGCTCTCATAAAAAACCAGAGTTAATTCAAATCACTGCTTAACCCTAAACCCCATAATTCAACTCATCATTTAGTTTTCAAAACTCATACTTGAACTATAAATTTAATTTAACTAGTATTTCATGTGCTGAATCCACCTTGTACTAATTTATCAATGAAGAAATTTATTAATGGCTCTACTTAAATATTACCAATTTGTTGATGGATAAACTAATGAGTAAGGGTTTGGTACTGACCAAACAAAATAAAGTAGGAGTGACATCTAGACGGAAGGGCAAAAGGGCACCAGATCAAGTTTCTAGACCAGCACATGCAGAAATAAAACCAAGAGGGCAACAAAAAAGTGACAGATGGAAAGCACAATGAGGAAAAAAAGTAAAATAAATTCAAATTAAGCATTTCTTGTAGCAGTGATCAGAGCTAATACCTGTGTGACAATATATGATCCTAGTGATCCAACAGCTATTCGAAAAACTTCTTGGCTTGCGGTTTGAAAGGGAAACAGTTCTTCCAGTGCCTCCCACCCAAAACATCCTCAACATCCTTAACAGCCGCTCCCAAAAGCAGCCCAACAGGTGGTTGCCTCTTTCCCAAAAGTCAGAACACTTTCACAGGAGAATCTACAAGCGTATTTGGGATGATGGCTCCAACACATTGGCATTAGTGCCAAATGTTCCATGTGCAGTGACACTGGGAATGCTCTGCAGCAGCAGGGCTGTAACAGGACCCTGCCCTGTGCTGAAGGTGGTTCTCCTGTATTTTTTATATGGATTCACGGGCAATGGAGGTGTTGGAAGCCTGGAGCCTCGTGACCCTCTATCTTCGAGTGTCAGTGCAGAATTCCTGAAGTTTCCAAGTGTGACACGAGTAAGAAGCGACCCCCCCGTCTGTGAGCACTGCAGGGCCAGGCCTGGCAGTGGGAGTACCTACGCTTTCCGAGTCCTCCAGCATCCGGGTGGTCTCCTGCACGTCGGGGGCACTGGGAACGACCACGGGCATGGGAGGGCGAGTCCTTCCCAAAGTCCCGATGGACGCAGTCTTCACCGCGTGGACGGGGTGGGGGGGAGCTGCAAACCAACGGGCAGAGAGTCAGGGAACTGGGAACTGGGCTTAATCACAAAGCCCCAGAGAGGAGGAGAATAAGGATGGGGGAGAAAGGCTTTAAACTGAAGGAGAGCAGGGTTAGATGGGATACTGGGAAGGAATCCCTCCCTTGAGGGTGGGGAGGCCCTGGCACAGGATACCCAGAGAAGCTGAGGCTGCCCCAGCCCTGGAAGTGTCCCAGGCCAGGCTGGATGGGTTGGTTGGCAGGAGTGGGACTGGATGAGTTTTAAGGTTCTTCCAACCCAAACCATTCTATCATGATTTTACAATTAAGAAAGGCTATATTAGAGGAAAATGAACACTTAAATTTTGCAGTGTTGTTGGAGACAGTAAGTTGTCCAATTTATTTATGTACAGAAAAAGGCCTTGAACGTGACACTGCAAAACTCACTGCAGCCTCTGACACACTTCCTTTGATGCCCAACTCCACCCCCTGCCCCTCAAGGCCCTTCCCTGTTGAAGTTCCCCTGTTTAGTCCCCCTCACCTTGCTGGGTCAGCAGGGGGGTGCTGGGCAGGGCGGGGTCGTAGGAGGCCCCAGCTGGGGGCACGGCGGGCACCGCGAAGCTCTTGAGCGGGTGCGAGGGGCGGACGTGGGCGGTGGGCAGGCCCTGGGCAGGGTCCTCCTCCTGGGCACTGCCCAGGTAGGAGCCCGTGGAGCCCTCGGCGTCCTGGTGGTCGGTGCCGGGCGGGGCCGAGGGCGCCGGCAGCGTGTCCGTGCTGGGCGTGTTCCGGACGGACTCTGCAACACACACACTGCAGTTACTGCCATGGGCACATGGGAACACAGCAGGATACTGGGAAGCACCTTTTCCGAGGTCACTGTCACAAGCTACGAAGGGAATTCGGATATAACCCCAGTTCTGTGTGACTGCCCTGTTTTATGGTGAACAATGGCTGTCTAGTAATAAAATGAGCTGAGAACTGAATGACTCCCCATCTCCAGCAATGCCAAATCAGCAGTTCTGCTCTGAAACAGCTCCACGTAGTAAATCTTCATATAAACAGCAGACAACACAAACCTTCCTTCTCCTTCTGCCCCTGAGCATTGCACAGTCCTGGCATTAGTAACCAAATCTGTAATTTAAGGTTCACACCAAGCACTAGTGCAGACACAGGAGCCTGGGTTTTTTCTGAGACAGGCTTGAAATCCATTTACTTGGAGTCACAGAATGGTTTGGGTTGGAAGGGATCCTAAAGATCATTTAATTCCACCCCCTGCCATGGGCAAGGACATCTTCCACTAGCCCATGATGCTCCAAGCCCTGCCCGGCCTGGCCCTGGACACTTCCAGGGATGGGGCAGCCACAGCTTCTCTGGGCAACCTGTGCCAGGGCCTTTCTACCCTCACAGGGTGAAGAATTTCTTCCTAAGAATTTCTTCCTGCTTGCTGAAAGCTCAAGCTCAAATGAAATCCCTGGCTTGCTGTGTTTGCAGCAGGCTCCACACTGACCCAAGAGAACAATGAGATGGTATCTTACATTCAGGGCATCGTGATCCTACTTGGAGCACCGGCAGGGAAGGATCTGGGTTGTGGGAGCTGTCACTTCCCTGGTATAAACCTCTGCCTCTCACATATTGCCCCACTGTGTCCTTGCAGCCTCAGGAATTGTTCTCATAAGGAAACAACACTTTTGGCTGTGACGCCTCAGAACGCTGACCTTAGGCTAAAAAGCTCAGAGTTCCCTCCAACTCAACACTTCACCCACCTGCAATGTAGCAAGTGTGGATTCAGAAATCTTCAGAGCACTGGAGACACTGCAGAAATTACTGCAATTCATTGTGCTTCAAGCCTGAAAACGCTGCATGGAAATCACCCCCATTTTCTGGGTCACTCAGGAAGGTTAGGGAATGTCAGCCAAGTCTGGACCTTTTCTCCTCTCTTGGTTTCAAATGGTACTAACCAGGGAAGAAGTGACCACGTTAAGTAGCTCAGATTTAATCTGGAGTTTCAGGGCTGAAGGCTTTGGCACGAGGAATCTCCCTGTTTGTAGCTGTGTATAAAACACGGAGCCTCCTCTTCCAAGGCCACCATCACGTATCTCAAGGATCTGCACAAGAAAGCTCAACCTCTCCAGGACTTTGTCTGCACCTAAACCCACGGAACCCATGTCCTTAACCCTCGTGGAACAGCACAGTGGGGCCTGACCGAGTTTCAGGCTTTGCTTTCCGCACGTTTCGCTCCTGCTTCCGTTAAAGCAACACGTCCCTGGTGGGTTGTGTCTCACCTGTGGAATTGGCCCTGTCTGAGTGGGACAAGGCTGTGCCCAGGGGCCAGGGGCTGGGCTGGTGGTGGAGGTAGCTGCGGGTTGGAGAGGCGAGGCTGCCGGAGTGGAAATGGTGGTGGGGGTTATCGAGTGAATGGATGGGATGAGCACTAATCACAGCTGTGGATGAACACAAGACAGAGAAACACTTAACACACACACAGTGCTGGTGGACTGAAAGGCACCACGTCCCTCCCTTCCCCACACAGCCACTTGGCAGGGGAGCCAGACCCTCAGCAGGTTCACCTTAAACTCCTGGGTTGTCAGAACTGAATCATGTACAGCACAAAATCATCACCCAATTACAGGCCAAAAAGCAGCACCACCAACTTAATTCACATCAGGATGCACTGTTTGATTTCAGATGAAGAACAGAAACAATATAGATCTACTACCCACATATAGTGTATTGAGAAAATGTGGTGTGTTAAAAATGAAACAGTCCTTTGCTTCCTTATATCCTTCCAGGATTTTTGTATTTCAGTAGTGAAAGAAGGAGCTCACTTGGTACACACCATCACTGCAAATTATGCTAAAATGGAAGAGACTGAATTATCCTAAATTAATCCCTAAGAGGTAAATAACTAGATATGAGTGCTCCAGTGGCGGGGGGAGCCATGGGAAGGTGTCTGTGAGCTCAGAGTTAAACACACGGAATGGTCCTGGTGGTGCTTCCTGAGAAAGGGCCTCACACACCACTGTGAGCTTCCTGTGGAGCTTCTGCAAAGTCTAAATGGCATGATATTAATGTTTGCAGCTGCTATAAATCACAAACCTGCTTCTGGAGGCCCTCAGAGCTCTTGAAAACAGGATAAAAAGTCAAAGTCACTGAAATGACCTCAAGCCCTGAGGCACCAGCAGACCTTGCACCTCCTTCCTCATCCCACCCACCCCAACCAGCTGGGCCTGGATCTGGTTTTGATCTCCCTGGGCAAGGCAATGGCTAAGGAAGAGAGGGAATCAGCCAGGCTTTTCCAGGGAACACAGCAGGGCTGTCAGAGCTGGGGCTGCTGCTGCAGGGAAATCACACCCACGGCTGTGTCTGCCACAATTATCACCTCATCCTGAACACAACCAGCAGGTACAACTGGAATTACTGCCTACCTAAAGTGTGTATCACCTCTGTGATCCTCTCATCCTGTGTGGGACTGATATGTGGTTTGTTGAACGTCTTTCCCCTGAGTTTTTCCTTTGCTACGCTGTTTTTATGGAGCATCTTGTGACCCTGTATGAGTTTATCTTATCCTGGGTGCATCCAGTGCTGCATCCTATTTACAGAAAACCACTTAGGAGAGTGCAAGGTAACATTTACTGCTGCTTCAATCTGTCATGGGGTCACCCAGGTCTGCCTCCATCGTGTCCTAGTGCCTGGCATGGGACAGGAACTCAGCAGAATAAGGATTATTAGTGTCAAACTGCATCCTCTGCTCTCTCCTTGTACATGGAAAACTGGGAGACAACAAGGAACATCAGACTGCTTATTGCAAAACCAAGAAAAAAAGATGCTACTCTTGTAAAAAGGTTGTAGAACAAGGAAACAGCTGAAAATTCACAAACTGGGCTTATCAGGTCACCAGGACACTTGAGAAAGCAGGTGGAGAGGAAGAAAACCAAGTGCTCACTTCAGGTAATTAAAGCAAAAAGTCATAAAGTGGGAACAGAAGGGACAAATCTGGAATCATTCCTTAAAAACACAAGGGGCTGTGGCAGCAGTTACCTGGCTACAGGTGGAACATGAACACAGAGCTCAGGGAGCTCAGTGTAATTTCACTGCCCAGTTCTGCCCATGCTCGTTGACTCCTGTGCTTGTTACTTGTGTTCTCACACGGGGTTTCAGTCTGGCTGCTCAGAGGTGCAGCCTAGTCCCTTTGCATCATTTCAAAACTAGGTATGCTGTTTAATTCTTAAAATATTTCCTCACAATAATAGCAGTAGTTTTGGTACCAGAGGAGGATCCCTGCAGACAGGGGTAAACACAGGCACTCAGAGAACAGTGAGCACGACTCCTGCAAAAGGACCTCACTGATCTCAAGAGTTTCAAGTCAGTAAATATGTCAATAAAGAGAACCAGCTAATACAGCTGAATTTTCAAGAAGGCTCCACTCCAAAGGTCATACACTGAGCTGCTGCTGAGGGAAGGCTCTTGTATGGACTGAAAGATGGTTACAGATACAAAACCAAGGAAGGTGGTGGATTTTCAAGAACAGAGGAGAGTGAGCAGCAGATCCCAGGTAGCAGTGCCGGCACTGGCTTTAATCGGTTCTCCTTCTCAGTGAGCCAGACATGGAGGCAATCAGAGAAATCTTCCCCTTTGTCAATAATTTTGGACAAAACTGTCTGGAGTAGGCAAATGCCATTCTGGTGGCCAGGAGCTCCAGAAGGGCCTCAAAGGGCTGAGCAAGAGGGCAAAGATTCCAAGGAGCTCAGAGTAAGAGGAGGCTCTGAGAATGGCAACTCAAGAGACACAGGGCATGGAGCAGCTGCCTCGTGAGGGGAGGCTAAAAACGTGGGACTGCTTGGGCTGGAGAGGAGAAAACCAACAGTGGAGAACCTGACAGAGATGGAGCAGCTCTCTCCAGTCCCTGTGGGACAGCTGGGCACTGGCAGAGTTCAAAGGGAACAGTACCGAAAGCAGCCAGGCCCACAGGCTCTCCCTGGGAGGCACCAGAGTGGGACAGATAAGACTGGACACATTCCTGACTCTCCCCCACTCCTCACTCCAATGCAGCTGCTCCTTTTCCCCCTTTCCCTTGGTCTAACTCTGCCTTTCCCACAATGGGCTCTGGGGTCTCCTCTGAGCTGCTCCCCCTGCAGAGAGGCAGGAGCAGCGAGCAGGAAGGCAGGTGTGGGTGTCCCTGTTTGTGCCGTCAGTGTGGCTGGCCTGGGGGTTCCCCACTCCAGGAGCCGGGAATGGGGGCCTGGTGACTTACGCTGAGGTGGTTGAGAATCAAAAGGCATCATCATCTTGGGCCTCATCCCCCTCCTTCCTGCCAGCGTGGACATGCTGTCCTCGGACTCGTGTCCTGAGGGAGGAACACCAGGGTTATTGACCTGCAGCTCCCGTGGCACCCCAGCACTTCAACCCCCCTCTCTCTGGTCCCGTCTGCAGCTCTGAGTCACAGCTGATAAAAACAGCTCTTTCATCCTCCGCTGGAAGGTGAGAAGAGGACAATTATTTGGTACTGGAAAAACCCCAATAATAAACCTGACCTTCCAGCAGTGCAGCTGTGTGCTGAAAGGATGTCACACACAACTCTCAGTTTATTTTGAAGCACTTGTTGGATGATCTTCCAATTGCTAATCAGTATTTAACAGGAGAAAGTAACTATTTGACTCAATTTCCTCACTACAACACGTGATCCCTCCTTTCCAGGGAGTCTTAGAAACTAGGAACAAACCCAATTCACTACTTGAAAAATGAGAACAAAAGATAGTAACTAAGTAATATCTCAGTAAGTGATTTCACCACTCAAAGGTCTAACACCTCATGGCCAAAGCACTTGTTGATCTCTCACCTCTGTAGGAATTCCGCCTCTGATGGATATTGCTGTCCATGGAATTGTCAACTGGGGTGATGTCTTGGGAGTTGCGAGGGATTGGGGTGTCTGTCATGATGGGATTGGGATCTGGAGACTTATCGATGGGTTTGAGCTCCAGTCTCTCATGATGGATCCAAAGGTCAGGAGGCTTGACATCTTTGGAGTTCCCTTTGTACTTGTGGGAGCCGTTCACTGATTTGCAGGCAGCTCGTTTCCTGGGAGGGGAAACAAAGGAGATGTTCTTAGATATTCTTAGGTGTCACCTCACCTGTGGAAAAGGATTTCCCTCA
>NW_020955205.1:1298706-1299697 GCF_003031625.1 Empidonax traillii
GCTCCAGTCTCTCATGATGGATCCAAAGGTCAGGAGGCTTGACATCTTTGGAGTTCCCTTTGTACTTGTGGGAGCCGTTCACTGATTTGCAGGCAGCTCGTTTCCTGGGAGGGGAAACAAAGGAGATGTTCTTAGATATTCTTAGGTGTCACCTCACCTGTGGAAAAGGATTTCCCTCAGATCCTGTGTCCACCTGAGCAGACCCTTCCCACCGGGCAGGCCCTGTGCTCTGCAGCCCAAGCTTGCACTGACAAAAGCTGAGTTTGCAGTGCCTGTGGTTGTTAAGAGAACATTCCAGCCATGAAGTGAGGGTGCACCCTGCTGTGCCCCTGCTCCGGGCTCAGCCTCCAGCAGGAGCTGGAGAGGGAGCCAATGATCCCAACAGGATGGTGAACACTGAGGATCAGTGACAGGAACATCACTTTCAGCACTGCTCAGACTGAGGAGGTTTTCAGGACTGTTGAACAGCAGCAGCAGCAGCAACCTACGGTGAGGCAGGGATTTGGGATGGTGGAATTTGGGAAAAGGACAATGCAGGGTTCCAGCACTGCCCTCCACTGCTCCTCCCAACGATGGGGGAAGGTGTTCCCTCTGGGTGACACAGCTGCTGGAACTGGCTCGGGTGTGGCTCAGTAGGCAGAGCCTCCCACCGAGGTGACTCCCAGCCAGACGTGCTGCCACGCCCTGCTGTGACCCAGCTGGGCCCCTGGCACACAGCAGGAGTGACTCACTCTGTGCATGAGTGACACTGTGTGTAAGGGAGGTGCCATTTAGAAACTGAGGTTTCACAGGGCTATTCCTGCCCTTTGAAAATAAAATGCATCTCTGGGGCACATCCACGTTGCCCTCTCCCCAAGCTGCCAGGCATTCCCACATCCCTGCTCCCTCTCCTGCACAACGTGCATTTTTGCAGGATGGTTCAGCTTCAGCAACGCGAGTGGAGATTATCTTCCAAGCCTGGCTTTTAAAAAATCTGTTTTGCATAACAGCA